>NW_020884953.1:1998698-2448925 GCF_003945725.1 Corapipo altera
TTTTTTTTTTGTTGACTGCCTGTCAGGAGCTGGGCTGGTGGCCAAGCAGGAAATGACACATCGAGAGGCATTTGTGTTGTGCAACATTTTGTGGAACTGATGCAAGGATACATTGTCTGTTTACGCATTCCTCTGCTAACAGCCTGCATGGCAGTAATTTTATTCAGGGACACATGGCATGCTACAGCAAGGAGCTCGAACCTTAACATCTCTTTATGCAGAATTATCACAGCAGTTAAAACAGGCTGTGTTGTCCCCCGTTTTGAATATTCTCTGGCTTGCCTTCAAAAACCACTGTACCAGCCCCCCCTTCCTTCCCAAGAATATATTGGTTTGACTGTGGGTTTTTTGCACTGTGGTAAATTGGGGCAGTGCAGAGAGAGTTTGCAGAACAAGAGGAAATTTTAGAGGCAGGTCCCTACTTCACGCATCTACCTCAAACTGTAAACGGAGCCGTGCAGTTTTTTTGGGCAATGCGCTGCAGACGCTGAGGGCGTCAGTTTGCATCTGCATGTGGTTTGGCACAAGGAGGTTTTTAATTAAAGTCAACGCTAAATACCCTGAGATACGATGAACGAGTCCTGGGGTTTCATCCAAACCGAAGTTAGAAAATCTGTGGCTTGCACTGGTGTCTTTCAGAGTGACAGATCTCTGCTGAGATCGGCTGGGTTAGCCTGGATTTATCCCGGCGGCTGTGGCAGCAGGGGAAGGCAGAGTGGGCGGTTTGGGGTTTGCAAGTTACTCTAAATGACTTTGTAAAGATAATGTATGTGTTATAATGCTCCTTTGTAAGAAATGAGGCAAAATGTGCCAAAGAAATGTCCAGCAGGGCCATGCTACGAGGTTTAGGTTCTTTTCTGTGACCATCATGAGTGAATTTGAGCATGAGCACAGTCCGCTGCCAGGCTGGGACCTGACCTCCTGTGCTCAGGTCCCCAGTAAGGGGGTGTAGTGTTTCTGTTTCCAGTGGTACAACACCAGGTCCTTATTGCAGTGTAAAATGCAAGTCATCATATTTTCACTCACCGTCATTTGCTGCTGGTTTATTTTTTGCAAATATATAATTTCACAAAACTGTTCTAGCTTGGGACTGGAGCTCCGGAGCATTCCCAGAGGCTGTAAGCAACTGGTATGATGATTCAGGTGTTCCCCATCAAAGGTGACAGACATTGCATATGCCAGTGGTTTAGGTTTACTTTTGAGATGAGTGTGTAACCCACAGAACAGAGTTCCTTAAGATTACCTCAACCAGTAGTGAGGCACTGGCATAGGTTGCCCACAGAAGCTGTGGGTGCCCCATCCTTGGAAGTGTTCAAGACCAGGCTTGGACAGGGCTCTGGGCAAGCTGGTTTAGTGGAAGGTGTCCCTGCCCATGGCAGGGAGGTTGGAACTAGAGGGTCTTTAAGGTCCCTTCCAATGCAAACCATTCTATGATTCTATAATTCTATGATTCTACAATGCATGCTGCTGTAACAAGGTGATCAAGGGGCTGTTGGAGTGGAACCTGCATCCCAAAGAACAGTCAGTTCTTGTTTGTTCCACTGTGGCTAGAGAGGGGTTCATGCATAAAATCTCATTGTCTGAGGAACAGACTGTGAGGCAAAATAAGTTCTTTTCTTGTGATCGTGACTTTTTTTCTGCTGGTGTAGTGCCTGGAGTGAGACAGAAGTGGAACCTACTTAGTTCGCTCATGGCTTGAATTCATACACTGCAGTTCTGAAATCTCAGTGTTGGGGTCTCTCCATGGGAGGACACTGCTGCCCAGGGAGGTGACAGAGTGACCATGTATTCACTGTTATGGTGAGGAGATTATGTAAAACAAATGCCCAAGTCTGAGCATAAAACCATTCCCCAAGATGTCCTCACCAATAGTAATACAGTCTTGGTTTGTATTTGTCAACAGAACATTGTCTCCATCCCACTGCAGAGGGAACACTTGCTTCCAAGTAATCTATTCCTGGTACATTTGGCATCTAAATTGGCCATCACAATGACGTTTTCATATTGCAGCTATTGCTGTTTGTATTCAAAGTATCTCTCCAAGCTACAAATAAAATCAGGGTCCCTCTACGTAGCTGCTTAGTTGTATAAGAAAGTTTTTATAGCTTATAGTCTCTATTCAAAATACAGATGGAGAAAGGGGTTATGACCAAACAAATGAAGTAACAGTGGAAGTGAGTTCATTCTGTACCTCCATAGGGCATGACTAAGAGGAAAGGAAAACTATTTCACAGGATCACAGAACCAACTAGTTGGAAAAGACCTCTGAGATCATTGAGTCCAGCCTATGACTAAACACCAGCATGTCAGCTAGACCATGGCACTAAGTGCCACATCCAGTTTTCTTAAACACCTCCAGGGACGGTGACTTTTTATAAGTCTGTGACTCTACTCCATGTAGGTACCATGGAGGAAGATGATATAGAAAAAAAGCATTAGGGTAGGTTTTCCCAAACTGTTTTGTTCCATACTTTTCTCCCAAGAGAACTCTTGGACATTGTCACTTTTGAAATGCATTTAGCTTGTTGCTACTAATATCAGGATGTTTTTTCTCACACTATAGTGTAGCACCTCTTATGCCTCTACTTTCCAAAGTGGGTTGGGGAGTAGGGAACAGGGCAAATGTATTTGGGAGATGCTGCATCAGGGTAGTGTAGGTGGAGTAGTTATGTAGTACTTTGCTGTGAATCCCAAAGTTCTGTTTAAAGTTTTTATAAAATTCATTTTTATTCTCTGTATAAACTGCTTTCTCCACTGAAACATGGTCATCCCAGACGTGAAACACAGATGCTGATTTAACCAGGCAAGGAATGCAGAAGAGGAAATGAGGATGAATATCATACTTAATTGAAACTTCAGGGGAAGAAACTTAGTAATGATCTCATGCCGCAGTACGTTTGGGACACTGGAAACCTTATTCTTATGAAGAACTGGGTTCCTCAGTGCCTGTGTCTGCTCAGATCCCCCATTACATATCTCACCTACAGTAGACCAGCTTGTTCAGCACAATGGTGGTTCACTGTTGGCTGAGGGTGGCTTTCAGGTCTCCAAAAATTAGACTTGTAGGGCAGGTTTCCTCTGAAGGGAATGAAGAGACGCAGGCCCTTGCAGAGAGTGATTCATATGTCAAAGCTTGTCTTAGAGTGCTGTGCTTAGAAGTGCCCTTTGGAGCTCTCATCCCTTTCCATTGGTAGTAAATGGAGGCTAGATGACTAGCCTAGACTAGGCACCCTGTTTTTGAGATGGCTGGAATCAGATGAGATTATGAGGTATTATAGTCCTAAAGTATACCTAATGAATGCTGTGAAGCTCAGACAGCTCCAGCTGTAAGGCAGGAGCCCGGGTAGTGACAGAAGTGCAGTCACAGGTACCAGAAGCTCAGCATGGGTGAAACCCACTGTTTACCCAACGTCTTGGGTGGGGGCTTTGTCGTGGCTTGAACTGTGAACAGTCCCTGCTGCTTTTCTGATAACCTAAGGAATCGTTTAAAATAGACTTTGAAGTGTCTCTAGAGCTGCCATAATGACTGCAATACACACATACCTTGAAAACGATGCTATGTACTAAGGCATCATTATCACCTCCTGCAGGATTTGGGCAGTCGGGTACTGCTCAGGCCCTACTCATCTTGTGTGAACTGCTGAGATTAAAACTCGGGTTATTTAGCTGTAGGCAAGGTATTCAGTAAGATTCTCACACTAAACTAAAATATTGCAGCTGCATAAGAAATGATACAAAGGTGTCAGTAGACTTTATAGGTATTGCTTAAAGGTGAAGAATATTGGGAAACACATTTAAACATTTTCCTAACACTGCGAAATGCTCCATGATTCCAGTGTTTCTGCTTCACAACAGAACATATTAATTGTTCCTTCCTTATCCAAACTTAACATGCTGCCCTTTCTCCTGTGGTTCTGAGATGTAATCTTTCCCACAGCGTGGGAAGACAAACCCTTTTACCTCATTATTGTTGGTGTAAATATTTGTTGCTTCCATCCCTCTTCAAACTCTCCTATTGCATTTTGTGAACTTTACTCCCACTTCATAATGCCCTGATTCTTTAGTAGCCCTGCTCATTTTAATTCAGGGTGCCAAAGGAGGTATTAATCAGGGTGCTTACAAGCGTAGAATCTGCTTCCCGCCTGTCTGTAATACATGTGAGTAATGCCAATTAGTTGTCTGCTTCCTTAAATCTTCATATACTTTCTCATTCTTGCATTCCTGAAGAAGTAGACATGGTCTTCGGTGTCATGTGCAGAGGCACTTCATGGTGTTTTGTTTCATAGCTCTTAGAGCTCAACAGGAAAATCATCACCTCTGAACACCACAGAAGTGTGCTTCAACTAATGATGAGTCCAGCTCTGGCATTTGTAGTTTAATTTGCTAGAACTAGGGATCTATCTCATTATATTCCAGAATATCACATGTCGTGAGACAGGTAGGCAATTATATACAGCAGTTTCACAGTGGTGCATCATCCTCTTGGAAAGGAGCAGGCACATTCAGGCATCGTTGTAGTCCCAGGTCTGTGTTTGTTCAAATATGCTAAATGCTAGATTAGATTTGCAAAGAAGCCAAATTTTCATAGAATCTATGAAAATGATTCTATGAAATGATTCTATGAAAATTGGGATTCTTTGCATATCTAGTCTAGGATTTAACATATTTTAAATGATTGTTTCAAAAGGGATCAGAAATCTAGAGATGACCCATTGAAAAGGGATGGTACTCACGATGGTACTTGAGTGCTGTGTCCAGTTCTGGGCCCGTCAGTTCAGGAAAGATGTGAAAGTGCTGGAGCAGGTCCTGAGAAGAGCAACAAGGCTTGTGAAGGGACTCAAGCACAAGTCCTATGAGGAGAGGCTGAGGGAGCTGGGGTTGTTTAGTCTGGAGAAGAGGAGGCTCAGGGGAGACCTCCTCACTCTCTACAACTCCCTGAAAGGAGGTTGTAGCCAGGTGGGGGTTGGTCTCTTCTCCCAGGCAGCTCTCAGTAAGACAAGAGGGCTCGGTCTTAAGCTGTGCCAGGGGAGTTTTAGGTTAGATATTAGGAAGAAATTCTTTACAGAGAGGGTAATCAGGCATTGGAATGGGCTACCCAGGGAAGTGATGGATTCTCTGTCCCTGGAGGTTTTTAAGATGCGACTGGATGTGGCACTTAATGCCATGGTCTGGTAACCATGGCGGTAGTGGATCAAGGGTTGGACTTGATGATCTCAGAGGTCCCTTCCAACCCGGCTGATTCTATGATTCTATGATTATTTGTGGTGTTTTGAAAATTCAAATGTGTGTTTCTCAGTAGTATGGAAGCTGGAAAGGAATAGAGACCTGGAAATACAATACAGGGTTGCTGTGTGATACAAACCGCTGGTTAACAGTACAGAGGGAATTACACATGGAATAGTTTTGAGGGCTTTTTTGCATGTGTACATATGTAATCAAGGACGCAGATTCAGATTCTTATATGACAATATGCTTCAATTAATTAAATTTATATAGTGAATTTGTAAAGCACTGTAGACATATGAAGTACAATAGAGTTGGTTCTGCATTTCTAGGATACCAATTAAATGAAGAATAATTTAATTTAATAATTTAGTTTTTTGTTTCTTGGGCCTCTTATCACCATAGACTAGATTTGTGGAACAGACTTTTTTCTTTCACACTGGACACTTTTTGGCTTTGATGATCTGGGTTGTGGGTCCACTCCCACTTTTGGTCTTTTTTGATGTTGTAAAACCAGAGTTGCAGTAAAATCATCATCTCTGCAGATGGAAGTATTGACCACAGAAGGGGGCTCTGCAGTAGAGCTGTAAATTATTCAGTGTTTCAATTCATCAGCTAAGCAGTCCAAATGAAAATCTTTTGTAAAGGGACATATGCCTAACATTTTCAGAGACACAGGGTGGATTGACCATCCTTAAGTGTAGCTGCTTGAAAGCTTCATATGGTGTCTCAATGAGTCATCCCTGGCCCAATGTGCTCAAGAGAGAGAGTTAGAAGGTGGTTTATCCCACTCTTAGCATCTACAAGTGTCAGTGGGGGTGAGTGGTGGAGAACACTGACTGCAGAGGGGATGTAGAACAGCCTGAAACACAGAGGTGGCACTTGGTGCCATGCTGGTACATATGTCAGCTTTAAACAAACTATCTGGCTTACCAGCAACTGCAGCTCCGAAATACTTTTTTATATTAATTTTTATTGTTATTTAAGCATTTTAAAATTGCTTACTTTCTCAACAGCCACATTGAAGGGCTGCTCTCTGAAGTGCATTACGATTTGGGGTGTTGGTGAACCCCACCTCGTTAGACATAAATAAACACTGTGTGATCTTTTATGTTTTCCTCTTCAGTGCCTGTTTGGTTAAAACTCTCAGGCACTCGGTGCAGAAATGTCTGTCCTGCTTTAAAACGTCCTTCCCCACACCCATGGCCTCCCCCAAAAGCTGTGTCCCCTGCAGCTCAGCAGCCGTCGGGCTTTTATACGTGATCCTCATCAGCTTCACGACGGAGTCAGACAGTTTAATTAGCCTTTATCTTCTGCTGTGGAAGAGTGAGCCCAGGGTATGTCTGTGAGTGCTGTGAAGGAGTCTCACCCAGCTGTATTCGTTGCCCGCGGTATGGCACAAAGGAATAAGTATCCCTGGGAACTGGGGCAGCAAAATTACAGCACAGGGATACTCAGACTCAGTGTTTAGGTAGGGTCTGTGCTTTGCATGTGTCCAGACTTACTGATCTATGTTATTAGTTTCACTCTTCTTCATATTTGTTATTCCTGAAAGATGGCAGCAAAAGAGAAGCCTGATAGTGGTTGGCTTGTAGAGATTGTCTTTAATGTAGGCGCGAGCAGGAAGGGCTTGGTGCTTCCAAAATCCAGATAACAGTAACTACTCTTTAGTCCCAGCACAAACATGAAGGAAGTTTTTTGGGAAGTGTGTTTACGTGGATGTGGGATGCAAAGTAAACCTCACTAACTACATACATGCCATGCAAATTAAATGAGAACTGTTTTTCTCTGATAGCTTGGTGTAAAAGGGAATAAACAGTAGACATAAGGTATGTGACAAGGGGATACTTACACATGAGATAAATAATAACTTGTTGACATAAAGTAGATAGATATTTTTTTATTAAAGAGCAGATACCTCTAACTCCAGGTCTTACTTTGTGCATATGCCACAAACAAAAATTACAATAGGAAAAGTCCATGTCTGAGCACTCAGAACTGGGACATGCCAATGGGTTATCGTGTGGCTTTAATTCATGACTGTTGTGTGTTTGTGAGATAAAAAGAGTCCTTCGTTGTAAGAGCATGTGCTGGTTTATCCATTGGACAGCAATATCCTGTGGGATGGAGCACACCCACTTGCTCTTATTCTTCACACAGTAAATATGATCTATGAACACTTCGTTTTCAGCAACTTAACTATAGTCACTACAAAAAATCATGTGGCAGAAGCATAAATCTGTGGGCCAACCATCAGTTACCTTTGCCAAGCTGTAATCAAAGCTTTTAGCTGATAAAATTTAAGGAATTTCCATTTGATGAAAATCTATTTCTCAAAGTTTTATAATTTTACTAAACCTAGATAGATTTCCATGGAGATTCTGAAAATAAAAAAAAAAAAAAAAAAAGCTAACCTGCTGAGCCAAGTTTCAAATCTCCACTCCAAAACCGAGCGACAAAAAAGCTCCTTCAAGAAAAGATTGCCAAAAATGTTTTTTGAGGTGCTATGTTTTCCCTGAGCTAACTCATTTCCAGGAACATCTGAACTTTTTTGGTTGAAATTGAAGAAATGTGTTCCATACTCATGAAAGAAAAAATGGAACTCAAACAGTCAAAAGTTCAGTAAAGTTCGGAACAGAAAATTGGATCTTGTAATGGGAAACGTTGGGTAACTGGAATGATAGGCTGTCCTACCAGCTCCAACTCTAACATATTTAATCTAACATGTTATTAATTTGCATTGAAAAGTAATCCATGAGGTTCAGTGCAGATTCTGCATAGGAAATTTGTTGGTAGCTGGCAGGGTCTCCTCATAGAGACATCAACAGGTTGAGTCTCCAGTGACCAACAGGTGATGAGTGAGGTGCCATCTCCAACAGCCCAGGAGAGCATGGTGTGGCTCTGTCTGTGCTCCAGGGACACGGTGGAGAAGGCAACAACCTTTGGAGAAGACGAAACCAGAGCCACCGCAGCTGGCAGGGCCTCTGGAGGCATTGTGGGTTAGAAAGCAGTGTGCCCCCAGGCACCAGCGTTTGGCAGGGCTCTGCATCCCCACCCTCAGCCTCTTCAGAGGGGTAATTTGGGGTGCTTACACTTCAACCAAATTGGCACAGTCCACACGGGCATTGCAGGCTGTAACAGACACACACACAGGGAGTGAGCCTGGAGAGGTTTGGGCTGTAGACTGGGACTCCTCGGTGTGCCTGCGGTGAGGAGCCTCCTCACTGCCAGCCGTCCTGCACCTCAGTGCCCCTGTGAGAGAGCCAGTGAGGGCAATGCTGCTGCTGAAAAAGGAGTATTTTTAGGCAAAAGCTTTCTAGTGTTTAGGAACCACAACCACGGGAAATAAACATTGATAAAACCTCCCCAAACTGTGCCCTAAAAGCTCCCTAGGTTGGCTCTGCATGGCTGCCTGAGTCCCCTTCAGCTCAGGTGAGAGACAGCCCCAGCCTGTGCCCAAGCACCGTCTGAGCCCTGTGGTGGGCACAGTCCAGACCCAGTCTCATTGCTGAGGTGCAGCTGGAGCCACTGAGGTATGGAAATGTGGAGAAAGGCTCTTCAGTCTCCCAGGAGCCTCCTGGGGAGGGCGCAGAGCTATGTAAAATCTGGGAGAAATGACCAGCCCTTCAGCAAAAATAGACTGGGTGATGTGTGCACCCAGAGGCAGTGTCTGGGGGGGATTGGGTACTCTGATGTCAGCCAGTGAAAACACACTTGTTGTTACCTACTCCTCTTTGATATGAATCAGAGCTGCTGAAGAATCATAGGATCATAGAATCATTTAAATTGGAAAAGACTCCCAAGATCATCAAGTCTAATCATTAACCCAGCACTTCCAGGTCCACCCCCAAACCGTGTCCTCAAGTGCCATATCCCTATGTTTTTTGAACACTTCCAGGGACAGTGATTTCACCACTTTCCTAGGCATCCTGTTTCAGTGCTTGACTCAAGATGATGGGTCCATTTAAAACCAGCAACCAAAGTTTTAATATGTTTGTAAACTGGGGGGGCTGATCGGAAGCAGGCAGTTTTGCAAGTTATACCTGAGATGTGCTTCTGCACAGAAATCTTTCCCTTCTTCTCTGCAAAACACACACTCTCTAATTTGAAGCTGCCTCCAGAAATGGGGATGCAGGGAGTGTTCTCCCTGTCAAGCCTTTTGCCATTCACTGGAATGGGGCTCAGGGATGAGCATTCCGCTGCCTGGATTTTTTTTGAGTTGAACCAAACTTTTTTTTGCAGACAGATCTGAGTGCTGGACAAAAGGCACCTTCACAGTCAATTTTATTCCCCTCACTGCTGCAGCTTCACAAGCTTTTCCTCATGTCTTTTACTCTCACAGTGTTCCCATCCCTGGGAGCCAAACAGCTTGAGAGTTGAAAGAGAAGTGTTGTCAGGAGGGTGATTAAACCAGGGATTGATGCAGCTGGGAGCCAGGGTTCAGTCACCTCCCTGGGCCTCTGCGTTAGTGTTATGTCAGACACAGTAGCTTTACCATGGGCCACAAGTTTATGCATTTTTTATTGTCTGATGCTGCCAGAAAACATTGACCCCGCAGTGGCTGGGCTGTGTGAGCGCTCGGTGGTGCAGGGCAGCGACTCTGCAGGCTTCTTACTTTCCCTCTTTAATTTGTCACTTATGGGTCATATCTTTTTACGTTTACATTTTTAAATTAGTTCAATGTGCCCCGAGCTTCGGTTCCAGAATCCACGCTGAAAACTCCCCAACTTTACGAGTTCTTAGAAAAAAATTCCAAAATCCCCTTGCTTAAGTGATGTTCAGTGTGCAGAACAAATTAAAGTTGTGGAAAGGCTTCGCGTTTTTATAAGGACAGAGTTTGGGGAGAGGTTAGATTTTAGGGCTGATATGCAACATGGAACAATTGTGTCTATTTGGTCATCTTTTCAAAGAGGAAAGTGAAATTTGGCCCAAAATTTAAAAGAAATAAATATTTTTGGCATAAAAACCACTCTGGTCAAAATAAAATGGTTTCTCCAACATGAATTCCATTAAATGTAAAGCCAGACTCAGCAAATGCTTGAGATCTCCCATATGGACTGAAAAACAGTTTTACATTGGAGCACAATACACTGTTTTTGGAGTGCGTTTGAGAGTGCTCCTGTTTTGGAAGCCTGCTCAGGGCTTGTTGGAATGATGATTTAGACCGTATATAGCAAAAAGCAATGTTAGTATATCTCGACCATCAGCATAAAGGCTCTTTGTTAGAAGAAAAGTTTCTTTTTAAGGAGAACAAAACACTCCTAACCTTTGCCAGTGTTCTATCCTTTAATCCTCATGTCAGGAAATTTTGAAGACCAGCTCTCTGTGGCCACATGAGTAAGGCAGGGGTGTAGGAGAGTGGTTCAGTGGCTGACAGATTTGGACGTGGGTCCTCCAGGTCTGTCATCTGTCTCTGACGTCTTTATGACGTTAGTGCATTTGAAAATTCCTCTAAGCAGATATCCAAACTTGCTGATGTCAGTGGAAATTGGGTACCTCTTTCCCTTGGCCTCAGTTCCCCGTGTGAAGTATGAATGGTGACACTCCAGGAATGACACAAATATGGAAAGATGGTGAAGATCAAGGGGTTTGTTTACTCAAGTTGTCTTTTTAAGGCATATTCCCACCCAAGGTGTATCGCAGTATGAGTCAGAAAGCTTCACTTTTGTAAATGGAAACGTCTTTATAAATGTATTTTTCACTTCACAGATGGGAAGAAAGGTTGTTTTTTTTTCCTATCCTGTTAGCTTTGCCATCCCACCATACATTGCTGGTCTGTATTGCTGTGTCAGAACAACATAGTTGTTTTAGGTTCCAGATGCCATATTCCTTCAACTCCTTGAAGGTATTGCTGGAGGTAAAGGTGGCTTGTAGTAGTGAGCCTGTCATTAAATCAGCCCTTACTCAGACTTAAATACCTGGTGCTCGTTTCAGAGAATGGCAGGTACCAGCCTTCTTAAGAGCTTTACAGCCCAGAGAGATGAAAACCAGACAAGATAGAAGGTCTGGAAAGCTGAAACTCCTGATTCTTTTCCCATTTATTTTCCACCACTGACTGTTGAATGACTGCAGTCAGGTGCACGAGCTTTTATCAGCTTTTATCCCCTGGCTTTGGGAAGCCAATCAGCCCCTTTTGTACAACCGAGGGGAGGAAGCTCCGCAGCCGGTGCGGTTGCCTCGGCGCGCGTGTGTGTCTTGAGGGGTGGGGAAGGCAGCCATCCTTAACCAAACATTTGCAACCTGCTGTTTTAGCTGGAATAGGAAAACCAGCTTGACAAGAACGAACGGCTTCGCCAAGCGACATTTAGGGGAGGTTGGTGGGATTTTAAACAAATCTCCTTAAGCAAGCATGAAAACAAGCTATTTAGCGCTCATTAATGTCTCAGGTTAAACTCTTGAATAATTTGTCATGGTTAGGCTCTTTTGGTTTCGTTGCTGTTTTTCTAGTGACTAAGGAGATGACAGCTACACATGCTTCTTGGTATGCCACTGTTCACAATAGAGTTTAAAGTTGTGCATTTGTTATTGATGTCATTAAAGTGATGGATTTGAGCTTGGTTTCTGAGGCAGTCGACTGGGTGGTTGGGACTAATTTCTAGCAATGGTTTTGGAGGTTGAAACCAAAGTGTGTATAAAAGGAAATGTTTCTTCTTTTAAGCAAATAATTTGAACCCAGATGAATGAAATTTAAGCAAGTGGGCATCAACTCTGAGTTAATTTTGACATAGTTGTCTGGAAATCATCACCAATTAAAATATTTTTATGAGCTCGAATGTAGTATTGTCTTTCGGTGCTTATGTAAGAGAGGAACAAACTGCTTGTTTAACCCCAGCCTTGAGACTACTGGCCAGAATATCTGACTGAAGTCGTTGCCATATGGAGCTGGGAGGGCATGGACCTTGGCAAACCTCACTTTGGGGAGAAAGGCAATTTCCCTACCTGAACAGAAAAAATTCATCAATTCAAGCAGATCACTTGCGCCATGCAGAAGTCATTGTGAGTCTTGGATGTACAAAGAGGACAGAAGCAGCTCTGGGGCCCAGGAATCCTAGTTCAGAGTAAAAATTAATTGCCTGGATTATCATAATCAGTTTTTTTCATGTGGTGCTCCAGACTGAATAACTAGTGAGATAGTTCCTTCATTTGTACGCACACCTTTCACACCTGCACATAAAGAAAACCTTTGATATAAAGTGCTTGATGGAACAGCAAGATGAGTAGGTGCAGAATTAAAAGGCTACACATCACGCTGAGATATCTTTATATCTTCTAAGACTCCACATATGTAAAGTAATAATGAATACCCTGCCTCATGGGGAGGAGCACTCTCTGCAGTTTGAATTTGGCCTTTTTATGAGAGCACCATTGTTTTTCCTGATTTTCATGTTGCAAAGAGAGTTGAAATGTTGAAGACTTGAATAAATGTCTGTTGCTGTACTTCCAACCACAGTCTTACTTACTTAATGAGACAGACTTTTAACATTTAAATTTTTCTCATTGGTGTTCTATTGAGTTTTTTGCATTTTCTTTTATTATGCTATTTGCCTACGTATGCATATATGTACATCATTGCACAGGATGCTTGTGAAACAGCCTGTCACTAGTTCTTGTTGTCCATTCCATGAGTATCATCATTGCATTCCCATGCAATAGTGTGCTTCTATTATGCAGACTCCAAATACTGTAGATAGATGTTCAAATATTTCAACACAAACAAAACTGTTTCAGAATCATTATAGCTTTGGTATGTGCACATGGAATTTGCCCTACTGTGAAGTGTTAACACTAGACCTGTGGACCACCTCAGCCTGCAAGAAGGTAGAGCTGAAATTGCACTTAATTTCAGCTTCCAGTGGAGTTCACACCGAGAAAATTCCAAGGCTTAGTTACATGATCAAGTTATAGGGGATGTCTGTGTCCATGTCAGCTGAGCCGCAGCAGCTGCCTGGTAGGTGTTCTTGACTCCCCATAAATGTAAGTTGATTTGATTTAGCTTAGCCCTCAATAAAACAGGCTTGAGATAAGTAGAATCGCTGCACACTCACCACAGAAAGAACATGTGCAGATGGTCACCATCCAGGTTCAGGACATGGTAACCCATTCAACCCCAGGAAGAGGCTGTGTATCTGTATGGTCCTGTACTGGCAATTGTCAAGCCAATTTACATCCTGTTTTAAAAATTACCTGTTGAATCCCCTTAATCCCTGGGTTTGTTGTTTGCATAAGACCAGTTCTGTTAGTTCACTCTACAGTCCACAAGCACTGTTGTTCACAGTGAAGGGCATTTTGGGGGACTCATTCAAAGCAGAAATTATTTTATTTCTCAGCCTGGTCAAGGAGAGACTTCTTTAGAGAGACTTTGACAGGTATTTTAGACCAGGTATTTTACCAGTCTTGACTGCTTAGATATTCTGGATATGGAAAAATAGCTTGCATTGTTACCTTTACTCCGTAATTCCTAATATACTGCTATACATCCTGCTGTATAGTAATATTTAGTATATACCAACCAAGAGTTGATTTAAGAAATTTGCTTTTAAATCCCCTGTGGCCTCCTTGGCTTGCTGAGTAGGGTGAAGTTGCAACACTTCTCCAGGACATAGGCAACGAGCAGTATTGTAAGCTATGTGCAAGTGAGACAGCACAGTGTGTGAGGGCAGATTATGAGCCCGACTTTGACTTTTGGTGTGAATGAGAACTCATTTAGTTGTTTCAGCTCAGAGCGAGTTATCTAAACTTGTACCTCCAGTTTTATAACAACATATCCTTCAGCTGCTCTTCCTTAACATGTTATGACTCTCCTCAGTCAAGGGATTTGAGAAATAGTGAGTTTGAGGTTTCCACTTAGAATCGCAGAATGGTCTGGGTTGGAAGGGACCTTAAAGATCATCTAGTTCCAACCCCACAGCCATGGGCTTTCTGCACTTTCTGCAGCCCCTTTAAACAAGCAGAATTTCCAGTTCTTTGACTTACAATCCTTGAAACAGTTCCTACTCTGTGTCTGCAGTGGTCTAGCAAGTGGTGTCTGTCCCTGTAATGACTTTTGGTGTCCCTAATGAGATTTGGTTCTTATTATATGTAAATATGGGCAGTCTATGGATGTTCAGAAACCTCCATATCCATGGGGAAACTCCCAGCTTTTCCTGTGGATTAAGATAAGATGTTTGTAAGGGAGGAAAAAGAGAAATAGGTAGTCACCTCCTTCCCAAAGTCAGGTGGACTTTGCATTCAGGATTTCTCATGGCCATGTCCAGTGGGAGAACCTACTGCAAATACAACAGGAAAAGAAGAGGGTGTCAAGGTGGAGACATCTGCCACAAGTGCCTTAGAGTCCCTGAAGGTCTCCAGGGAAATTGGAAAAATTTTTGAGCCCTGTAGACCAACATGACAGTAAATCCATGCAGGGGGGGAGGCCCGTGGCTTTGCCTTGCACCTCCTCTAACAGAGAAATCCCAGGGGCTGGGGGAGCTGAGGGCTCCTTGGGTGTTCTCTTCTAGTGGTGGCTGTGCTGTCTGTGGAGAGCACCACTCCCCACTGCTCTTCTAATCAGCATCACACCATTCCCCAGTGCTCCTCTAATCAGCATCAGTCAAAATGAGCTGGCTTAGCAGATGCCTGCTCCAAATCAGCAGTAGCTGTGGTCGAAGATGAGTGATAAGGAGCAGGGAAAGGTCAGGCTTGGATAACCCTGTCAGATGGCACAGCTGCAGCCTGGAGAAGCCACGTGAATACAGTGTTGGACTTGTTACCCCCCCGCCCCCCTCCGTGCTGATGGAATATCCAAGCTGTGGGATGGATAGCAGGGACTGTGGAGTGGACACTGACCAGGTTTCCATTAAACATCTTGCTGAGATCGGCTTCTGCTTTGGGAATGGAAAGTGAGCTCCAAAAAAGTCAGTTCCCATTAGCTGAGCACCTAAGCAAGATTTATTTTTTTAAAGCATTATTTAAAAATTTATAGAGTTTGTTAGGCAAAAAAAAATTTTAGTCTGAGTGAGCTCTACAACAGTGTCAAAAATCCCTGAAAACAGAGGCTTTTCCTGGAAATGTTGACAGTGTACTGGCCATAAACCTGCTGCTGTAAGACCTAGTTGGTCATTTCTCCCTTAAGGGGGAAAAATAATTGAGATCTATTAGGGGGCAGAAAGCCTCCAGGCTGTTTTAATCTGGAATTCTGCAGCCTGACATTAATGAGAAAAGCGTTGTGTTTTTTTTTTTTTTTGCCAGTTTTTGGCCACTTCATTTCTACATTACAGACAGTAATAAATCATCAAGTTGTTTGTGAAAAGTTTGGCTCGATGCATTTCTAATGTAAGGTACCGGTGCAGTCGCTGTGAAATCCCATTTCACTGTGGCTCACAGTATTGCAGTGACCTTTGTTGTTGTCTTTTGTAATTAATAACTTCATTTCCTGTCACTTCTCCACACTGCCTGTATAAATATTTCTGAAATGCAGCCTCTCATATTTGCTAACCTCGTAGTTCATTAGCAACAGTGAACACATGGAAGTAATTTGGGATGCCAGGTGTGTTCCTCTCTGTGTTACTGTCCAACACCTCTCCTATTCATTGAAATGGTGTAGAAAAGCTCAGGTAGAAGAGAAAAGCTGTGGAAATGGTGAATTTTTTCCTGCTGCTCCACGCATGTTGGCCAGGCTGCAACTGTAAAGAGTACCTGGTACAGCCAAGAAGTAACTAACTTCTCTACATCCCCATCTCTAAAGGCTTACAGCTCACAGAGAAGCAGAGAAAATTACTAAAATTGTAATTTTTGAGAAAGTAGACTTAAATGTCTAGTGCTGTTAGTGTTAGCATAATGGAAGGAGGTAAGAGCACCCAAAAATACGTGTGCAGCAAATACTAAGAGAAAGAGGAAAAATTAAGATGAATGAAAGACATTCAAGAATCAATCCTGCTGGTCTCTGTTTGTTTGTTTTCTGGAGGAAGCTACTAGAAAATAAAATAGAGGAAGACAAAAAAATGGATTAGGTTTGTAAGGAGTCACATGTGGGAAAAGGCAGGGAAAGGAACATACAAATATTATTTATTTGTGCTGCTAGCTGAGAAATTGTTTCTCTCTTGGCTGATCTGCTAAAAGCCAAGGATCCAGCGTGTTTTGAATGATCATATTGATCCCATTGATTTAAATTCAGTCATTTCTAAGACATGGGACAGAGCATAACATGGAGCACTCTGGAACCTGCTAATAAACTCTGAGCAGTGCTGATGCCAAGGCAACAATGTGTAACAAGCCCATCATTTCAGGATTAGTTGGTGAAATGTCCCATTAAATCATTATTTTCAGTGCTGGCAATTTCCTGTAGACCTCAGTACAGGGCAGATGGACACCTTTCCCTTCTTGAGAGGATTTTGGCTCTCTGAGAGTGTTACCATTAATTTTGGAATCTGATGAGTCACTTAGGAAGAAATTCTTTACCTGGGAGGGTGGTGAGGCACCAGACTAGAGGGGTTGTGGATGCCCCATCCCTGGATAGTTCAAAGTCAGGATGGGGCTTTGAGCAACATGGTCTAGTGGAAGGAGTCCCTTCCCACAGCAGGAGGTTTGTAATGAGATGATCCTGAAGGTCCCTTCCAACCCCAATCATTCCATGATTCTGTGTCTTTAACACAGTTTCTTCCTAGTCTGACATGGCCAAGACAGTCCAAACCTGTGTATAGTAATCAGGTAATCAGGCATCCAGTGTGTTCAAGTAGGGGGAAAAAGCTTTACAGGTTCCATCTTAAAGAACTTGGATGAGTGGAAATCCCCATCAAGATAAGGATCCAGCAGTCTGTGCCATTTCTCAAAAGACTGAGGGAACACTGGCTTCGGGGTGTGGCACAAAGCTGTGTCTGTTATCATTTGTGGTCAGAGACCTCATTGTACTTTCACCAGCATGTTCATATTGGGCTTGGAATGCCAGTCAGTACAACCATACATGGGGGAGTTTTCATGGCTGCTTCATATGACTGGCACCTTTGCTCTGACTGCTGAGATCCTGAATTTTGTGCAAAGTCCCCAGATTACTTGATGTGTTTCATTGGCCAGGACAACAATTCTTGCTGGTGGTTTTTAAGTCACTGGTGGTTTTTTGTTTATTTTGCCAAACTAAGATTGAATTCCTCTAGATAGTCATGATCCTGCCTATTGAGCAGGTTTCTGTGCAGGTTTGGTCTGACTTCTCTATGTCAGAGTGGGAGAGAGGACGTTAAATCCGTTAACTCATAATACTCCAAAATTAATGAGTAATGCTTTTGGAGAGCTAAAATCATTTCATATAATGGCTTGGGTTGGAAGGGACCTTTTTTGACTAAATGATTTCAGTGCGGGGCTGCATCTTGATGAACTAGGTTGCATCTTTGAACTTCCATTTCAACTGTCAGAAAGTTAAATCAATTTATAGGGTGAATCAGTGTTTGAGTGAAGTTTTCCTGTCCTGTCCTCCTCTTTTTTTTTTTTTTTTTGGTCCTTCTTTAAAACCTCAAAACCACAATGGGTAATTCCCCCAAGATCCACTTTAGGCATTTGTGGTGTGTAGCATGAAGAGTAGGTGCAGCTGGCCAAACCCCGGCACTCTTATCCTTTAGAACATTTTTCTCCTGTTTTGGCGAATAACATCAGCTGCCGCCCCTCTCTGCACAAAACCAAAGGCCAACTGGAACACCTGTATCAGCCTAAATCTTGCTTCTCTTGAAGTGGGAGTTTTGCCATAAACTCAGAGGAGAGCTGGATCCAGCCATTCCTGCTGGGTGTAACTTTTGTCTCCAGTTGCCACTGCTCAGTTGACAGCAATTCTTCTGCTACAGAGCCGAGAGACCTTATCAAGCACGAAAAACTGACAAGTAGTGTTTAACCACAACGATCACCACAGGAAACGCTGGCCTGAAATTTCAGTTTTGTTTTGAAAACAGAAGATTTAGGTGAGAGAGAGCACTGTTAAATCGAGTTTGGTTAAAAATACATCCACAGCTTTTTTTTGTGTGCCACAGAAAGACAGTGTTGCTGCTGACATCTTCAGTGTTTCTTTGTTGTGTTGAAAAGGCTCAGTCAGAGCATTTTGCTCAATTGTGGGACCTAGAAAGTCTGTGAACTTAACAAGCCAACCTTATTTGGTTACATTAGTAAAGGCAGTTTGATAATGGCCAGTACACTTCTGTAATTTTATCAGAGGTGCAATAGCTTTGTAGGAAGGTGTATTGACTCTGGTGGACAAAAAGCTGGACATGAGCCAACGGTGTGTACTCGCAGCCCAGAAAGCCAACGTGCCCTGGGGAGGAGGGGGTAGCAGGTCCAGGAAGGGGATTCTGCTTCTCTCCTTTGCTCTTTTGAGGCACCACCTGCATCCAGCTCTGGGGTCCACACTATAAGAAGGACAGTGACCTGTTGGAGCAGGTCAGAGGGCTGAAGCGCGTTTTCTACAAGGACAGGATGAGAGAGTTGGGATGGTTCAACCTGGAGAAGAGAAGATGCCAGGGAGACCTCACTGCAACCTTCCACTATTTAAAGGGCGTTTGTAAAAAAGAGAGAGAATCCTTTTTACACAGGCAGATAGTGATAGGACAAGGGGGCATGGTTTTAAACTAAGAGGGAGGAAATTTAGATGAGATGTTAGGGAGAAATTCTTTACTCACAGGATAGTGAGACACTGGCATAAGTTGCCCACAGAAGTTGTGGATGCCTTATCCCTGGAAGTGTTCGAGGCCAGGTTGAATGGGGCTTTGAGAAACCTGGTGTAGTGGAAGGTGGCAGGGGGTTGGAACTGGATGATCTTTAAGGTCCCTTCCAACCCAAACCCTTCTATGATTCTATGACTCCACAGCCAGGAGGGGGGATTTTTCAGTGCTGTGCTCCCCCGACTTGAAATGGGAGAAAATTCTCTAGAGCTTATAAGGAAAAGGGATAAAATCTGTGTGTGTGTGGGGAAGCAGAGAGGAGGCTGCCCTCCATATGGCACCATTAGGAGCTGAGTACAAAACCTTTGCCCCTCTGTAACAGAGCGTCCTGTGCCCGTCCTGCCTACAGAAACCAGAGGTGGTTGCCAGCGCTGAGCCGAAGAACTGAGAAATGGATTTTACTATTTACATTACCATAATTTATCTGTACCATAATGTTGAAATTGCCACTAGAAAAAGATTAGAACCATGTTTCCTGCTGAGTTTCCTCGCTGCTCAGGCCACACACATGCAGCGTGTGCCATTAACCGTTGCAGAGCTCCCGTGCCCGGCAGAGGAAGGTGCTCCTGCAGTAGCCTCCAGCTGCGCCAAGATTTGCAAACCAACAAGAAAACAACCCCCTGCACCATTTGGTTGTGCCCTTTGGTTTGCTGCTGGTTTATACCTGATTTCTGATCTCTTCTCATAGTCCTAGTTACTTTTTCTTTACATTTGCCTTTTTAATCTGAAGAAATCAGCATTTTACTCTGTGAAAAAATCCTCCGGTCCTGTGGAAAACTTCTTCCCCTTTCCTCACCCCCTTGCTGCCTGGAATTGTGTCTTTCCGACAACATAGACAGATTGGCACACTAAAAGTATGTGTGTGCTTTCTTCTGATTTAATTGGATTTGCTCGTCTGAAATGTAGTATGTTTGCTAATTCCATAAACGAGCTACTGTAACTAAAATCAGACACAGTCGCCCAAAAAAAAAAAAAAAGCCAGATTGCATTTTAGTCCAAAAGGGACATTTCCATGCTTTAAGGGTGGTCTCCCTTCTGCCTTTAAAATATTCTTTAATCACTGTGTGTCTTGGTTAACATCTCTGTTTTTACAGTATTCCTGTAGTTTACATTTGGAGTTAGATAGGTGATGTTTTAATACTTGTTTTATTGTTTCGAGTCAAAGCAATTTCATTTTCCCTGGATTCTTTACTCACTGCTGATTGAAAGATTGGAATTTTTATACTGCAATCTTGCTTACAGTTGAGGGGAAAGATCTGCAGCCCAGGGTGGCTCTTAAAAAAAGCTCTTAGCAAAGAATCCACGCTGTGCTCATAGCACAACCCAACACTGAAATTTAAAGCTGTGTTTCCATTTCCTTGTACTTAATTTGGGGCACCCATTTGTACTTATGGCCTGTGCTGTTTCAGGGGCAAATGTGGGAGGTAAAATAATTGCATAGGAAACCTCAGCAAGGGGAGAGGTTTCCCCTCTGTAGAGATACGGTTGAGGCTCTGCTGTATTCTAGAGGTTTCAATCACAGTTTTGCTGTCTACCAACTGAAGGAATTCATGCAGTAGTCAAGGTAAGCCTTATGCAACGTGACAGGTGCTAATCTTCCAGGAAATTCATCCTACATCCCACCCATTAAGGGAATTTTATGTAAAAATGGTTTAATGTCTCTTTAAAGGTGTCAGCAGGCATGTGAGGACCACACAGCTTGGGTTCCACTGCAAGTAATGGAGTGAAATTGTCTGCATAATTATTTTGGTTGGATTGAGAATCTGCAGCCCTCTCTTGCTGCAGGAAATAAACCTCTGTTAAAACCATATGGCAGAATTCTCAGAAGAGATGTGAGTACAGGGCCACTTCTCTTTCACATCTCTAGGCAGAGCTGGAGAAAGTTGTAATGTTTGTGCATAATTAATCCTTCTTTTTCCTCGTGAGCAGATGTGAAAATGTCATTTTTAGCATGTGTGAGGGTGCTGGTGTGTTTGTTTGCATACACACACACATACTCTTGCTTTCAGTGTACTGAAGCAGCAAGAAATGGGGCTGCCTCAGAACAAAATTAGAGCCAAGGAAGGAATGTACCGTCATGTGTACACAGCAAACCTGCATAACGAAGAAATGCCATCAGAATGATTTATGCTTAAATTTGGGATAAGCAACGGGACTTTCAGAAAGTACGGCCAATGGAAATAATGTTACCTGGCTTTAAATGAGACCACTTAACGTGCACGCAAAGTAAAATGCGAAGGGCAGGTTTTAATTACAGTGTACCTTGAAGCACAAGTCTGATGAGGAGCAGCTGAGGGAGCCGGGGGGTGTTTAGCCTGGAAAAAAGGAGGCTCAGGGGGGACCTTACTACTCAAACTACCTGAAAAGAGATTGTAGCCAAGTGGGGGTTGGTCTCTTCTCCCAAGTAGCAAGTGACAGGACAAAAGGAAACAGCCTCAAGTTGTGCCAGGGGAGGTTTAGATTGGATATTAGGAAAAATTTCTTCACTGAAAGGGTGGTTAAGTACTCAAACAGGCTGCTTGTGGAGGTGGTTGAATCACCAACTCTGGAACTCTTCAAAAGCTTGTAGATGTGATGCTTAGGGATATGGTTTAGCAGTGGTCTTGGCAGTGCTGGGTTTATGGTTGGACTTGATGATCTTAGAGGTCTTTTCCAATCTTAATGATTCTGTGACTCTATGGTTCATCCTTCCCCCTACCGTGTTACCTCTTGCCTCTCTTCCAGGTGAGTGTGGGGTTGCTTGGTCTGGCATGATGGGGGTTATGTTACATTTTGGAAATGCAGTGGTACTTCTGATCCTGCCGTGCTGCAGGATTGTGGTCCCGTGCCCAGGTTGCTGTGGGCAGAGCCCAGGTCCTTGTGCTCAGGATACTCCCAGCAGCCATCAGGAGCTGGGTACCCATCCCTGCCTGGTGGGGCGAGAGACCTACTCCTTCTAGAAGGAGGCTTTGACCATTCTTTCATGTTGCGATTTTTGTGAAAGCTGAGAAGGAAACATCCAAACACTAAACACCGAGGTGTGAAAACCTCAGAGTTTGGTGGAGGTACAGTTGTCTTAACTGTAAATTAAGTGAACTGTGACCTTCACTTTAAATTCACCAGTCACAGAGTGCATCTGCTTATTTTAGTGAAGATTTACACCACAATCAACAATAAAGCAAGAAACATTATCAGAACATCAGCAAACAGTAATATCAGCCATTCTCAGACACTATCAAGAAACTTTATCACAGAAAAGCAAAACAGGAAAAAACACTTTTCAGTCTCAAATCTGAGTGATGTGCTGGAAGCAAATTACCCCCACACCTGGTAAGAGACTGAGGGTGAAGGATAGATGTTCCAATGTTCTGTTCAAATGATGCCATGAAATATCAGTATTGAGGAGAAGGGAGTGTATATTACAAGATACATAATTTTAAACCATTGTCATGTCAGAAATGCTGCCAGATGCTGGGGGTTAGACTTGACAGCAGATTACAACAGTAGTTTGTCCACCTAAATCCATCAGGCATTAGAAATTAGGCTCAGTCCTAGTCTAGTGTTGGTGCTTTGATGGAAGGGAATGGTTAGCACATGGAATCTTTTGTCAAGGGAGACATAACTTGTTTCAACATCAAAACTGGTGAAGGATGGGGACACTGACAGCCAAAATTCCTTCTGTTCCCAAAAGGAGAATAATCCCATGGGCCCTGTGGAAAGTCAGAGTGAAAGGACAAGGAATGATCCATCCTACCTGGAGAAGAGTTAAAAAGCAAATTTCTCCATTTGTGATGGTGCTGAGGTCTCTGTAGACTTTTAGTGAAAAAAACACTTTCTTTTTTTAAGCTTTGACTTCCTCACAGTTTGTGTTGAAGCTGAAAAAAGTTTTCCATCCCTCTTTTCTGTTTTTGACTTTTTAGTTCATTTAAATTGGTTAAGACAGATGAATTTTACTTGTTAAAAACCCAAGGCAAGGCACCACTAGAAGATATCCAATTTCTTAACATCACCAGGGTTGCTTGTTTTACTTTTCTTGGACAAAAAGGAAGAGTATTTCGTGTTCTATTTTTCATCATTCTTTGATGGAATTAAATCAGGGTTATGATTAAAGAAGAAGGAAACTCTCATACATATGTGTTGTCCTCTAATCCATGGAGCCAATGGCTCGGGTGTGCCTTATTTTCTTTGTGGAACAAATCAAACAGTGGGGCTAAGAGGTAGACTACAGAGTTTGTATCTAAATTCTGTAACTGAGGCATCAAGTTCTGGCCTTGCAGAGGCATTAGCTGTAACCATTACAGTGGAACCAGCTATATTATTCCTTAAAATGAGTCATATGACATTAAAAACAAGTCAAATAGTAAAATTTAAATCTGTACAAGCTGTAAAGACTTCAGGGCCAGGCTGTCTCCCACCAAAGATGGTGACAAAGACTATGTTTATGGCTCTGGCAGATGGCTTGGGCCCCAGACAATCCCATTTTTCCAATTGTAGGTTCATACATTTTTACCCTCTGAATTAAATGAGGATTTGCCACCCATAAAATAAAACCTAAAGAAAGAAACTGGCTTTAAATAGAGTGAGTATTGAGGTGATATTAATAGCATAGGGATGATGAGTATTTCCAGAATTTAAGTACTTCAATGTTATTTCTGCCTGCTTTAAGAGAGCAGAATAAAATATCCTTGCCACTCTTGCATTGCAGGGCTGATTTCCACTGGTGCACTCTAATGGGTGTCCAAACTTAATGACACATCAAAATATTAATAAAATATAAATTATTCAAAGCATGTACCAGTGATGATCTAACACATTTTAACATCTTTCCAAGCTTGAAGCATATATATATATTTATATATATGCTGTATATATATATATATATATATGGCTGTATGTATGTGCTGGTGTACATCTTTGAAAGCTATCAACTACACGGCTGCCTATTTTAACAACTTGTGTTTTTATGACTAGGCATTTGCAGCTTCTGTTTCTTGGATTTTCCTTTTTCCAGAGGATTGCACCATCCGTCTCATAGAATCACATTGTGATTTGGGCTGTAAGGGTCCCTAAAGATCACCCAGTTCCAACTCCCCTGCTGTGGGCGGGGACACCTTTCACTAGACCAGGCTGCTCAGAGCCCTGTCCTTTTACTGGCCTTGAACACATGGGGCATCCACAGCTTCTCTGGGCAACCTGTTCCTGTATCTCGCCACACTCACAGTGAAGAATTTCTTCCTAAAATATAATCTAAATCTCCCCTTTAAAGGGTTTAAAGCCCTTCCCCTGGTTCTGTCACTCCAGGCTCTTGTCTAAAGTCCCTCTCTAGTCATGCCCAAGTGGAATCCTGTTCGTCAGTGCAATAATATAGTAGTTACAGCAGGGTCAAAGTAAAGCCTGTGAGCTATAATTTACTTTAAAAAATCAAGTTGGAGGAGGATTGTGCAGATCAGGAGCCTGGTGATTGAGACATAAGTTTCCTTGTCTCATATGCTACATCCTGTCCAGTGACCAAAAATTAATGCTCTCTGAGTTCCCCCGGCGTGTGGTCAAGGCAGACTCATAAATTCATAAATAAAAAGCAGGTCCTTCTCAGACGGATCTCCTCTTTGAGGAGAATCCCACCTTTTACTAAATCTGATATGGCTGGAAGCAGTAGAAGAGGCATTTGGGGTTTCTATGAGGTGAGCTCCTGAAGGAATCCCTGCAAAAGCAGCTGGAAAGGCCCCAGCCTTTCCTAGGCTTTCCCTGGTGTTCATCAGTGCTGTTTACTGCTCCCTGAGTGGCATCACCTGTTGCTTGTGTTGGCCACTCTCCAACTCTGTCTCACAGGAGCATCCCCCCACCGCCCACATTCCTGGGGATTTGTTACCTTCTGGTAGCCAAACGTGCAGGCAACTGGGGGAGAGGGTGAGATTTATTCTCCAGAACTCTGTTTTCCTATTGTTTTTAAGTTCATGGGAAGCTCCCTGTTACTAAACAAACTTTAACAACTGTTGGGTCAGCCCCTATCAAAGCCCTTCACAGAAATATTACATTCCTCCCAGCCAAGTGCTGTTGTGTCACTCACCTCCTCCCTCTCTGTGCCCCCTGGGGCTGTCTTGGGAGCCATCACCCCTTGACAGGTTAAACACCTGGCTTAGGCACTGAATTAATGACCTTCAGAGCCCATAAGGGGCTTAACTTTGCCCAACAACATGCATCTCATGAGTTTTGGGCATGAAGTTGATAAACAGATGGTCTGGGGCAGGGACAGCCATCTTGGAGGTTTGTCTTGGGGGTCTGATGTGAGATGAATGTATACAGGACTGAAGTTTCTGTATGGATGGGATTTGGGTTTGTATATTCTTTTCTTTAACACCAAAGAAAAAAGAAATCCAGTGGAGATAGTTATGAATGAAGGACTTCCAAGAGGAAATAATGCAAATAATGAGGCTGTCTTGCTGGAAAATCCCAGGATCTTATAGTCTACTGCATTGAGAAGTTCCCTACACTCTCATCAAAGACACAGGTTGTCAAAAACATTTGCTTCCAGGCTTAGTGTGTGGTGTTTTTTCCCCCAAAGAAGTTTGTCATTTTGATGTCCCTTGTTCTTCACACTGGCATGGAGAGGAGCACATAGGTTTTAACAGAAGGGAATGGCCAGGGCTACTGTGTGTGGGACCATCTCTCTTTGAGTGACAAGCAAACACACAAATAAGAAAGCAACAGCCAAAACCAATCATGGACTAGGATCTGGACCTTCACTGGGGATTGCAGGAATACTCTCAAGCATTGGGTGTGAAATTCTAGTTTTACTTTTTTGTGTCTCCCCCAGAAACTAGTGGAAACTCAAAGTTTCCACTAGTTTCCACTAGCTTGCCAAATTAAGTGTGAAATCAATCCTGTAATATCCATGTGAGGCAAAGAAATTACAGTTATTCAGAGGTTAGAGCTGTAGGAAACCCTGGCACAGAGGGGCTAAGACCAGCATTTCTAGACTCAGGTTCCTCATGGTCAGGGAACTGTGTTTTGGTGTGCTCTGTCATGGCAGCTGGAGATGCTGAGCTCTTGCAGCATCAGGCCCACAGTTACAGCAGGAGCTCCCTGACTGTGTGTACTCATGTTCAAAATATTGTGTACGTGACTTAACCACGGACAGACAACCACTCAGCCCCAGAACAGTAGGGCTAAAAGAAACCTCAGGCGACCTAGTCCATTTGTCCTCAGAGGAAGTATTAGATATACTTAGATCATCACTGACATCTGTCCAAATTTTTAAATCCTTCAGTACTGAGCCTTCCACTTACTTACCAAGTCTGGGTTTTGTGTTTCTTTCTTTTATACTTAAAAAGGAGTTTGCTAATACCATGCATTAATCTCTTAAATCTCCTCTATCTCAGCTGAAGGCAGCTTTTTCTTGTGCTGTTCTCAGCTGACACAGAGATCAATCGATTACCATTTGCTGTAGAAAACATTTTACTCTTATCATGTCCTTTCCTGCTTGTCTCTTTTCTAGACTAAACAAATGTATTTCCTTCAACTTTTCCATGTTGCTCATGCTTTCTAAATCTGTTATCGCTCCTGTTGCTCTTCTCTGGATTCTCTCTCATATGTCTCTATCTTTCTTAGAGGGTGGTGTCCCACGCTGGGTAAGGCAGTCCAGCTGATGTCTCACCACTTCTGAGCAGCATGTAATAGTTACCTTCTATGTCTTCTATGCAACATGACCATTAATCTTTCCCAGAAATGCATTTACTTAATCTAAAAAAAAAAAAAAAAGGCAGAATCCCATTTTTGACTCACATTCAACTTGCAACTCCCTGCCACCTCCAGATATTCCTCTGCAATCTGCTGGCTAATAGGTTTGTCCTTGTGGTGCATTTGATCTCTTGCTCCAAAATTTACTATAATGCACTTAACTTTTACTGCATGTCATTTTACTAATGACATGTCAAATATAATTTCTCTTGCTTGCTAAGATCATTTTGAATTCTGACCCATTTCTCCAAGTTTGGAAGACTCCTCCCTACTCTAAGTCTTCTCAAGATTTTACGATCATGCTTTGTATTGTATCATCTAAGTTATTGAAGAAAATTTAGCCATTCATTGGCTGAAGCTGCATAAAACATCTTCCATTTCAATATTCCATTTCAATATCACTAGTGATAGTCAGCAGGCAATCTTATAACACTGAACCCCCAGCCATTCATCCCCTATGGCTGTGTTTTAGCTTTTAAGTCATAGAATCACAGAATGGTTTGGGTTGGAAGGGACTTTAAAGCTCATCTTGTTCCAAACCCCCTGCCATGGGCAGGGACACGTTCCACTAGACTGCGTTGCTCAAAGCCCCATCTGGACTGGCCTTGGACACTTCCAGGATTATAGGACATCCAGGAATGGGGCAGCCACAGCTGTCTCAGGGCAACCTATTCCAGGGCCTCACCACCCCCACAGCAAGGAATTTTTTCCTAATATCTAATCTAAGTCTACCCTTTCCCTTTCCCTCAAAAGACCTGAAAGCAGAGGTTAATCCATCTCAGCTTCCACCTGAGCCAGAAATGCCCGATGGCATTGGCAGGGAGCGATGGAGCATAGCAAGGGGTTAAAAACTGCGACTCACCTCCTGGATTGTTGGCAGCATCTTCAGCCCAATGTTTCTTCTCTTTAAGCTCAGCTGTATCATTTATGTGCCGCTTAAGGCTGTCCTTCTTCAGAACTTGCACATCATGTAGGTGCTTGTGCAAGTGCTCTGAGTGCACAGAAAGTTGAATCCCTTTTGCAGTTTGAAAGTTGCCCCAATAATCCACTCATTGCCAGCAGCACCAGACTTTTTACGTGCCTGAGTGTAAAAATAAGAGCAAAGAATAGTGTTAAACGTATTTTTTTACCGGGAAACCACCAATTCTTTATACCTTTCCGGAGGAAGAAAGGGAGACATCCGTCAAACTGTCATTATAAATTTGATGCCACAAACCTAAGCTCATGGAGCCGCTAGGAATTTGTAAACCTTTTAAAGCACACGCCTGTTTTTGACATTCAAAATAAAAAATCTTTATAGATTTTTGTGGAAAACACTGATGGGCCAGCAACTAAATGACATTTTTCAACAGTCAGACAGACTCCACACAAACTGAATAGATGTCCAGTTTTAGAAGGACAGGTAATTACTTTCTGTTCTATGCCCAAGAACAGAAAATACTTGGCCTGTTTTACTCACTGAGTAGGAAAAGATGTTTGAGGGTGGTTTGCTTTTTTTTTTCCTAAAGGCTGCTACATCCTGGCTTCTGCCTCCATACAGCTTGAGTGTAGGTGCCCTTTATATAACAATAACTTGATACTACTCAAAATACTTGGCGCTGCAAGCAGGGGAGTGGAATGCAATAAGAACACTTTAGCAGGTCCGAGGGTGAGTAAACTCCAGTAGTTTTGGAAGGAGAAGGCAGGGTTTTCAGTGTGCGTCTCTCCCTTACTTGGCATCCGCCGACAATAAGAATACAAGGATTAACATTGTAGACTCCGTTTATTACACTTGGGTGGATAAAGCAATTATCTGTCTATCACGGCTGTAGTAAATTGTGCAACAGCATTAACATGGGTGGATACGTGGATAAATGCTACTCTGCCACAGAGGGTGCTGATACACAAGATAATCCTTCAAGTTGAACTTGTAAAGACTGTTTTCTTTCAGAGTTTAGATCATGTTACCCCCGCCAGTGTAGATTGAAATGGCATCTTTTTTATTTTTTAACCACGTTTTCAGGTTTCTTTAGCCATCTGAATTGTATTAGTAAGGTTATTTTAGAAACATCCCACTTTATTCAAGTTTAAACAGTCTGCTTAAAACCTGCTGCATGGATATAAACACAGTAGTCGTCTAAGGCAGCAAAACAATCTGTTGAAAGATAGAGTGCAAACATGCACACATCCATCTATTATTGCTTAACTGTTGTGTCTTCCATGCCTGAATTCCCGTTGTAACCGCAGCGTTCAGTCGGCAGTACGCTCCTGGTTTTGGGGGTGTAAAACAAAACCAAAAACGAAAATGCACCTATTGATGTCTGGAGAGCAGCGCAGCATCTGAGAGCTCTACACTAGATTTAAACTAAGCGCCTTAAGTCTGGTTTAATGGCTGTGTTTACATCATCCCTCCTCCCCTTCTCATTCTTTTAAAGTAGTCAGGTTTCGCAAGCATTAAGAAAACCATCCCCTCCTGCCAGCTGGAGGGAAGCCAGTTCAAGATTTTTTTTCTCTCCCCCCTCTCTTGCCCTCTTCATCACTGTGATCTTTACTGCCGGTTGCTGCAGCAAGGAGCAGAAATTGGCGGGATCTTCATGGGATAGCTACCTTTTTTGGGGGGGGGGAGAAAAACTTATTCCTCTAAGATATTGCTGAGTTCCTGAGGATGATAAATCAGAATGAGGAGCTCTTGCGCTTTTCGGGACAGCCCTTGGTCTCTGTTTTCCCCCTTATGCTAAAAAAAAGGGGGAGGAGAAGGGGGAGAGCGTAATAGATACGAGCATGCAAAGGGAATTAAGGCAGGGACTAAGACTTGCGTGACAGTCTCTGTTTATGTGAGTTGTCTTTAATGTCTCCAAGTGGCGATGCCAGCAATGTTTAGCTGGTTTCCTGGCACACGTGCACACAGATTCCTTCATGTTAGTGAAGGATGGGTAAAGGTGAAGGCAGAGCATTACTGAGCAAGGGAGTCCCACCTGCTCCCTCCCAGATCTGTCTAGTTCGGGCTCATATTCCTATGGTGTATTGCTCAGCTTTGCAGAACAAGCTTCAAAATCCAAGTCAGAATTCAAAAGTTTTTCGAAAAGAAGAGAGAAATTAAAAACTCCACCACTGCAGCAAGGGGAAACTTGGTTCATTCACCTGGAGCAGAGAGGCAGAGAGGAGGGCAGGACGGATCCTGCAACCCTGGGATGAGTTGACTGGTGGGAGGGAAGCAGTGCAAAACAATCCCACTTGAGCTCCTTCCTGCTCTGTTGTCTTTTTTCTCAAAGCACCATTTTGGTTTCATTCACTACATTTTCCAGTTTTTCTGCTTTAACACACCTTTCCCTGCGCAGAGTTCCTGGCCAGTTCAGCTCCTGCCACACCCCCCCATTGGTCCCTTAGCTGCTGGAGGAGGAGAATGGAGCCCTGCTCCAAGGAGGCATTTTCACCTCTCTACATAGAGAAATTTTGGGAACAAGAGGCTCCTTTGCAGCTGTTGCAGATTGCTGAAAACCCCTGACCTCCGGGTCTGTCTTTCAGCTGGATATGTGCTCTTCACAGCTCCCAGCTGAATTTTGAAAATCATTGATAGCAGTTTATATCCTCAAAAGCTTTAGAGTCATTCCCATGGGCATGAAAGGACATAGGTTACACCTCCAATGGGATCATTTCTTCTCACCCTTCCTGACCCTTCCTCCCTTTGCCCTTCTGGAAGCTTTTGGTCCCATGTTGGGCAGGCTGCCTGTGAGATGAGTTGAAATGACACTTCCTTTCTCCCAGAAAGTCAGTGGGGAGATGACCATGGACACCAGAGATGGTCCATGGGCTTGACCTCTACACTGACTTTCCAACCTGCCTCTGCTCGCTCTGGTTTGGAGCCACGGCTCTGGGAAAATGGGAGTGTAACTGGTTCCCTCGGGAGCTGGATCTGGCCCTTTTGGAGCCATATCATCTACAGACCCTCAGGAGAGCAGAGGTCGGGGAGGAGGAACTCAGTGGGATTTCAGCAAATGGATCCATGTTAGATCCATGTTATAAGAACTGACCCTGTCCGCAGTGTACGTTCCCCTGTCTGTTTATTTCCATTTCTTGCAATAGTTTCAGGTACAGAGCCGAGTTGCTTTGGGTAAAAAATACGTCTTTTTTAAGAACAAAAAGAGACAGGGGCTTATTTTCTGCCTGCGCCTGAATGACTCCTGTTGGGACTAACAGGGCTCTGTGTACAGTCAGGAGAATAAACTCTCCAGTCTAATGCAAACTGGTGCCCTCAGCTACTTAAAAAAAACAAACTTTTTTTTTTCTCCATTGAGTGAATTAACTGCAGTTACTGCACCTATGTAGCTCCTTGTTTTATGAACTATAAGAACTTTTCCTATGCACAACCTATGGCCTAATTATGTAATTATGTCTCTTGGGTGGATTATATTTTTTTCTCATAATTGTGTCTTTACCCAAGAGACTGGAAGGGTTCCAGGCTTTCCCCTTCCCTGGGTAAAAATTATTTGGCTCTTGAGTTTTGGGTTTTTTTCCATGAACTTTGGATTGGGTGCATTCAGTAGGACTGGATGGGGAAAAGCCAGCCCTGAATGACAATTTGTCACAAGATGGGGGGCACAACAGGGAGCCTTGTGACTTGCTTCAGAGCTTCTTTTCCTTGCAAAGAGCTGATATGAATCTTCTAGTTTATGGCTCTCTTATTTTTACCTCTAGTGCGTAGATTGACACTGCTTTGGAGTGACATGTTGCTGCACTGAAGTACTGTCTAAAATTTGTAACAGAACAATGAATATTTTTGCTTCATGCTGAATGCTCAGCATTAATTCAGTCCCTGTACAACAGCTGTTAGGAAGCCTTAGGCTCAGGTCTCAACTCCTTTATTGTGGCATAAATGTGGGTCCCTTGCCTTCAGCTTTAACAACCCGTAGCTGAATTCAGTCAAGCCCATATTGGCACCTTCCAGTTACATTTGATCCACAGGACCAAATAGGGTGAAATGCAGGTAGACATCCAAAGAGAATTTAAGGTGAATTTGTGATGAAATTCAGAGGATATTTAGCTTATCTTTTTTATGTTGTGAAATTGTCTTCTACAATGTGTACACAGAAGTATGTCCCTAGAGTGCCAGTGTTAATAGAGACACAGTCAGAATGCTTGTCTCAAAGACATATAATGTTAGTAGGAAAAAATGTACATATTCTTTAACTTTTTCAAGCATGTCACCTTTGGAGAACAGTGGGAATAATCACAACTTAGGTTCTTGGTCTCCATTATGCTTCTCTTGAGGTCAAGAAAAGCCTGGGGTGTGCCAGCTACGAATTCATAGGTCATGAAGTAGGTGATTATTCCTCCTTCTGCCAACCTTTACCCAGAAGGAAAGTCCCTTTTCCATTGGGTTCCACATAATCCAGAGCCATAGAAAGCTTTGGTTACTGGTCCTAGAGTTCCAAAAACAGTTTGCCCTTTCCTAGTCACTCCATGTGTGACTAGGTGCGGGTGCTGAGCACAATCATGACATAGGGTAAACAGAAGCCATGGTGGAATTTTATGTTGGGTCATCACCCTCCATTCTGCCTGGGATGTCCCAGAAAATGTGTCTCCAGCAGGATCTTACTTTCATGACCTTTCTGCCTTCCCTTGGCTTCTTTATGGAGACACCTGACTCCCACAATTCTTCTCCTTGTTAACGCAAAAGCAAGAAAAGTTAGAACTGGGTGATGACTGAAAATAGCTAACCCACTGGAGAGTGATAAAAGCATCTGCTGAAAATCTGGTAACCAGATCTCCTTGGTACCAGAAAAAAAAAAACAACCCACACAAAAAAACTGGTGGGTGGTGTACACGGTACAAAGAAAGGGAGTCCCTGAGTGTCAGCATCTGGCAAGGCCACGTGTAGCATAATCTGATTAGTTTTCAGTTCCACACCCACAAGCTGAAAGATAAAAACGCACACCCCTCCTCCCCGAGGAGGTAAAAATCTTCAAGCATCAACACCACATTTACATTCTGCAAGTCAGCCTCTTCCATGGCCCAATTTACATCTTGCCTTCTCCAGCAGAGTGGTGGAAGTTCAGGGATGAGAGAAGAGCTCACGTCCCTCTCCACTTACCACATCCAGCAGACTCAAGATTGCCTTGCTTTGATCTGGGAGACATTCCATTGCTTAGTTTAAACTGAAATGATTAAGAAGGAGAAGAAGCATTCTCACATCTTGTGCCGTGTCTGGGATGTGATAATTGAACATCAGCTTCCATGGGCCATGTGAACATACTCTGAGGCCATCCCGGGCTGGCGAGCAGAAACAGCAGCTCAGGCACTGGCTGGCTGGCTGCAGTTTGCACTGACCTAATGACACTCTCTCAGTACTGTTTTCTGGTTTGATTCATGTAAAATGGCCAAAATTGGCACTGGAAGGGATTAATGGCAATGCTTCTGCCTCCAGAAACTAATACTTAAGTTGGTATTTGGCTTGAAATAGCTGAGTAGTGGCGAAAGATCAGAATACGTCTCGTCATTTTGGAGTGAATAATGGATTTCTGATATCCAGCGTGTTTTGTACTGTGCCAGCAGACGAATCATAACAGCTTGTTTAGTTTTTGCCTATGAATTCTCAATTTTTTCATCTCTTTCCTATGTCCTCTCCTCTGACCTAACCAGTTCCAAAGGCTACTGAGTCCCATCCTTACTCAGAGACTCATGGAACAGCCTCCATCTTTTTGACCACATTTTGTATCGAATACTACCTGTGCCCATAAACATTTTTCCCCTCTCCAAGCCCAATCCATTCCACAAATTAATCTTGTAACAGAGCAACAGGCACTAAATGCAGTGTTGCAGGCATTGGGATAGCTGCAACATTATTTTATTCTACTCTTCACACAGATTTCATATTGCTTTTTAATGTACCCACTGCTGCAGCAGATCACGGATTCTCCCTCAGCTCTCCACACTTGCTACCCTAATCTTTTTTCCTGAAATAAAATTACGCCTCAATACTGAGACTGAGGAATACAGCTTTTCTTAGCACACTCCCCTGGGATCAGGAATTTCTCTGTCAACGGACACATATATCAATGAGAGATGAAAAGCAGCTTGTGGAATGAGTTTTAAACATGTATCACATATTTCATTGCTGCTGCTTATGTGCTACTCAGAAGGTCTTTTTAGACTGTTTTCAGCCAATACCTCATGGCTTCTCTGTACTTAATAGGATTTTTTTTTTCTGCACGGGAATCAAGGCAGGATATTTAAGTTGCCCACACGCCTTTGTGAGCACCTCCTGAATATGAAGGTTTTGCTGAGTTTCCTGCTGACTTTCAGTGTGAGCACGTCTCAGCTTTTATCAAAGCAGAGTAACCCATGACGTGCGAAGCTGCAATGTCATCTTGTCTCCCTGGGACATTTCACTGGGGGAGTGTGGCTCCTTCTGTGGATCTCTTTGTCACAACATGACTCCGTGTTACAACCCTAAATTTTAAATGTCCAGAAGGGGAAGGCAAGTCTGCCTTTGGCCCCTTGCTGCTTTCTGGGGACTTGCAGTTCCATTGATGCCTGGGGTCTTCCAGATGTGCACAGAGCTCTCTTTTGCTACTCTTTTTTTTTTTTTGGGGGGGGGGGCGGGGGCGGCAACACCCAAACCCACACATCTCTAGATCATTTCAATTTTACCAGATGTGGGGATCTTTCTTCTTAATTCTTTTTTCCCTTCTCCTTTTTTTTTTCTCTCTTCTTCCCCCCACCTTTTTTTTTTTTACCCTGCCTACCCTAAAGCACACTGCTATCCTCTTGAATTTTGTCTTTCTGTGACAGTCCTACTTCATTATAAAAATAATATACATAATTAAATATAAAATCTTCTCTGGCAGAGCTATACATGACCAAACAGAGCTTGATGAAAACAGGGCTGGGAGGTTTTGGGCATAGGCTGGTGCAGGAGTGGTGGTGAGCTATGTAATAAGTGTTCATTGAGTTATCTGAAGATGGTTAAAATAGCTTGTGCATCAGTTTCTTAGTGACTTTCAGTGACTTTCCTTAAGGAAAAGGGCACTATATGAACATAACATGGGATTTTTCTACAAATATTCAAATTACAATTTCCTTTGGGGGTGGATTAATTTCCAGCTGAAGTCAACCCTGGTGCGTGAGACCAGAGATGAGCTGATCATGTCTACCTTATTTTGAACCCTCTCAGATTTCATAGAATCACAGAATGATTTGGGTTGGAAGGGACCTTAAAGATCATCACGTTCCAACCCCTTGTCATGAGCAGGGACACCTTCCACTAGATCAGGTTACTCAATTTGCCAAATCATGATTAGGAATGAGCAGAAGAGAAAAGAGGAAGGGAAGAGGATGCCTTGAAAAGAAAAAAAAAAGAGTGGAAAATATGACAGGCAAGGGGGAAAGCAAACACATAAAAATTGTGGAGGAAAAGAAGATGGAGTAATCCCAAGAGAATATTGACTGCATGTGTATGTGAAAGTCATTTCTTCAGATACAGCAGACCCAACTTGTACAAGTTGTAATTTGGGTAGATTGAGAATATAAAGCTAAAGAATACAAGTTAGATGTTATGTTGTTAATTAAGCTGCTGTTACGGAATTTTTACAAGCCCACCAAAAATCGTTCCCTGTTTAAAGTGATTGATCCCTCCTGAAGCGAGAAGTAGACAGCTCTAACATGGAGCAGCACCTTCTCCTTGAGGAGAAGGCTCCTGCCTATCATTGTGCTTTTGGACTGAGTCATCCTGGAGGAGAGAAATCATACTTCAAAGTACCAAATAATGGGTCAACTCATTATTATTTTTTAAATTGCTAGAGAAGTTTCTCCAAAGTTAAATTCCATCAAGTTTCTCCTCATCTTGCAACCTGACTCCTCTATCTAAAAATGTAATTTCCCTGATTTCAGTTTGGATTTATCTAATTTGGATATTGCTTTGCCAACGTGCCATGAAGGCACCATAGTCCCAGTTAGATGATGTGAACCCATGTAGTTAGTACTGTGGTGAGAGTTACCATTAAAAATATTTTTTTTTTTTAGGAGTGGTAGTCTGATAGCTCAATCTCAAGATTAAGTGGCCTCATTTCTGCTTCTAAAAAAAATTAACCAGTGCAGGAATTGGTTCTCTGGCCCAAAGACTGATGGGACAATCTACCCATGTTAGCAAAGCTAGACTCTCGTAGCCTCCAGGCAGATGTCTGTGTTCACACTGCTGAGGGACAACACAGATTATCTCAAGCCACTGGGGATAAGGGTTCAAGCCCAAACCCTTCCAGAGGCCCTTCTTATTGTTAAAAGCATTAAAATATCCCACCCAGTTATTGCTTGTGCCTGTGCCCTGGCACTGCTCATGGGGATGGAGACAGATGTGGTTCTGGGTCACAGTCAGGGGGTCTGGGCCCCCCTTTCAGCTCTGCCAGAGGCTTTTTGTGTGACCTTGGTTGGTGACTTAGGGTAAGCTTCATTCCATTTAATGTTGACTAATGGCGAGGGTGTCTAATTAAACCAGTCATGTGTGCTCCCTCTCTGATCAGAGAAGGAAGAGAAAGCAAATTCAGAAGGTGAATCATGCTGTTTTAAGATGGGTGTCAGAGACAAATGAGATGAATTGCCCTCTGGAAGTAGCTATTTCTTTCCATTAACCGAAGAGGAAGTCTACATTAGAAGAGTTTAGACTAGATGCCTGATTTATGAATGGCTGAAGTTAAGCAAAATTAGTCCTGTCCTTAATCTTTATGCATGTCTGTTTCTCTGTGTGTTAAATAATAGAAATAACACCTTCTGCACCTCACATTGGAAGGCGCCATTGGTCAAGGAGCATCCTAAAACTCCTTTGGAAAGAAATTAAACCTAGAAGCAAAAATACAACCACTACAGAAATAAAGTCTTTACTCTTGAACCGTCTCAGTGACAACATGAACAGTACCACTGGTGGTATCCTGGTGCTTTTGGCATTTCCCTACTTTACATTTTGACAGCAAAACATCCCTAAATGAGTGTTCCAAAAAATTGCCAGGGGCAATTGGCCTGTTTTGGGGGAGAGCAGTAGCAGCACTGAAGGCTGACCATGACAGGGTGTGAAGGACCCATCTTGACCAGCAGCTTTGAAGATTTTCCTTGGATACTGTTCTTCTGGATTGACAGGGACTATTGACTTTTTGGAAAATATCCCAGAGGAATGACAGCTAATGACTGACTGTGATAGAGTTAAAGAAAAAAAACATAAAGGGAGAAGAAAAGCTTGCAAAAATCCACAACATATGAATCAGGCATGGAATAATTGTCCCACTTGATAACTTGTATGTACTCATGAGGCTTGCTTTTGGAAGGGGAAGTTTGCCTCTTAACTACCTTGTGTAATTAAAGCAGAAAAAAAAAAAACAACACCAACAAAAAAAGACCTTGTGTGGGTGTCCTGATAAGTGCTTGTTTTGATCCAAATTGCAATCTGTTACACATGTGTATGGGCACCGTTGTGTTCGATAAGGCTTTCACCAGCACAACCATGTCCAAAACACAAACCCCCAATGATGTTTCTGTGTTATCAGGGGTAGCTGAGATATCTGTAAATCCATTAAATCTAATAACAGGTCCTTAGAGGCCATTTCGGGGGTTTTTTTGGGGGGTGTGTTAAATTACTACATCTTGTTATTAACGCTTTTATTTTATGATTTGCTGTTTCCAGGGCACAGACAGAAGCTTGATGACTCTAAACCTAGTTTGTTCTCTGAACGCCTCAGTGATTTAGGGCGCATTCCTCATCCCAGTATGAGAGTAGGGGTCCCGACCCAGAGCCCACGGCCCTCTCTGAACTCTGCACCAAGTCCTTTTAATCCACAAGGACAGAGTCAGATTACAGGTAAGAGACAGAACCATAGGTTTGACTTGCACAGGCAATGGTAGTAATTGCTTATGGGTATTTGTGTCTCAGCTGCAGTCAAAGAGGCTGTTACAGAGTGAGAGATGTTTTCCAAGCAAAGCTAGGTGGGAAGTGGATTTTTCTGTAGTGCTTGAAGCTGAAAATGTCTTTCTTTCTCTTTTAATATCTTTTTGCCATAAATCTAACATAGTCAATCCAGGTAAATTGGGTAGGAATCTGGTGAAATTCTAACTGCCATGTTGCTCTGCCTTCTCCGTGTTGCAATAGTACTTATTAGCGTATAATAGAATGAACATTTTTATCCAGCCTTGTTATTTTGCACTCATGTGGAGGGGAACAGCCAGCACTTAATAGTCTTTCTATCAGAATAATAATACAATCTTCTCACATGGCAGTTTCCTTCCAGCACCAGTGCTGACCACGGTTACAATAAATGAACTGGGTTATGGAGAAGTCTCCAAAAGTTGCTTGTGGGGGTTGTATGCAACATTTATGATTGCATGCTGAGAGACAGATTTCGTTGTGCTGAGAGAAATCATAAAGCACCCACCATGTGTCACAGATTAGAAGACTGAAATAAGTTGTTTAACTGCAGCTAAACCAGAAGTTTGCAGCAAAACTGCGAAGCCTACAAAATAAACCAATTTTGTCATTTTTTTCTAAATTCAGAGCTAGTTACATTTTTTAAAATAGTTTCAAAACAAACCAATTTTGTAATTTTTTTTCTAAATTCAGAGATAGTTACATTTTTTTAGAGTAGTTTCAAAACAATCTCTACCTAATTTTGGGCATTTCCAGACTCAAAATTTGTGTTGACATATTTGTGTCTATCCAGGATGTGAAGAGGTGTTACCCCTGACCAATTGTTCAAACTGTTGGAGAGCTTCACCTGGATACAAGTCTGTCAGCAAAACTCTTGGCTCAAATTTCCTAGACCCATTTAATACTCAGTTCTGCTGCTATAGTTGCACCTACACCAGGAGTCCTTTGCCAGCATTATACACCAGCATTCCTTTCCTGGTAAAGCGCTCCTAGTATAGACATAGTCTTGAGTCAACCTAGGAAGATTTCTAGTTTCATGTTTCAAGTGGTTTTGACATGATACCAGCTGAAACTTAGTGGTTTTAACAAAGTGTTGTGGCTTTCTTCTTCTTTCTTTTTCTCCTTTTTTTTTTTTTTTAAGTTCAACTGGTTTATTAATTTGCACTAAGAAAGAGAAGTAAGTGAGTTAATTTGAACCCAAAGCACTCAAGGAATTGTAACAAAAAAATTGCTCCCGTGAGCTGTGGCAAAGTTCTCCCATATCTGGAAGTCTAACTTTTAACTAGTGTAAAATGTTTATAATATAATAAATATGTTGGTTGTACCCATTACATGGTACCTGATGCCCTCCAGCTTCTTAGAGCAGGTTTTTTTGGCCAGGTTTAGTATTTTGTTCATAGGACATGTGAAGTCAGGGCTCTTGTGCATATCATTTTCTGAGTAAGGACTGCCAGAATAAAGGCCAATAGTTTTTCTAACCGACCATCTTCTGTCTGGCAGTGTTTGTTGGACATAGCTCCCAAGAAAGCAGGGGGGGAAATCCAGGCTATCAGCAGCTTTTTTCCTTCTTCCTTGAGCCTCCATAGTTTACCTATTGTGCAACACTATATCTAGGAACGAAAGAGGGTGAAATTCTTCCTGACCCCATCTGGTGATCAGCTTATGCCCCGAAGCACAAGAACTGAGATCCCCTTGTAATTTTCTTCCTAACTAAGTGTAACCTCATATGCTACTCTCCTTCACATAAATGCCTCCTGTAGAAAACATTCTGCTGGCTTTGATTAATAGACTACTTCTCTGCCTCGTTATGAAGCAGCAGCAGCATTTACAGATCCGGGAGGTGAAAACTTCAGATGAGCTTTAAATAAGCCTGACTGGAAACAAAGCTGTGTGGCATTCACTGCCTTCTCTGCAAATTTAAGTCAGCACTTCAAAGCACCAGCTGAGACTTCATCGAGAGAGGGAAAATGCAATGCTGGTAGGGCAGAGGGAAGTGAGCTGAGCCAAGGGAGGCAGGCTGGCTTTCCCATCCATTGTGGATTATGTGTTTTTATTGTTGGATAAACTCAGGGTTGTGGGATACATTAGTGTCCCAAATTGCTCTCATTTCCCCCAAAATGAAGAGGACTCAGTTCGTAGTGAATAAGTGGTCTGATACAGTATTTGCTATGATATTCCACACCCTTATGTTATTCTCCTCCTCAGTTTAGTAAAGTCAAACACCCAGCCCTCAAAGGCTCCTCATTAGCTCTCTGGTAGCCCTCCCATTTAGTAAGGCCATTGTGTGAGCATGTTACAGGGGTGCGAGCTCTGCGAATTGCACTGACTTCCCACAAAGCTTTTTGGTGCTCCTCAGGACCTTGATTGCAATCTCTAAAGCTCTATGTGCTTTGATGTTCCACCAAAGCGCTGGGGTGCGTTTTGCGGACGGTCCCTCCGAGTTCTTCTGGGATGAAGGGATGATCTTTGCTGCACAAACCATGCCAATGAGAGACAAAGGTGATGGCGTGGACGAGGCACCGCTTTGATCGGGTGTTGTGTGGGAAGTTGTTGAACATCTGCCTGTTCGGTGTGGTGGTAGGGAGCGAGGTGTTTGGATGTCCAACACCAGTTTCCTTGATGTGGTGGGATATGCAGTTGGAATACCACTGACTTCTTAACATGGACACTGCCTTGGGGTATCTATTAAAAGGAGACTAGATCCTTCTCTGAAAACCAGGGATTTTTTATTACCTTTATTGGAATTAACCAAGCATTCCTTTAGAAATAGCTTTATTTCATAATCTTTTTACCTAGTAATTTATGGAAAATAATTAATTCGTAATAACTTGAACAGTAAATACTGGTTTCCTATGACAAAATCCATATGATTGCTAGTAAGCACATAAACTGTTTTTGTTTCGTTCCACTTGATGTCTTGCATAGCTGTTGCATGATTAAACAGAAATAATATTTAAAGCCTGGCTGGCCCACACCTGGGCCTGAGAGAACTCAGCACTTTGGGGGTCACTCTTATATTTCTTTTCTCTGTGTAGGTTGTGTTTATTTTCCTGGAGTATCAGAGTACAGGTTGTACAAATCACAGCACAGTCCTTAACCTACCACAAGACCGGACTGTGGCAGGACAAGGCACAGAATTGCCCTTATTCAACATGGCATTTTAACTAGGATTCAGCAAAAGCTACATCGAAGGGTGATTAAAAAACAAATGGTCCAATAAGCAGATGCCTTTGCTGAGGCAGTGCAGATCCAATTTGAGCCCTGCTTGCTGCCCGTAAATCAAGAATCCTGTCTGTTCGCATTTGGATACTGGTATATTTGCTTTTTTATTTTTTTCCCTCTCCCTAACGGCACTCACACAACTTGCTCATGTATCCGGTTACATTCTCGTTCAGACACCGAGCTGTTGCATCAGTATTCCAGTACAAAATGAGGAAAACTTATTTCTCTAAAACGCTGGTGAGGATTAGCTTCCGCAGGCCAGGAAAAGCTACAGGCGCAAGGCAGGAATGTGTTCGGTGCAAGGACCCCATCGGCTGGGCTGAGGGACAGCAAAGTGGGAGTTAAGTGAGGTTTCATGCTCCATCACCACTGTGGCACCAGCTGATCTATAGGCAACCTGTGACTTTCACCACTGAAATAACAGCCCTCGAAGGCACGTCCTGTGAACCGTTTTTTTTTTTCCCTTTTCCTCTTCCCCCTCCCCATTCACTTCAGGGATGTTATACTTTCATTTCTCACAATTTTTAGGGTGGTAGGAATCAGATTTAAAGGCTTTGGAGCTGACTAACCTGGAAGGTAGTGAGGGGACACATGTCCACTGGCAGGCAGGGGCTGGTTTCAGGGGTACTGTTAGCTATGAGTCTACTCAGAGGACCATGAGCAGAAAGCACCTTTAACTCTCAGAGGATGAGGATGGTACCAGCTGGGCCATCCTTAATTCCCCGTTTAGGGCTTGCAGGCACTGCCCTTTTGCAGAGTCAGGGAGAAGGTAGAAAGCTGTGCTCACCCCAGCACTGTCCTTGGCTCTGGATGTGGAGCTGTGCAGCATCTGCCTCAGACATCAGAGTCTCTCATCAGGTACAGGACAGGTTTGAAACAGAATTGGTGTAGCTGTTATTACACCAGCACTGTGCAAGTGCCCTGCCAGAGATTGTCTGTATTTTATCTGGGACCAGCAGCTCTCTGAAGCACCCACCACTTTATAGCTGGTGCACGTCCATCTGAGAGCACGCTGGACAAGGTACACAGTTGCTTGGAATAGATAATTTAGAAATTGCCCAAGTAATAGGCTTATAGGGTGAATTATACCTTCAGCTCACTGTAATGTGGAGCTACAAGACTCATCAGGTGTGGTGGTGGAGCTGGGATTGCTGGTGCACCCCAAAAGTGGCTGCAGTCTGCTGTACTGTATGCAAATGGATTGCATCCTTCAGGCAACTGGAGAGTTGCCATTGTGGACCTCCATTTGGCAAAGCTTGTATCCCTCCTATTAAAGTATTCTTTTAACTTTATTTCCCCCCATCCACCCCCTTTTACATTTTAGTGGCCCTACTAACATGATTCATTCAGTTTATCTTTTTTTTTTTTCTTTTTAGAAATGTGACTCTTGAAGAGGTGGAAGGAGAAATGGGTTTAGAGGTTCTTCAGACCAAATCTGGTCCCAATTACTCTTCTGTACATTGGGGTGTAACTCCATTGGATTTGACTTCATTGATTGAACTGGGCAATTCACATGAAACCCTGGGCTTTTAAGGATGCCTAAGAAATAGTCAGAGAAGAGGAGGAGATTGCATTTTGTTGTTGTTTTGCTGGAGGGGTTGGTGTTACAACAATAGTTGAGTTACTCATGCAGAAAGTCATCTTGCTTTTGTTACGATCAGAAGCGAGGATATTTACTTTAAGTGTTTACCAAAGATAGCTCCAGACAGCTTGTTTTTTCCTATTGGCAGTAGCACTGTTACAACCAGTAGCAGCCAGTGCTAGAGCTGATGGCTGGGTTTAGATAAGAGTGAGACATGTGTGATGTCTGGGTTTTATAGACGGTATGCCGAGGAGCTGCCAGCCTGTGATCATGCTCTGGTCATGTAACTCATCTTGGAAAATGGGAAATTGATTTTTTCCTATAGTGAATTGTTGTGCTTCATAATCCAGTGCCAAAGTGGTGGTAAAACTTGTTCTTCAGGGATATGTGCAGGTTTTTTCTTCTCTCCACTGGCACTTTGCGGAAGGTATCGCTACTCATGGCAGGTGGGCTGGAACTTTAGATGATCTTTAAGGTCCCTTCCAACCCAAAATGTGTGATTATGAAAGAATTGAAAGAAGAGAAGTCATGGTGCTGAAGAGTCAATGCTATTGGTGGGAGAATGGGTCACTAGAGGTTTTTTTCCATTCTTTAATTTTTAATTTTAGTTTTATATAGTGCATCCAATCTTGGACTGATTTTTAAAGACACTTATTGTCCATTAAACGTCAGTTTCCACAGTCCATTTGACACAGTCAGTCACAGACCACAAAGGGTCAAGAAACCTGGATATCTCTCATGACTATAAGTGAGACAGTAAAACCCAGACACAAAATAATATGCAATACTCAATATTTCCCAATTTGTTGAGGTTCACCTGGAAGTGCAAACAGGATGGAGCTGTTTGTGCATTAGTTTAGGCCTCGCCCTGCTGATTTGTTTCAGCTGAACTGTGCCCAGGCTTTCTTAGCATATCCATGATATGCCCTGCTGTGAAGGAATACGCTGAGAGCCGCACTTCCCTTCACACCCACGCAGGCATAACAGAAATGTTTACAAAAGGAGGACTGCTCTCAGTAATCACTCCAAAGTTTTCAAGTGTAAATGCCAGCTCAGAGTGGCTGCTGCACGGGAAGGCGGGGGGGCCTTCTCCCGAGCTGTAATTTTATTTTTATATTAATGCTTTCCCTTGCTTTGGAGGTATTCCTTTAGGGAGGAATCCACATTCACTCTGCCTCAGAGCTTTAAGGTTTCTCATCTGCTCTGGGCTTTTTGTAAATGGGAAGATGTTATGTGCCTGCAGAGCACGTGGTGCTTTGGATGACAGCGCAAAGTCCGTGGTCCACAGGGACCCTGTGGACATGTGTGGGCCCACCAGCCACAGCGAATGGGGAAGTTGGTCTGTGGTGTAGGAGGCCAAGGAAAATCTCTCACAAATCCACTCATAGCTTCTTCCCCAATGGTATGTGCTAAACAGTCATCCCACCCCTTCTGTGCCCAAGCAAGGAGGAGGTGACACTCCTAAGGGGAGAACGTTGTTGTGTTTCCCTCAGAAGCATCTGTGTGGATCTGCCCTGGAAGTGCTGTTGTGGCTGCTGGCACATCCCTGTGGTGTTCCCATCACCCTCTTTGCCCAAGGGAGTTTGGTGATGTGTGGGACCAGAAGAAATGGGTTGACTGGGCCTTTGTGGCCAAAGTCACTGCTCCAGCATCATTGCCAGGACCATCTTCTGGTGGAACTAGGGGATGCCACGTGGGACCCAGCTGCATGTCCATCTTCAGGGACTAGATGGGACAGCTTTGGGCTCTGTCTCATGGCGTTTTTTGGTGAGGATTGGGCAATGCTGCTGAGCAGTGACGTTTGCCCTGTGGGCTAATGGGTCACCTTTGACTTGGCCAAGGCAATGGTGTTTCACTGCTCTCTTCTCTATCTGTGTGCAAGCCTTGACCACCATCAGTCAGCAGAGGTTGGCTTTAGGGCATTTACTCTAAGATCTGGTGAAACTTGTATCTTCACTTTTGGGTTTCCCGGCGGGCCAAAGATAACACTTGAACCAGTCAGCCCCAGAACGAAATTCTCCAGCATGCCTCAACCATGACCTCAGCTGCGCCTTGATGTGGAGGAATCGTAGTAACCCTCTAGCCTGGGGTACTGTGACCTTCTCCTCAGTCACTGAGATCTGATACATCATCTGATGTTCAATTTGGTTGAGTATTTTCCTCTTCATTATTTCCTGTTCCCTGAGAAGACTGATCTATTTAAGGTAGATATTGTAAGAATGTATGATATGTTTTGGGCTCAACTGACTTCATCCTGCCTCATATCCTGCCTCTGACAGCACAGTATGAGATACTGTTTTGAAATACCACATGAGCCTTTGAAAGACAACTTTTTGCCATTCATCTTTCTTTTGTCCATGCAGGCATTCACAGTTGTTGGATTAAGGACATTAAGTGTAAAACCAAGTCTAGCATGGGTGTTCAAAGTAATGAGGGTGCCAGAAATGCTCAAAAGCTTCTTGTGCCATGAGGATTACACCACCAAGAGTGGCATGAATCTCCAGAAGGCAGTTCCTCTCCTAAGTTTCCACTGTCTTAGACCAAAATTATGTAAAAACATCCTCTGCTGTGAATTTTTTAACCCAGTCTTTACCTGCTACATTATTTCCTTCCAGCATTGGAGCTGACCTAAACCCCAAACTTTAAGAGACTTTGTTTTGGATTTGGAAGCAGAGATTGAAAAACTCTTAGAGTTTGAAGGATTTTGGATTTGAGATTGTGCTCCTAATACATCAATAATTTTAAGATTGTTTTCCCAGCAAGCCTAAGCTTTCTGTTCCCAGTTGAAGATCATTTACCATTGACTGCATGGTGGATTATTGTAGTGGAATGAGGTAGAGAAATATGTCAATATCAGATGTAACAACGAGCAGTCAGTCAGATTTGAACCTGTGCCAATCTATACAACCCTGGCCTTGAAAATGTTAAAACAAAGAAGTTCATTACATTTAATGATCAAGTGTCCTTTGCATTTCTGAGAAGTTTATATTAACCATTTATATTACTCAGCTCTAATATAAATGGCAAACTCCAGGAAAATCCTCTTAAAATTAAATTGGAATGTTGGTTTTTTTATATATATCTATATAGTTATTTTGCTTCGAGGAAGTATCTGCTTTCCAGACATCTCTTTAAACAAATCATGTCTGAACAGAAATAATAAACAAGGAATAGCTGAAACTACAAGGTTTTGCTGTGTGGAAGAACAGGGAAAGGAGTTTAAAAAAAAAAAAGAAAAAAAAAAGTTGAATTTCCTGAAGAAGTGCCTTCGCTTACGCCATGTGGCTGTCACATTGCTGTCTGCAAAGCAGGGCTTTAGCACAGTGCTCTGATAGAGTCTGTTCTTCAAGTGGAATGGGCCTGATGTGCTTCCCTGAAAATACTGGGCAGGATTTGAAGAGATGTGCTACAATTTCTATGAGTTGGTTCAGAGATAGTTTTCTGTTTATTGTGCAGTGCCCAAAACAAACTTTGGGGTTCAAAGTGTTTTGTTTTTATCGATATAAAGAAATAAAAATCATAATTTATGAGGCATTCAGGGGTATCTTTATCATCGGATATTAACTAGAGCAAAAGATTTATAAATCCAAACACCAGTGAGTAAAACTAGGTCTCCATTTCTCTCACTTAGTTATTCCATAAGTGCTTCAGCAAACATTAAACTCTATTTATCCTTAAAATCATTTCCCCCACAGTGGACTGTCACAAGTACATCAAAAGGGATCATTAGCTTCCAATAGTTCTCCCAAACCATTTGGTTTCATATTTTGTAATTGAAGGAACTGTAAGTAATTGGGCCAGTATCCAAATGTGACATTTTTGGATGGATTGCTGATAAGATTAATCACATTTTGCTCCTTGCTTAGTATTTTCAGCACTGAAAACACTGTGTGGTGTTTGAACTGTATAACAGCTTGACATGCATGTCAAGTGCTGTCTGTAGAGTCTCCCCACCGCAGAAGGAAACAGCCTTAGGTTGTGCCAGGGGAGATTTAGAGTGGATGCTATGAAAATTTCGTCACTGAGAGGGTGTTCAGGCATTGGAACAGGCTGCTGGGGAAGTGGTGAAGTCACCATCCCTGGGAGTGTTCAAAAAACTTATAGATGTGGTGCTTAGAGACAAGTCATGGACCTGGCAGTGCTGGATTAATGGTTGGACCTGATGATCTTAGAAGTCTTTTCCAAACTAAATGATTCTATGATTGTATGATGTCCACTTCCTAAGCTCAGACCTGGGGCTCATCCTTGCTCTGTGCTTCTGTCTGAAACCTTGAGGACTGGCCACTCTCGATATACCACTGTTGGAAGAGAGACACAGCACAGCTGCTGGATCTTTTAAAAGTCTGCTCTCTGCTCTGTTCATTTCCCCAAGAAGTTGTTCTTGGGAGGGAAAGGCGCAGACCAAGGCTTGAAAGGGTTGAGCTGTAGAGGAGCAAGTTGTGTTTCATTATGTTCTCATTCCTTGTAGCACTGATGTATGTATGTTCAGTAACCCCACTTCTTTCAGTTAGGCTGTTGATACCCTAAAATTTTTCTTCCTTTTAAAAAAATTTTCTTTCTTTTCTTTTTCTCTTTTTTTTTTTTTTTTGTTTGTTTGTTTGTTCTCCCCAGACCCCAGGCAGGCGCAGTCATCCCCGCCATGGTCCTATGACCAGTCTTACCCATCCTACTTGAGCCAGATGACTTCACCGTCCATTCACTCCACAACTCCCCTGTCCTCCACTCGAGGCACAGGACTTCCAGCCATTACCGATGTGCCCAGACGCCTCTCAGGTAAAGACTGTGTTTTGCCTACAACAATTACACAGAGAGGAACAGGACTGCCAGCGGCTGCCTCCGTGGCCTCAGACAAACCTTAGCAAGGAGAGCAAAGCTCAGCAGTGATATTAGGGTTTCTGCATGGCAGACAGGGGTCAAAGTCCCTTTTTTTTTTGAGGTGGAAATGCTGCTGTGTTGTTCTGAGCATGTGTCACTTGAATGAATCAAAGTCCATTTCAGATCAGGCTATTTTTAAGTTGTAAACCTGATTCTATGAACAATTTTTAATTTTTTTATTTATTTCCCATACAAGAGGATGATTATTTGCATGTAATTAGGCACTGGCACAGGTTGCCCAGAGAAGCTGTGGATGCCCCATCCCTGGAATTGTTCAAAACAAGGTTGGATGGGACTTTGAGCAATGTGGTCTAATGGAAGGTGTCCCTGCCCATGGCAGGGGGGTTGGAATTAGATGATCTTTAAGGTCCCTTCCAACCCAAACCATTCTGTGATTCTATGTTTTAAATTAATTGTGGTATTCTCTGTTTCTTTGTGCTTTACTTTTGTGGGGTGTGTGATGTTAGGTATCCTGAGAGGTAGGGGCCCTTATTTCCTCAGTAGTTAAGGCTGAGGCTCATTCTCCTGCATTTCAATCCAGTAGCTCAAGAAAGCCTGTTTCCTTAGTTAATGTGTATTTAAGATGCTTATCAGAAACAAGCTGAGTTACTTTAAGGTAAAGATTGGACAAATTGTCGTTTGGAATGATGCAGGAGAGAGGAAATATGTTTAGGAACATAGAAAAGACAGCAGTGAGGAACTGAGACCTTTTTTCTTTAATCAAACAAATGCACATTTACATGCTGCGCAATTCATCTCTAATGGTCTCACTGATAAAACCATCTGTGTAAAGTAATCTGATTGCCCCAAAGTAAGAGAGAGCCTGTCATGGCATACAGTCACCTTGTACATCTTGCCAAAAATGGGGAACCTTAGGGGAGGGAGGCTCAGTATTAAAAATCCAACCTTGCAAGTGTGGAAATATTAGCAGCGTATGCCAAAAAAGCATGTGTAATGTAAAGAAAACCTTTATGATTCATTAATGAAAACCAAAGTATCAGTCTTATTACATCTATTTTTTGCATGTTTGCAAGATATTATTATAATCTTGGATGCTGCTGCCATACACCTGTTTGACTCCGAGCCAGGTGAATTTCTTACTGTCGTGTTTTCCCTTTCCACTGAGCTCATAGCACTGGAAATGTTGATCACTCCGCTGAGCTGCATCCCTGACAAGCTGAACTGCAGCCAGCAGGCGTGTAGGATTTGATTAGCATAGACTCCTTGATTTCTTTCATCTTGGAGGAGGGAAGCTTTGTTTCTCAAACAAACAGCTGCAAAACCCTCTGCAGCCATAGTGCACTCTGCCTTGCAGAGATGCCAAAGATCTCCGTGTGGGCTGAGGATGGTGGAGCAGGTTCCTGTGGGCTCTCCGTGCAACGTGCTGACTTGGGTCAAAAAACTCGATCAGCTTGATGTTGAGGAAATGCTTTGTTTAGCCCGAAACAGGTTCCCTTTGAGTCAGAGCCTCCTGATGGTCTGTGTTGTCGAATGGGTTATTTTTGCAATTGTGCCCGCAGCAATACCTGCAGGAGAGGCTCGGCTGGGACCTGGCAGCTGTACGCCGCATGCTTGCCCTGCAGCCCTTGCTTGTCTGTGTGTATTCAGACGTGAGTGCCTGGCATGTGGGCACAGGCAGAATGACTAAAAGACCTGGCTGTGTAAGTTGTGTGGCCGCGGACTGAACTTTTCTGTCGTACTCTGCAGTCAGTTCCCTTCGCGCTTCTTGTCCTTCATCTTTCTGGGGCTTGACTGGTGCCTCTGCAATGCCCTTACCTTTTCCCAGTGTGGGGATCCTGCACCCAGTTAGATTCCAGGCTGAAAAAGGGTACTTTGATCTTCCACAAGTGCCAGAGGTTGTCTACAGTGTTTTCTGATGGAAATAGAATTTCAGAATGGAAATTCTCTCTTCAGAACTAGAGAGCACCCATCTGGGCTGGAGGACCAGGTTGGATGCTTGGGATGCAAGGAGGCACGTTGCAACCCCAGCTGCAAACCCTGCGGTTCCTCTCAAGGGTTTCTACCTGGCAGTGCCACAGGGATGGAGGACAGAATCTGCCCCCTCCTATGTCTAAATAGAGAGAGAAATGCAAGTTGTAAGCTGCCCTGTACAGCAACCAGTTCATCCCTCACGCTCGAAGAAACGTGCGAATCTCTAGTCAGTTACTTGACACATCTTTCAGAAGAGAAGAGAGCTTTGGAGGGGTAGAAAATGACTGCTAAGAAACACTAAAATCCTTAGAAAATTTCAGGCATCTCTGATGCATGAGGGAGAAATTAGATTTTTACAAGGCCTTGAATAAAAACAAACGTTACTTTCCGATACAGTGGCAACAATCTGATTATCGAGGCTGTTAAAAGTATACAAGGTCATTTTAATGAGTGCCATATTTACTGCCTGTTGCCTAATATCATGCAGGAAGAAAAATGGGTAAAACTTCCCCCTTAGGCCTTGGCTGTCACACCTACAGGCACAGAACTTCCTATCTGCCGCAATTTAACATCACCCACCCACAAGCTTCTACAAGCTTCCATGGCTCTGCCTGGACAACTGCTGAAGTTGTGTTCACCCACATGTTGAAAATATTCTATCTAGTAAAGCAATAATGTCCTCCAGAAGAGTAGCTCCTGGTTTTATTGTCAGTGGCAACCCTCAAGAGCTACTTTTGATGGTTCTCCCTTGACCAGAAACACACCCATCCCATGGCCAAAGCAGTGGTGTTCCTCCCCATCCTGGGATTAGATACATGAGCTAGCAGTGTGCCCAGGTGGCCAAGAAGGCCAGTGGCCTCCTGGCCTGTGTAACAATAATGTGGCAGCAGGACCAGGGCAGTGACTGTCCCCCTGTGCTGGGCACTGCTGAGGCCTCATCTTGAATCCTGGGTTCAGTTTTGGTCCCCTCAATTCAAGAAAGACATTGAGATGCTGGAGCGAGTCCAGAGAAGGGCAACAGAGCTCAAGAAGGGTCTGGAGCACAAGTCTGATGAGGAGCAGCTGAGGAAGCTGTGAGGAGGCTCAGCCTGGAGAAAAGGAAGCTCTACGGGAACCTGTTGCTCTCTTCAACTCCCTAAAAGGAGGTGGTAGTCAGGTGGGAGTCAGTCTGTTCTCTCAGGCAACAAGGATAGGATAAGAGGACATAATCTAAGGTTGCGCCAGGGGACGTTTAGATTGGGTATTAGGAAAAATTTCTCCACTGCAACATTTGTCAGGCATTGGAACAGGCTGCCCAGGGCAGTGGTGGAGTCACCATCCCCAGAAGTGTTGAAAAGGCATGTAGATGAGGTATTTAGGGACATGGTTTAGTGGTGAACATGGTGGTGCTGGGTTAACAGCTGAACTTGATGGTCTTTTCCAACCATGATTCCTTGATTCTTGGTGATGAGACTACCTGTGTTTGAATCCCAGACCAGACTGAGCATCAGCAGAGGTTTGGGGCTATAGAATAGGAGGTGACAGGGAACTGCCAGAGCAGTACATGCAGTTCCACGTCCCAGGGGAGAGGGGAAAAGGGCAGCAGGCTGTAACCCTGAGGAGTTATTTGGGTAGGCTGCAGTAATGTGGCTGAACTGGTCCTGTCAGTGTCTAGACTGATTTCTTTGCACAACTGACATGCTTCCATGCATGCTGCAGTCACGTGTAAATGTGTGCCCGTGGCTTTCAAACTGAAAGTGTTCATCTTTTATTTTCCAAATGGGGATCGGTGCCCTGTTTGCACTGTCCTACAAATCATTATTGATGTGTCCCATGTATTAGGGCAGTATTCAACAGCACTAGTTGAAAAGCAAAGCAAAAAAAGATTATGTGACATCTTTCATGCAACTTTTGAATGAGTGATCTCTCAGTACATAAGTCTCACATTCATATCAAAAACAAATTAAAAAACCAAGCTCAACAGGCCATGAAATTACCTTACTTTATTGTACCAGCTCAGTCATAAAAAGAGTAGGATTCCCCATATTTTATTAAAATGTCTGTCTGCTCAGACTTCCCCAGAAGACAGTGAAAGTTGGTGGCCCAGTAGATTAATATTCTTAATTAAATAATATTGTAGTGAAAACCATGGGAATATATGTGAAAATGGTCATTTTAGAGAGTGTTTGCCTGAGGGATGTAGTCTTATTGCATGATTCATAGTGAATGCACTCAGTCTTTGTGTCCTATGCATAACCAAAGTGCATGTGGGATGGGGAGCATGGGTGTCTATTATGTAATTAATGTATATGATTCATATAAATATACACATCCCAGCCATTTTACATAGTGCTTTGGGGCTGATCCAGCAAGTCCTCTGAACACTGAAGGTTCAGAGCAGGGAGTACAGGTCGTGTTGTTCCTGCAGTCACAAGCGGGTTGCTCCCAGGCAGGTGAAGGGGGGAGGGGTATAGATGTCCTCAGGGAAGACATCCACTTCTACAGACTCACCCTCAGCTCCCTTTTGAGTCAGTGAGGATAAACTGGCATTTGAAGGACTTGACCAGTCTGCAGGTGAGCTGTGCTCATCCCTGGCCGTGCCTGGGAAGAGCCTGTTTGTCTCCATGAGCTCTGAAGCAAGCCTCAGTGAGTAGCTCAGGTACAGGCATGTCTGATCTGATAGTGTGCCTTTGGTGAGGTGATTTAAGAGACAATTTAACTGTCCCATAAACATATGCATATCACAGCCTTGTTACACTCTAGTCCTGGTTTAACCCTACCTCTCCCTGACCTCGACCTGCTCTGCTGCTGCAGGGTTTGAGCTTGATTTTAATTTTGTTGAGAATCCTTAGAAGGGGAAGGTGGCGAGACTGCATCTTCCCCTACACTTTTCCTGCACCTCCTCACCCTTCTCCCTAAGCACTAGTCTCTTGCTTTTTGTTTCACCTTTGAGAGACTCTTGCAGAGTCAAGGTCTTTAGATGCTGGAGGACCTGCCCTGCAAGTGTACCACAAACACATTCAGTGCTGGCTGTGGAAGAGCCTGTCCTGTGCTTGACAAATGCCATATGACAAAGGAGAAAATTAAAACTGAATCTAAATAGCAGAACAAATCAGCAAACCTACTGTTTCCAGCTCTGGCCTTGCACTCTTTCTAGATATTTGTCAGTTGAGGGTGTGCCACCATGTCTAGAACCTGATGTCCCATGTACTGAAGTCCCTGCAGCATTTAGGGTGGACTTTGCTGTCTTTATATTTACGGCGTCGTTGAGTAGGGACACAGTGAGATAGATGAGAGACACACCAAGATAGATGAGGGATGAGCTGAGACAGATGAGGGAGACACTGGGCTCAGTCTCTAAACAAGAGAAGACTGCAGACCGTCTGAATTTAAATGGCCTGAAAGTTGTGTAACAAATTACACAGTGGTAGGGCTGGACTGTAAAATACCGGTACTGTTAAATTGTCAGCAAGGTTGGTTTTGAGCTGGGTTGGCCAATGCTGTTGCAAAGAGGTCCCAGCTGTGGTTTGGAAATGAGTAGAGTCCCAAACCTGTTCCTGTGGGCAGCTCAGAGGCAGCCACTCCATTATGGATTCAGGATTTAATATTACATCTGTGGCCAGACCATCCTAACTAGATTTAGAGCCAGGGAATGTGCCCCGACCCTGAGCTGTTTGCTAGTTCCATTAATCTGTAGATATCACCACAACGGTTTGGGCCATCCTGGACCCTCATCAAAAACTGAATTTAGGAAACATTCCTGTTCTCACAGCTCACTGAGTGCTGACAAGTATACATGCAATGCCAGCCATGCCCTAATCAGTGACACTACTGTTCCTTTAGACAATTTAATTTTCATTCTTGTAAGTCTAAAAATCTTAAAATAAAAACCCGCATATAATGGAAGCGGTTCCAGCTGACCCTCTGGATTTAGTGTTTTTATGTTAATGAGAAAGTGAGTGACAGTGATGGGCTGTTTTTTTTCTTGTGGTCCTGTACTGGTTGTCATCTTGGGTTTCTAACCCTGAATGTGAATTACCTTGGATTTTGCTAATGTCATGTGCTCGCATGATCTCTTTAACAAGGATTTTCCGTTTTGGGGGAATTTGGTCTTTGAAATATACTAACTTTGAAAGAAATGTTTATCTTCTGCTAAGGAGCTCAGAAAACTTTACAGTGAAAACTAGAAACTCTGGCCATGGAAGTAGCTATTCTTGCATCCCTTTATTCCTATTAACTTGATTAAATATTGTGGGCAATAAGCACATTTCAGGAAGGGACTCTTAATAAGAGAAGGCGCTGGTGCTGCCTCCAAAATACAATTCTTTTCTTCTTTATGTGCTCTGGGAAGCAGAAAAACAGTTAATACCGTGCCTATTGCCAGCACAACCTTAGTGTTAGCAGTCCCTGAAATGAATGAGCAGTTCACGCTTCAGCAATATTGTCTCAGGCTCTTGGCAAATCCAAGAAGCCAACTCGGTTTCTGGTGCTCCTGCTATGCTGTGATGTTTTTCTTGGTGACTATAACAGTTTTCACTCTGTCTTCTTTTTTTTTTTTTTTTAATTAAACGGAAGCCAGAAGACTCAAGGTTGTCTCTGTCTCCATTTCTCCTCACTAACGTTCAGTGCTTTCCCTGCGAGGTGACACTGAGTCAAGGCAAAGTAAAGAACTTGGGGGAGCTCAGGTCTTCAGAAACAACCCGCTCATTTTGCTACCTTCCCTAAACTTGTAACTTGCCATCCCCTTTTTTTTTTTTTCATTATTTTTCAGTGGTTCTATTTATTTTGTTTGCCACAGGTTTTCCATTTTTAGTCTCCTGCCCACTTGGTGCCACCTGGGAATCTCAGCACCTTGGCACTCGTCTGTGGGCTTTCAGTGGCAGCCTCTCCACTGGGTTGAGTCTTTCATTGGAGCAATTGTCCAGAAGATGCATTGCATGATCCTTACCTCAAAGTTTTCGAGCATGGGTGGCCTCAAATTAGGCACCTATGCCCATATTTAGGTGGTAAAAAAGTGGGCTGATTTTCAGATGTTTGAATGTTATAATGCCTGTCTTTAAGCCCTTCTCATTTACTTAAAACAGCTGTTGGGGAAGGAAACAAACAGGAAAAATGAAGACAGAGGGAAGGAGTTTTATTCCTGAAATAAGGGATTTAAAAAAATACCAAAAAAGAAACAAGTGGAATGTTTTGAAATGGAATAAATTTGTTGCTGATACAGGCAGGAAATAGCACACTCAAATATATGTGGATGTATAGATATATTTTTATCTGAGCTTTTTTTTGCAATGTGTTTTATATTTAGGACACATATCAAGATTTGCATCTGTTTCCAGAACTTGCTGCTAACAGTTAGTAATGATGCCAAAACATACTTTAGTTCCAGCTTGAGACCAAATGATATTCAGGGCTCTTTTTTTATTACTAATTTAGGGTCTGATATTAATTAAGGAAATTTTCCATAAGTGCCAGGCTTTTTCTGAAGAACTCATTAAAATTATATTAACTTAAACCGGAATCACAGTCTGAGCATGTTTTGTAAAGATTATTCTTACTGACTCTGCTGGGTTTTGTAAACAGAATGCTAATTGTTAATGGGGCAACCGGGCCCTCAATTCCAGACTTTCAAAGGACCAGATTCTGAGCCATTACCTAAATGTGTGTTCCCAATAAAGTCAATAAGCTCCTAACAGGAAGGCTGTGGGATAGAACTCTTTGTTTCATCCTTGTGCAAAGGCATTTGATGATTTCTCCATTCTCTTTGTGAAATTGCTGTTAATTTTCTACCTACAATGGAGCCAGCAATGGTGGCTGATGAAGGACCACATGTGTCCTGACACAGAGAGGGAATCAGTCTCCATACGTGAAGATCTTTGGTACACCATGTTCACTTATTTTATCCCCCTCCTCTGAAGAGGCTACAAGAAAGCCTTGGAGGGACTTTTGACAAGAGCATGGAGTGACACAACAAGGGGGGAATGGCTTTAAACTGAAGGAGATTCAATTTAGATTGGTTTTGATGAAATTGTCACTGGGAGCGGTGAAGTACGGCCACAGATTGCCCAGAGAGGTGGTGGATGACCCATCCCTGGAAACATTCAAGGTCATGTTGAGCAGGACTTTGAACAACCTGATCTAGTTGAAGATGCCAGTGCCCATGGCAGGAGGGTTGGACTAGATGATCTTTAAAAGGTCCTTTCCAAAGCAAAACATTCTGTGATTCTATGATTTTGCCCTTAAGTCTCTGTGGCCTTGGGTCATTGTTGCGCTGAATTTAGTTTGATTAATTGCACAGTATGAGTTTATGCTTGGTTCCATAAAATGCAGGAGAATTTGGTCCTTCCCAGACCACAACTGTGTTTGGTTGAAGACAGGTAGAGGAGTATCATATGCCCTTCAGAGACTGGATGGTTTAAGAGGCCCAATTCTGCAATTCTTACATTAAAAAATACAATTCAAGAGGGAAAAACTGCTGCTGGTAGAAATAAGCTGGATCTGCCTTGATTTTTGGTGAAATTGCCTCAAATTTCTGACCATGCAGAATTTGACCGCGCTGAATTTGGTCAGCAAGAGAGTGTTGGAGTCCAGCAGAGCTTCACAACACCTTTTTGAAATGGTTTAGCAATGGTTGTTGGCCCCATTTTACACATGACCAAATCTCCTCCCCTCTTGATGGATGTTTTAGCAGAAAAAGAACCTGGTGTCCTGCCAGCTTGGCTGTCAGATTTCAAAGAGCATTGATATTGGTGATAGTGGGCCGATGCTGGTGACCAAAACAGAAGGCAAGAGCCATGCAAGTGTTGAGGTTTTCTGTGGTTGTACAAAAGCAAACAATGTAGGCAGTGAAGGAGAGGAAGATGATGAGATAAAATGAGGGAACGCACCTTCACGTGGCTCATGAAGGATGTTATTAAGGGAGAAGGAATTATTTCACATGCATGAAGGGAGGGTATTTGGGGACACTAATCTGGAAATCTCTTAATATTTGCTTTCAGAATGACTCAAAAGGGAGTGAGGGAAGGGATCAAAGCAGGAGATGCCTTCCTGATCTTGGGCAGTTTCCCCATGTCGGTGGGACCAGTGTGCAGGTGGTGGAGTGTCCCCTCAGGGGGAACATAACCCCATACCCATGCAGTGCTCAATGGTGCTTCTGTGTCCAAGGAGTTTTTGTGGAGTGTGAGGATTTTTAGCCAAGGTGGAACTTCATGTGTAAAACTTTGGGAAGAATAATTTGACATAAGGAGCTCTCCACAGATTCATATGTTATTAGTAGAGTGAAACCCATGTGGATATTTGCTTTAAACCCAGGAGTAAGATTTGCCCAAATTAGCTCTCATTTGAACTTGAGGATAACTTTTGAGAAAAAAAAGCAAACCCAAAAGCTCAGTTGGTCTTCATTTAAAAATTTCCAGGGAAGCAAAATCCACCACAATCTTTGGTTACAGACACTAATTAGGCTCACTTTGAAATGTGGGTCTTATTACTAGTCTGAAAATCAGTTTCCACTCATTTGAACTTGCTGTAACTTGGCTATAACTTTGTCTGCCAGATTGCAGCACAAATTTTTATTTCTGAGGTTCACATGGGTGCCTGTGGCAGTGATAGATGCAAGGAGGAGGTGGGTAGGACAGGTGGTGGCTGTGGTGATCTCAAGGAGGTGGCAGAAGCCACAGGGAAATGACTGGTGCGGGATGCAGAACTGGTTTGAATTGTGAGGAGGCTGGAGGGGCACCATGCAAAAATATTTTGGTCATTTTAGTTTGCTGTGGTTTCACTGTAGTCTATCAAACAGTGGAAGTTCCTTTCCCTAATCAACCAAACTCCTACAGTATCCATTTAAAAGGTGTTATTTTTGGTTGAATTGCTGGTGGCACTCTACTTTTCTAACCCACCTGAAAAAACTCACAGAAAAAGCATTTTTCACTGACTTCATGGATTTCTGCAATTCCTTTAGGAATCTTTTTGCCTTCATATTTGCCAGTTGTAGAGTCTCTCCCTTTTTTCTAATGAAATGAATTTAATTCCTCTCCCACTACCCTAGATGGAGATACAGGAATAGGACAAGGGGATATGCTTTCTCTCCTAGTTTTCATATATCATTTAACCTTTTATTTTAAGAAACACAACTGGTCACAGGGACTTTTTCCTCCAAATTTAGTTAGCATTTGCACTGTCAAAAGCAAAGCTCAGAGCTGAGGCTGTAGCCCCATTGGGGAGCAAACACCCAACCAGAGTAACCTCCTTGCTCTCCACAGTCCTACGTATTCCACAGGCAAATTTGCGAATATAGAGTGGAAACTGTCTTAAACCCTTGGGATTACTTGGACCATGCAACGCTCTCATTGTGTGAAGAAGTTTAATTCTAAAAATAGGGGTATCATACACTTAATGCAGGGGATTTTGTGGTGGTTTGAAGGTGCCTTTGGAGAAGGAGAGGAGTCAATGTGCTGCATATTCAGACCTGACTGGGCCACATCACCTCCAAATTTCCTGGTGGTTGTTTCCAGAGGTCTATCTAACCACCCATTTACCTTTTATCCTGTGGTAGGTAGCCATGAGTGTTTGCTGTAATATGTTAATTTGTAATTTAGAAGTACTGGGATAGGCAGCTGGAGGAAGCCTCTTTGGGCTTGTGTGAGAAAGAGGAGCAATCGTGCTGAGAGAAGGAGAGCACCAGCAGAGAAAACAGCCCAGAGGATTTAAAACAAGGATCATTTCTGAAAGCAAAATGGAGGGGTAGGGCATATCACAGCCTCTTAACATCGCATTTCTCTGGCAGTGAGCAGTGGAAGGTGGTGTGCTCAAATTAGGATCAGTACCAACAAAGCCTCTTTCATTTCACTGAGATGAAAAGTCGCTACACAAGCTCTAGCGATGCCACATGTGTGGTTTCCACTCGTTATTTTTAATGTCTAACTGGGCTATCTCTGTCTGATCCATAGACATCATTGCTTTTTAATGCCCATTTCTATTAAACAAGTACTGTTTAGAATTGGCAGAATCTTATAAAGCCAGTAGCTAAAGGTATGTCCACCTTGGTTTAGTTTACATAATTAGGCTGCACAATGGGCTTGCTTGGAAAACCGGTTTGCAGCACAGGTACAGGACCAAATTTACAGGGCACATCATTTTTATTGGATAGATGTCTGTAAAAACACAGCTTGCCGTATTTAATTTTGTGCTGAAATGATGTTCTGTGTTGTGTTGAAAGCTGAATGTGGGATTGAAAGATTTCCACAAACTGGAGATCAGTCCCCTTGTCAAGGCATCAGTTGAGGTTTTGGCTTTAGTTGGGGCACCCAAATTTGGCTCCTGCAGGCGGTGAAGTTCAGTGATCAAAGCAATAGTTGTATTTGTGAATAGCTAATGGACCTTTGCTGGAATCACCGCCAGCCATGCGGCTGCTAATAGTGTTTGCATTGTGGCAGTGTCTGGAGGTCTGATCCCCTTGTGCTAGGGACTGTACAGTTAAAGAAGAGGAGGAAAAAAGAGAGATCAGCCTGTCCCCTATGAATTTGCACCCTTGAATACAGTACAGCTGGGTACAAGATGTACAGTGGAAAACAAGAGTGGATTGTAACATAAACAGAGCCAGAGAGGTGGTAGCAGTGGTTTTAATATCACTAGAGCCAGCAGGTGGTGAGTGTGGGTCAGAAGGGAGTGTAAGGATGATGTTTGAGGGTACTCCTCTCAGGTTTTAGGGCTAGCAGGAAGGAAAGGACAAAGCTGCTGGTTACAGCTTGTAGTAAGAGGCAAGTGGTGTCTGCCAGCATCATCACTGAAAAAGCTGAGTGGGGCAGAAGATCAGCCACACCAGGTTTGATGAAGGGTCCATTCAGGACCTGTCACCTTGTCAGCATGGAGTGCAAAATGAGAATATTTACATATTCCCAAGCTCTAGGCATTGCCAAAGCTCGATTATTCCGTCTGCATTACTATATTTAATAGATCTTAATAGGGATTTGTGAATCTGCTTTCCCCTAGGTGAGCGATAATAGTCACAGAGTATCTGCTGGATCAACTCTTCCATTTCCTTTAGGTCTGTAGTGTCGTAATCATATAGGACTGACAGGAACCTTGTGAGATCATATGATCTGTGCCGCTCTGTGCAGAAATAGGATCAAACATCTGCAGATCATTCCAGTTCAGTGGAGCCAGCTAGTTATGTGTGTTGTTGCCACTGAAAACAAAAATAAAACTATGTCCCAAAGAAGTAATCCCAGCCAAAAAAACTTCATTAAAGTTGAAATAGATAATTTGGGTGCAGTTAAAAGACTAGAGCTGCATAGAGTTTGTTAGCCTTGACAGAGGGAAGGTATAGAGACCTCAGTGAGAAATAGCATAAACATTTAGATATCCTCGAGGGTGCAGATTGCAAGGGCTGGGGTCTGGACTAGGGACTGAGGATTGAAAAACAGACCTTCTGCAAAGGTGACTGGCTTGCCAAATAGGAAGGGAAGCAAGTGCCTCAAGAACACCAGGAGGGCTGCTGACCCGAAATCTCTGCAACATAAACCCAAGATGAAATGGCTCATTGGAAGAGGTGTCTCGCAGAAGGTGCTTAGAGGAAGTCCCTGGGAACTGTGATGTGGATGCTGGCATGGCCAGAGGAGCCACAGAGGAATCCTGGCAATGGGAAAAAGGCACCTCTCTTTCCCCTTTCTTCCCTCTTCCTCTCTCAAATATCTCCCTCTAAAGGGATTTTTTGTTTGTTTTTGTTTTCATTTTGATTCCTGCTGAAAGCCAACCCATGTTGTTTTCTTTTTTATGGGTGAAAAGGAGCGCAGGGGAGGATCTAAGCACCACCAGAGCCAAATTGGGAGCCATCGTATTAGACTCCAAAATTAGATAGGAAGCTGGGTTTAAGGTTAGTCCAAACCCAACCAGTTCCTCGTTTGGCCTGGCCCACGTAGGTGGGCCAGACTGGTTTGGAGCTGTTTTGAGGACAGGCTGCTTGCCCATGGAGGAAGCCATTCCAGCCACAGCGGAGCTGGAGCCTGGCGGCTGGTGCTCAGCCGGCCCAGCTCCTGCTCTCTCCGGTCTGCGCTGCAGATGCGCTGGAAGTTTGGTTTAAACCCACTTTAGCTGCTGCTTTCTCAAGCAGATGAGGACAACTGAAGGCGATAACTCAGGCTGACTTTGTACACATCTTTTTTATTTCAGAAATCAGGATCATGTATGAAAGTTTATTTTAAGTCAAGTTTTCTCTTTGCTCTGTCTGACTTCCACTTTTTCTGTGTCTTCCCCGTTGAAGAGCTTAAAAAAAATGTCTGTTGCGTTTTGCCTTTAATCTTTGTAATTTTACATTTCCCAACAAAAGATTTCATAGTATTTTTCAAACTGTAGAACTGGTCTTTGTCACTTGGCTAATAAGAACTATTAAAATATTCATCCTATAGTAAGGAAAATTTGCCTGGGAAAATCAAATTATATGCCCTAATTCACAAAACAAAGCAGTAGCAAGAACCAGAAAGCAATGCATCACATTTCCCCTGGTAACAGCTTTAATGGATAAGTGGGTTTTCTATTTCTAGTCACTATTGATGATCTGAACTTAAAATTCAAGATACCATATCCCAGATAAATCACCATTGGTGACCTAAAGAGCTGCTAGTAGTATAGCCTAAGGTACTGTACATCAAACAGCCTAAAGCACGTTTGTGATGTGAGCTATTACAGACCAAAGTCTGTTTCTCTTTTTCATCACCAGCTTCCTGGGAGGATAAAACCTATATTCAGACTTTACACTATGGAGAAGAAGCATTTATTTAGAGGTGTTCAAAGTTAGGCTGGTTTAAGCTTCAGTACGGCTGATGAATGGGGATGCTGTGTGGACAAGCTTATAACGGATTGAAACTTTGCTTTGAGTAGTTTGCCTTAACTTAGTAAAAAAATTCGGTTAGGTCTGAAAGGAATGAAAAAAATATACAGAGGAATTTACACAGCTTTTACTAAATGGGATTGAAAATCATATATTGTTAACACGAATATAAGAAGGAATACAGTTCCCTCTAGCCCTGCTCTACAACCATGTTTAGCTGTCTGTGCCCTGCTGAATTTCATGGCAGTCTGGTGTCTAAACTGGGCTGAAACCTCTGTAGGTCTTTGAAATGCTCAGATTTTTCGACTCTTAGCTATGAGAGCAGAAGCTCCAGTGAAAACAGCCCAGTGGTTGGGTGCGAAGTTTTCCTCTGTCTCCCTGAAGTTCGTGGTGACGGTGGCAAGTCCTGCTCTGTGGCTTGAGAGCCACTGCTTTGCTCTTGCTTTGCTGAGGGTCGCGATATCCCCGAGCTGCTCTTGCTCTGCCTCATGAGATGAGAGCAGTGTTTTGGCTCCATGTTCACCCACACATCTCCCCACAGGGCTCCTTCTCACCTGAGCCTCCAAGAATTCCTTTAGATGCTGGGCCTTGAGTCATGCTGACGTGTTTGACAATTTTATCACAATGTTACCATTGTTTGTGTTACTTGGGGGAAATGTGTTCTCACTGTAAGGGAAAAAACTCTGGCCGTCGCTGGATGAGTTATTTTCCACTGTTTTCACTCCAACAGCGTTATTGCGCCTGCTGCTAAAATCCTTAACCTAAGATGGAAATGCCTCCCTGGTATCTCCCGTCTTCTTTCTCCAGTAGCCAGAAGCTCCATGGGCTAAGTGCCCTCATCCCCTTGGAGCGGCTGCTCCTGCAGGATCCTGTGCAGCCCCGGTTCCGAACACAAGCAGCCGCTTTCAGCTGCCTCCAGGACGAGGTGCGGCTGTTTACCCTCTGGGGACACAGGACTTCATGCCGGGGAGGATTAAAAATCAACATCACGGCCCTGCATGTGGACAGGGACCGAGGCTGAAAATGTCCTTTGAAAGGAGAAGTTATTTTGGAGGGGAGAAATGTGGTTTTAATTGTTTAGATGAGGGGGGGTTTCGTGTTTTATGGATGTCTAGGGGCTGGGGAGGTGCTTTTCTTCGTCTGTGTATGATATTGTTCAGGGAAAAAAAATTGACTATCTACATTTGTGAATTTAAGCTTTTTTGGCCAGAAGGGTAATGATTTGTAGGGTTTGATTTTTCTCTGGAAAAAAAACCCAACAACAGAGCTTTTTGAGAACAAGGCCGAGTAACCAAAATATGTTTGTTTTTGTTTAAATTGCTCAGTAGAGAAATCGTCTCTTGTCTATTGTTAGGAGCGAGGTTTAAATCAAAGGCAAGTTCTACATATTCTAAAATATACAGACAACTCTTTGAAAGCAAAGCCAAGCCAAACTTTAAAAGAGACCTTCTCCTTGATGCAGAAGTTTTCAGTTAGTTACTGTGCCGGAGCTTGAGTGGAAAGAACCAGCCTGAGAAACAAATGGCAAATCCTCATTTTGGTGGCGGAAGCCAGGGAGAGCATCGTATTAATAGCACACGAGACCTTTCCACAGCCGTTCTAGTCCAGGGCTTTTCCAGCAGCAACAAGGAAAAGCCTTTGCAGTTCGTGGGTATTTTTTTGCTTTCGGATTTGGCTGTGGAAGGTTGAAGCGAGTGGCGGAGCGAGGGAGTGGAGGGCCTGATCCTCTCATGTTGGGTGGTCCCTCCTACCGCAAATAACCCTATTGGAAACAGAGGGACTATTTGTGGAGTCATTTGTTTGTCAGGAAAAGTAGGGTTTGTAGGATACAGCCCCAATTAGCAGCCAAATTCCTGGTTATTTTCTCGTGATAAAAAGCTGTCACAGAGATGCACGTAGCATCTCTTCAGTTCCCATTTGAACTCCTGCCACTTGCTCCATGCTTCTTCCCACTTCCTCAGCCACACAAAAGTTATTCCGGCACCACACTAGCTCAGATGAGCTGCCTGCTTCCCTCCTGCTTGGCACTGGCGTGGCCTCCAGCCCTTTTCTGTACTGTTTAGGATCGTCAGGGCACTCCTGCCTCCTGCTCGCTGGTACCTTGGGGTTGTTCTTGAACTTTGGCTCCAAGCCCATCTGGCAGGTGATATCCACCCCCTGCCTGGCATTACGGCCCAAACCCAAACACATCATCCCACCATAAACTCTGCTTTTAGCATGGCCCAGATCCAGCCAACTCCATCCAGGGGATGTCCCCTCCTGAATCCGTCCTTTCTTGGGAGATTTACTTAACATACAGTTTATCACCAAGTTGCAGTTTTTGCAAGGGCAGGAAGGAAAGGAAAGGAAGGAAAATTTGTAAGGGGAGGAAAAAATTGCCTGCACAGGTTTCCAGACAGTGGGCACCTGCCCAAGCCACCCATGCTGGTGCAGGCAGGGCCATGGCTATGCCGACCCCGTGTGAGCTTGGCAGATGCCAGGAGAGCTGTCTGAGAGCTGCAGAAATGCTGATAGCAGTGTCCTTATTTGGGGGAGGAGGAGTGCTCTTGTTAATTGTATTTTTTTGTGACTCCCTGTTTTGGTAGCCATAAGTCATTAGCGGGTTTTAGGTTTTTTGGGGTTTTTTTTAAACTTTTTTCCCCCCCCTTGAAACTGAAATGAGGGCTGAAAGGGTACATTTGTCCTTCTTTTTTATTTCTTTCCTTTTTTCCCCTCTATTTTTTCTTTTTCTTTCTTTTTTTTAAATTTTTTTTTTTTGGCTAATCTGAGGCACACTGCCACATCTGAAGCCACTTGGCTTATTATGGATTTCATGGAAACTGATTCCCTGAAAGTGTTTCCATATGTGTGTTCCCAATATATCCCATCCTTTTCTAAATGGGAGTACAAACTCGCACACGAGCTGGAAATGGCTTCAGGATGTGACAGAGAAGTCATATGACTGGAGTGGCACTGTGTGTGGCCCTCTCTGAAAGACATGGTGTCCTGTGTGCTGGCTCCCATCCTACAGTAGATCCAGTTTCAAAGAACATCTTCCTTCCCGGCTTCTTAAAAACTCTTAATCAAGAACCAGCAAGGAATCCTCTGTCCTCGGGAGAGATGTGTATTAGTTGAATGAGATTTGAAAGGAAAATTTGGATAGGAAAGGAAAAAGAGGGGTTTAAAGGGTGAAATAAGAGAGCAATGCCAAGGGCTTCCCCCCACCCTCCGTCCCTGCAAAACATAGTTCCTTTGTGTCTGCCTCGGGATCAGATGGTATTTCTGAGTTAGTAGCATGCAGTGGAAAAGTACAATTCATGACAACATTGGAAACAAATATTTATACTGGATAGTTAAGGCACATTTTTCTGAAAAGAAGAAAAAAAAAAAAGGAAGAATAAAGTAGCTTGTGAGCCATGATGTATATTATCTTCCCATTCACTGAATTTATTCAGGATTGCTGTCCCGACGCTTGCCTTCACCGTGCCTGCACCACAGCGCTCAGCCCTGCGGTTTCACCCCCTTGCTGTATACAACACACCGAGGTTGCTCTCCAAGAAAAGCCTCAAGTGTTCCTGCTGATGCCTTTCGGCTGGAGGAAAACAGCAGTGGCTGAATTTCAGGCAGGAAAAATTGAGGAAAACCGAATGGAGAGTGCTATGCGCCTTTGTGCGTGTTTGTGCCGTGCCATGTTGCAGAGCTCCTAGACTTATTTCCAGGAAACATTATTTACTTTTTGGTTCCAGCATAGCGCATAGATGGCCTGAGACTTTAAACAAGCAGGGGGCTCTTGATATACTGCCAGTGCTTTTCCACCTGAATCACCCGTGACAGCTCCAGACTGGAGCTGCTGAGATGAGATGGCAAAGGCTGAGGAGTTAGAGGCTCCCCATCACAACAGGTCAACAGGTAGCCACGGGTGGCAGGTCACAATCACCAGCTGAGGACCTGTTTCTGTAATGCGACCATTTGTCCCCCTCCTGTGGTTCTCATTAGGAAGGTTTACAAGTCCTGTGTGAGGCAGCATCTATAAATGAGACGGTGATGACTGATGCTTCCATAGCTTCATTTCCGCTCCCAACAGTCCATCTATGACGGGTTGGTTGTTGCACTTTTCTACCTATTGATGTTCCCTAAATTTTAGATGAGCTAGCTCTGGGGGTGCAGTGAGAAGCCACCTGTGTTTTGATGTGTAGTGTCACCCAGAAAGACTTGGGTGCCTGAAGGAAACCAGCTTTGTCCGGAAAAAAAGTCCTATTGAGGGAACAGGACGGGTAATGATGGAACCTGGGTTGAAGAAGTGCAAAGAGACTCCTATTTTGCTCTATAGCAGTATAACATCTCTTCTTGGGAAACACTCTTCTTTATCTGCTTGGGAAACATTCTCCTTTATTTACAAGAGTGGTACTTTAATGGTTGCTGCTAACTGTTATTTATGGGGTGTTTCTCCCCGCAAAGGGCTTAGGTGCAGCATCATAAATTCAGTGAAAACATCTATCTGCAAATTAATCCGTGGTATTCGAGGTGCCAAAGTCCTGATACCTAAATATCAGGAGTCATAAACGTGCAGTTTACCGTGTGAAATGGGGTACTGAAGGACGACAGAAGGGATGCACTGCAATTAGGGTCTCGCCTGTTATATGTGAGGTTCTGAAGGGGTTAAAGTGTTCCTTCCTCCCTCTGACTTTTGTGAGACTGCTGTGCTTAATAATGTTGCAGTTTAAAGGGTCCCAACTAGGCCTTGAAGTTAACACCTTGTTGAGGTGAAGAAAAGAGGAGGGGGGAGCCAGTTCACACCTTTTCTGCAGCTATTGTTTGCCAGGAGACCTGCTTGGGGTGACCTGGAGAGAGAAAAATGAGAAAAAAAATTATGCTTTTTTTCTTTTTTTTCCTCTCCTGAATTAAAGAGAGGGAAAAAGGCATTTGAAAACATACAATTTCCTATGATAAATGGTTCCAAATATCCAGATGACTCATGCTCATCCCAAAAGTGAACCAGGGAGGGAGAAGCCCTGTGCATTATTTCTGCTTGACCCTCACCCTCACAGCGCATAGACACACATTCAGTGGCAGATGTGTGGGAGGAATGTCCCTGAGCTTGGTAGGAAGCTGAGCACCAGCCTAGGTTTCTGGGATCAGGACCTAACAGCTACAGCAAGGAGTAGATACAGGGGGAGGTGGTTTGGAATCCCTGGGAATTGCAGTCTCAGGCTGCGTCCTACAAAGGCGTCCAGAGGGAAAGTGGTGCCGCAGTTTTGGAGAGCCAAAGGCCTGTCTGGAAGAAGGCAGAAAGATCATGCTGTGTGTGATTCACTAAACCCTTATTAGAAGAAGGAGGGAACAAAAATTTAACAAAATGAAGAGCAAAATAACATTGTCTCCCTGATACAGAAGGATGCTTGGGAAAGACCCAAAGAGATGCAGCTAGGAAATAACTACTCTTCCATCCAAACACATTGCAAAGAATCCTTAAGATTGCAAAACGAAGTGCTCAGAAATTGAGAAATCTCAGTACTTACATTGCCTGTGCAACTCTACATTAGCCTCATTTTGCTTATGCATTATATTAGAGATTTTAATTACAGGATCACATGATACTTTTCCCACGGGATTCCTGTCTCATTCAGTGCACAAGGTGGACAGTGCTAACTTAATGAGCAGCTCTTCAACATTTTGTTTTCTTCTTGTTCTTTGCATTTCCTCAGGCCTTGCTTATTGCAGAGCATTAAATGCTGCTCTGAAGAAGGAATCCCTAATTTCTTGCTGGGCTTTGCTCTAATATTTCTGCCATAGCATTTGTATACAGCTCACTGTAGTGCAATATTCCCAAGAAAGAAAGAACCTGCTTTACATAGAGAACTGAGGCTCTCGTGTCATTCAGTGCACCTTCTCTCTGTCACCTACAGCACAATTTCTGTTCTGTCTGTAGCCTTATGTTCAGACCTGTGATCCCGTTGGTTTCAGCTGCAGCTGGGAACATTTAGTGCACGTGCAAATCAGAAGCCAACATCTTTGCTGCACACAGAAAATGAGAGAAGTGAAAATGGGATTTGGAGAGATTTCAACTGAGTCATGTAGGAGCCATGTGGCAAAAACACATATAAAATCCAGTTAACTCAGGAAATAATTGGGTCCCTCTCACCTCGTTCACTTCGCCCCTTCTGATTTCTTGGAGCAGTGGATTTTGGGGATCTATAGACAACAGTCTTCTCTGTTCCTCAGTTGAGATACATCTCTAAAGGTGGCCAGCTTGGGAGGGTTCATGGAAAAGGAATAGTGTCTTGTGTAGCTGAATGCTGTGATGTGCATATGGAGAAGTAACTTAAATGCTGGTGATTCCTAACTTTCTCACTCTTCACGTGGTAACCTCAATAATATCCTTTTGTTTGTCCCTAGTTGTGTTTATAGTTTCTCAGATTTCTAAAAAAAGCAAACCCCAAATAACCTCACCTTTCCAAATTTTTCTTTGCAATACTATACAAACACCCATGAACTCCTTTCACTCAGGCTCTGCCATTCCAGTGAGTGGAGCCATCGATGGACCAATCCTTCATGGGGCTGGCATGGGGAGGGGTGGCAATGTCCCTGTGTTTCAGCAATATTTGCAGAAAAAAGGCTGAGATTTGGGACTCTGGTATTTCATTCCAGTCTCTAGACAAGTGTCTTTGTAGGGGCACAGACTCTTCTGCCCATTTTTAGTCAGAATGCTTATGATTTGTTCATATTTGGCTGGATTTTCATGGCAACATCTCTCATACAAAAGCCACTCCTATTCCAAAGTTCAAGTCCTTACTTCAAAGCATGGAACTGGTACAGCTTTTCAAAGGAAGGCTCCTCAGAGTTTAAGATTAGTAAAACAATATATTTTTCCCAGCAGAAGAGTTTCAGCTGAAATTTTAAAAACAAATAAATGCATAAATCACAATTTAGACCGAGACAGACGCCCAGCATGGACAATTTCAGCCAGAACATTTAAAGTTTAGCAAAGCTGTAAGAGACTGAAAATGGTCTCATCATGTGAAGTGTGTGGCATGCTCCATCCGAGGAGATATTATCAGCTGTAAGCAATCCAGGCTGCACATATAATTCATAGATGAAGATGTTTGGGAAGGAAAAAACAATTTTAATGGTCCATTGCTACAATGTCTCAGCCTGAATTGAACTATTGAACAAAAAATCAACAAAATCTAGTATCAACTTCAGTGAATGTCTTAACACTGAAGCTCCCCAAAACACAAGTGAATAATTTAGCTACTGATAAGTATATTTAACTATATATAGATGAATTTCCTGTTCAATGAGTCTTGAACACAGCATCAGTGTTTTTGTGCATCCAATGGTTATGCATTGATGGGCTAGAAATTTTCCTATGAAACATATGCAGTAAGCCAAGGGGACTTTTTTTGGTAGTCACCTTATAGTGACTTATAGTCATCTTATATGACAGAACAAATTGCAATATTTGTAACTTATAAAATTATCCTGTAGCCCCTTAAAGTAGATATCAGCTTGCTGTACCCACAAGGAGTTAATCTGGCCACAGTACATTATGATCTGTAATAATTGGAAGCGATTGGCCAAAGTGCTGTAAACCTGACAGAAATTTTTTGCCCGATTTTCTGCAAACCACAAGCACAGCTTATTAGTTCAGACCTGAGCATTAATTGGCATTAACTGGCATTTGTAAACTGCAAAAGAGAAATGACCACGACATGCATGCAGCTGTGAATGGTAGAGCTGCAAAGCTGCTACAGGTAAAACTGTGTTCTAAGTGCGAACGCAAAACCATTTGAGTTGGCTGCTGGCATATGCCCATGTCTAGGGATTTTAATGAGTGCATCAAAATCAAAATAAGTGAAACCACATGGCATTTTAATTGTTCTTATTCTAAATATGAAACACACTGAAGCAGCATTCTTGAATCTGGGATGTTAGCATATATATTGGCATGTTAATATGACCACTTTTCTGTTCTAAACGTATAGCTCTCAGAAAACTGGAGTGCCAGGTTACATTAGGGAGGAATCAGCTTGGAAGATTTAAAAATAGTTTATTTTGGACTCATTCAGATGTAAAATGGTTTGCTTTTTTCAAAAATATACTTTTTTCATTTTTTTTTTTGATTGCTAAGCAATGCAGCCAACTGATGACACTGTAGCAAAAGATCACTTGCTGTGCTTGTTGCCATGTCTCTCTTTCTGGAGGCATAATATAAAGTCTTTCCTCTTTACACAAGTGTGGTTTCATCATGTTGTGGCCACGATGTAGGGCAGAGGGTCTGTGCTTCATCCGTTTAATGCAAGCTATCATGAGAGTGGGAATTCACAGATGCAAATGGTTTTCTTGCTCTGACAGCAGAAAAATTAGCATAAATCTTTAATCCTGCTGGGGAGAGGAATAAATAAGTTATTATAATATTATAATTATTATATTATGAGTTATATACTTGCACTGTCATGTTACTGTATTGCTGATCAACATCGCTGTTTGTCCACAACTAGATATAAAGATGGGTGCCATACCCAGTAGAACTATTTATCATTCCAGTCTAGCATAGAACTAAACATGTATAAATGAATAGTCATCTGGGGTTTCCAAGTTAGAACCAAAATCAACGTTAACATAAGGAGGTAGCACAGAGAAAGGAGGTGGAGGGTGAAAATGCATCAGCAGGATTGCATAGCAGTGAGGATGGCAAGAAGCTGAGGTTTAGAGCTGACTTTTTCGTAAGTTTCACTTAGAAATGAGATTTTCAAACAAGCATCTCAGAGAACTTCTCCTGATCTCCAAAAATATCTTTGCCCGATGGAGATACATAAGGCTGGGAACAAGTGGCAGCCTTATGCAGGGAGTTATGTAGACAGCAAAAGGTGGTTGGGCAAGAGGGGAGTTTGAGAAGTGAGTGTGCAGGAGCCATGCAGACACAGCCATGAGTGAGATAAGACAGGGTTATGGTTATTTGGCCTTTGGGTAAATAGGATTGTGCTTTACAAGCAACAGTAAAAGCAAACAAGTGTGGATTTACTACGGTATGTAACGAGGTCTGTAGCCCCACATTCGAAATGCCTACGTGTGGTGTGCACATTCCCAGTGATTCGACGCAGACATGATCTCTTGGCAACACCCATACAGATAATATTTGGATCTAGCCCTGAAAGGGAGATTGCCTTTTAATGTGTAAAACTGCTTGGAGAGTTTGTTACTAAGAAAAAAAAGGTATTGATTGCAAAGAAACTGAAAATACTGATGTTCTTCTACACCCTTACACTCATACCTTTGATTGTAAAAATCCTGTTTAGCTTCTATCAGGGTAAACTAAGAGCAATTCTGTTCATGTTGGGAGAGTTGCAACAACAATAATAATAAAAAAAGGAGTATAAGCAGTAGCAGATTGAAACTCAGTATTTTGAGCAGCTGGGGAAATTATGTTCTAACCGTATATATCCAGATACATATCAGACCTGTTCACAATATAAAGGATAGTGTTCCAAAATTATAGCTTTGAATCTGGGTGGTATTGCCTCTGGCTATTGTTTGCAGTTGGGAACGAAAGGAGTTGCATCAAGTAGTGGAGTGTTTGCTGTAAAGGTACAAGTTATATTACATTCCATGGCGCTGTGGTTGGAGGGGTTGATGATGGAGACAGACCCATTCACCCGTAGGTCACAGATTCAGTCCCTGATAAAGATAATAGTAATCACATTGTCATCAGAGTTTAGAATGGGCTTTTACTGCCCATTTAAAGCTCTGTACTCCACATCTTTTGAGATGGCAGATTATAAACCCCCAGGTTTCAGGGTGATTTGGATGCTTAGCTGGCTGTGGCCTGGGTCCTCCAGCCTGAACCCAAACTGTGCTTGAGCTTTACCCCGCTTCTGCTTTTAAATGTCATTGTAGGCATGGGTTTAATGAGCTGGGAGAACAGGAGAGAATATAGTGATCTAAATGCCAAAATGTGCCACACAAGCTGACAGGGGCTGTTGAGTCTGTGGCTTGTGGCAGCAACAACCATTGTGGATGCTATAGGAGGCCAAGGGCAGAAGGGCTGTAGGGACTTTCTTTCTACACAGCAGTATCATCAAGTCAGATCTGAAGCCTGTCCATAAGGAAAATAAGTGCTTCATTTTAAACTGAAAATACACAGAGTTTTTCAGTGTTTAGCACATTAATTTGGCATCTAGAAGATGCCGTATTTTCCTTTGAGTTAAATCAGGTTCGGTAGGTTGAAAAAGAGGTGAGTGAACCCCTGGATCTGTAGGACTGTAAAGCTGTAGAAGTGTTAGGTGGGAAGTGCAAGGAGGATCCATTTGATTTCATAATTTTCCCGCTTTAGTTATACCCTGCTCTTTCCATCTCTTTATAAATATGTGTATATGTGTCTGCTGCATACTGGCCCATGCATTTGCTCTGTACTTCTTCATTAGGTTTTCCCTCTTTCCCCCTGTCCCTTTCCCCACACCCTCTTTGTTTTCCACTTTTCTGGCTCCCAGTACAAGCTTTCACCATCTTTTTCTTCTGCTCCTGTCCATCCCACGGTCTCCTAAGCACATCACCCAACTACTAACGTTTGCTTTCCAGTTCTGCTCCAAAGCTTTGGATGTTTGATGTGGGATTAGAAATTAGCCAAAATGAGTTTACCCATCCCTGTTTTGCGTTAGACTCCAATTCACAGCGTTACCATCCAGACACGCACAGTAGCCATAAGCTGTGTGGTCTTTTTTTTTTTCAAAAAGACTGCAGTGACTACATATGAAAACAACTTTTTCAATGGCAAAAAGAGTGTTGGGCTTGTAATTTTCCATCAACTGCTCTGAAAAGTAAAATCTGCATCTTTGCTATCAGTGCAGTGGCCTTGCCCATCCTTCAGATGCAGCAAACAGCATTTTTCAGTCAAAGGAAGCAGCTGAACACATTCTCACCTAAATACATTATTTAAGGCAAGAAGTGGGTCTTAATCACCTCCAGTTTAACTCTTCTGGTGTCAGTGGTACAGTTAACTCGGTGTTGCCAGCTCTTGTAGCTTTATTACAAGTTGCATGATAATTTCTGCTTTTCTGGAAATGCCAGCTCCTGACAGCCTGTGCTGAATCTCAGCTTTTGTGTGCAACCAGACTTGAGTTTCTTGAGAGGCTCTAGCAAAAAACCAGAGACATGTAACCCTCAAAGCTCTGAAACCAGAAGGCAAATCAACTCCAAATCCACCTTTCTGTTTTTGGCTCTTTTTCAATCCCTTGATTTCAGAGAATTTTTTTTCCCCTTTCTTTTTTTGGCTCTTTTTCAGTCTCTTGATTTTAGAGGGTTTTTTTTTCCCTGACCTGACTCGTGACCTTTGAACGCTTCAGGTTGGCAATGCTGCTCCCTCCATTGGCATCAGTGGAGTTAGACCACGGATGAGTTTGGCCCAGCGCTTATAGAAGACAGATGTATGACTCTGTTCCTTGCAATGTATTGCTTGATGTGATCTGCTGTTCTCTTGGGGGCCAAAAGAAGTGGGTTATCTTAGAAAAATAAAATTCTATCATCACTTGATACAAAAAATGGTATTTACAGAATTGTTTTCCCCCGTCTTTTGTTATAATTTTTTAGGTGCTTCAGAGCTGGGCCCATTTTCAGATCCCAGGCAGTTCACAAGCATTTCATCCCTCACTGAGAGCCGCTTCTCCAACCCACGAATGCACTATCCAGCCACCTTTACCTATACACCGCCAGTCACCTCAGGCATGTCACTGGGTATGTCCGCAACCACTCACTACCACACCTACCTACCACCACCCTACCCCGGCTCTTCCCAAAACCAAAGTGGACCTTTCCAGACCAGCAGCACTCCATATCTCTACTATGGCACTTCGTCAGGATCATACCAGTTCCCCATGGTGCCGGGAGGGGACCGCTCCCCTTCCAGGATGCTCCCACCGTGCACCACCACGTCCAACGGCAGCACGCTGCTAAACCCTAACTTGCCCACCCAGAGTGACGGGGTGGAGGCGGATGGCAGCCACAGCAGCTCCCCAACCGTCTTGAATTCTAGTGGCAGGATGGATGAGTCCGTTTGGAGGCCGTACTGAGATTTCTTCCGTAGCCGGCCCGACCTCCGCAAGCCAAAAAAAAAAAAAAAACAAACACCAAACAGTCGACTAACTACGAAGTGCCTGGTTTTGGGTTTTTTTCTTTTTCTTTAAAAAAAAATAATATTTTATCAATATGTGCAACTGTGTAGACGGGATGATAATGGCCATAAATAACACAAGTGTTACCAACACACCACAACCCATGTTTCAGATTATGTGAATCAAAGCACATATTTTCTTTTTTTTCCCCTTGGAACCATTTTATATTTAAAATGTACTTTCTCCACACACAAAATCACCCCCTCCTTTTTTTTTTTTTCTTTTTTTTTCCCTTCCTTTTCCCCCCTCCCCCAAGAGTTTTGTAATAACTAGTGAGTTACTTTTGCCAATGAGGAGAGAACGGACTCCCCAGCTATCAGGAGAAACATGGTGATGCAAGGCAAAGGCTGCATTCCCTTTTATTTTAATAAAAAACCCAAAACTAACCATGAACTCCAGATACAGTTGCAATCATACAACGTATGGGACCCTCTCCACACCCGTAGTGCAATTCACCTGGCTTGTATTGGTGCACATAAAAAGGAAAGCAAAGAGCGAGTTGCTTCCATTTTGCCATGATCCATTCAGACGAAAACAGCTGTCCCAAAAAACTCTGCCCGAGCCTTGCTGCGGATAACGGTTGGAACTTCTCTTTGTTCACTGCTTTTTTGGTTTGTTTTCGGGTACTTAAAGAGAATGAGTTTTCAAGTTAGGTGAGCCAACCCCAGGGTTTCCTTTTTGCTTTTGTATCCCCTCATTTTGCCTTCGATTAGCCAAAAACCAAAAATAACAACCAAAACCTTGAAAAACGAAAAAACAAAATGTTATTACTTATGCAAAATATGAGAATGGCAATATATATTACTAGAGCCAAAATGGTATACATAGTATCTGTGTTCAGCTATGTTCTCTTTTTATTTTCTTTTTTAAATTATAAATGTGTAAAATTTGAGGTTGTTTGCTAACGTGAATCATCATATAACTTTAAAAGAATATTTATAATTATTTAATGACATTTGGACCCTTTAAACGTTTCTTAATGTAATGATATATTGACTTCGGTCTCTAAAAGTGTTTTTTGTTTTTTTGGTTTTTTTACTTATTACATTTCTGCAATGGTGTAAACCTCAAACCTTTACCCAACTCTGAAAAGCAGTTCCAGTGTGAACCAGTTTACAATGTGACTTAAAAATGACAAACCCAACCCAAATGCATCCACATCAAATGATTTTGGATGTAGGATCTTTTTATATAACTTATGAAGGAAATATTGTGTTTAAAATATTTTTATTAGCTGTCTAGTTGCCTTCAACACAGTCTTGCCTTTTAATCAGTAGTTGTGGAGACACTGGAAAAATGGTAGGAAGGATGAAATATTTTCCACCCTTCCCCTAATTTCTTCTTCTCCCAGGATTTTTCTCAGAACTTCAAAATTTGAAAAGATTCATATTTAAAATGGTCTATTTTGACAGCATAATTTGGATTTCAGAAGGGTTGTTGTTTTTTTTTTCCCCAAAGAAAAATCAAAACTGTTCAAGGCCCGTATTTTTGCAAATAATGAATTGTTAAACATCTCAGAAATGGGATTAAGGGAGAAATGGTGAAACATTTTCCCCTCCCCTTGCAATTTCAGCCCACTCAGTGGAATGAAAAGATTCCAAGCTTGAGACAGAAGCTGCCTGGTAGCGAGTCACCGCCCGTTAGCATTAAATGCGGGAGCCATACGGATGATGTGGTGTCTCTGAAGCTGATGTGGCTGTTGCTGTGTTAGAGGGACAAGCCCAAGGGCAGCAGTACTTACCTCTGCAGAAGCTGAAAATCTAAACTCACCTTAACAGCCGCTCTGGTGCTCCCAGACGTGATACAGGGAGAGCAGATTGCACCCAAAACTCTTGGCTAACCTGTCTGCTGCCAAACTGTCCTGCGGAGGGGCCCAAATTTTGTCCAGTCCAGGGCAGCAATATCAAACAGGGAGGTGACATGGCAACAGCTGGAAGTGGTGGGAGCTGAACCACCTGCCCCACGCTCTCCCCAAACAGGTGATGTTGAGCCTGGTTTAGTGGGATGTTTGGCACGTGCTGGTGGGCTTGGCTGGTGCCTCCTCCTTCTAGTCCGTTAGTCACTGCTCTCTGCAGCCCCCTCAGGGGCTGGAGGCCTCCAAGCTGCTCCTTGGGTGTTCTTTGGCTCCCTCCAAAGTATTGCAATAAACCAACAGTGGGCACAGCCATTACAGAGCCGGACACCACCCCTACTGCTCGTTAATAGCGAAGCTGTTGAACGAGTTTCCATTAGCGTGGTACATCCCTCCAATCTGCGTGACGACGTGCTCTTAAAAATAATAAATTAATAAAAAAGTCTTTGCCTTCTAAAGGTTGTATACCAAGTATGCTTAAAGTATAAGTAAGACACTTTGTTTTTCTTCTAATACTTAGTTTTCCTTCAAAGATGGAAGCTGTAATTGATTCTATTTATTGTTGGTTTGTGGTAGCTTGAAGCATACCACTGTCCATTTATTTGTAACTGTAAAGTAACGTTTGTTAGTCTCAGCAGCACTTAAAAAGCCAGTGTCTGGTTACACATTTCAGTTTTGTTTTTTGTTTAGTAAGCAAGAGAAAAAGAGATGTACTGCCAGTGCAAGCTGTTTCCTATTTAATAAAAGGTACTATATTTGTACATTATTTGTTATTGCTGAGAAGGGCTTTTTAAGGTTTACTGTATGCATATTAAGTAATTTTTAGGGTGCTTTTGTGTTGAAATGTTGTTAAGAGTGGCTGCAGGCAGCAACCCAGATTTTCTTTTTTTTTCTCTCTTTTTCTTTTTCTTTTTTTTTTTTTTTCAGACTTTGTTGTAAAATTCAAGCACTTGGTTTTTGTTTCTGGATAAATCCAGCACAGACCAGATTTTTTGTTTTGCCCAATACTGACAGGACTCTGTTTGTGTCCCCGCGGTTTTTCAACTGGACCATTAGGGACAGACGTTGAAAACGTTTTCTCCGCCCAGTCGAGGCACGCGTGCCTGATCCAACTGATCCGTGCCCTCGGCTGACCTGACTCTGCCTGCTTGAGATAGGAAGGAAAGGATTTTCTAAGTACCTGCAGACAGAGGAGCACCAGCCTCTTTGACTTTCAGTAGCTCCTGAACCCTCCCGGTGCCTTTGGAAAATCTCTCCCGGTACATCAGGCTGGTCGTGGAGGGAGCTGTACAAGCTGAGGCAGAGATGCTCACCAAAGCTTTCAGAAAATGCTTTTGAGTTCACTTGGAAATGCTCTTGAAACAGGATGTCAGACAAAAAACCCCAACCACCTGGTGCTATGTAGTGAATCCTATCAGTTTATTGGAGCTTTTGTGAGGTACTTGGCATTGCAGGAGTTTTCCCAAAGGTACGACAGCCCTTCCCTCCGGGCAGTGGCAATCTTTGGCACCAGTCATAGATTTAAAGATAAAAAATGGCCTTTTTCTACCGTTCAGTTCTCTTATCCTACCAAAGATTTACTTCCAGCACAAAAGGCACAATGTCCCTTTTGCCAAACGGAGGATTAAAGCCTCCTCTCCCTCCTCCTAAGGGTAACCAGATCGGGGGCAGCGGGTCGGGACGGATGAGTAAAGCAAATTATTTACCCCACAGCATCACTTGTGTGGCGTTTATTGTTTACTTTGAAAGACCAGCTGCTGTGTCTTTCTTAGCATTGAACTATTTTTTGCCAGCAGTCCCCTGAGCAAAGATTGACCAGTTTCCACAGGTACCATCTGGAGTGGGGAGAATTTTGCACTTTCACCCTGAGCAAAACGAGGCTCAGCCCCTCACCAGGCTGCAGCGCCAGCAAGCCATGAGCAAAAGCAATAATTAAACCTGGATCAGCCATGAGCTCAAAGAAGCCCCATTCTCTGCCCCCCTGAATTTCTCCTTGTTTTTAAATAGAATGCATTTCAGTTTAACATTTTCTGAGAACTTTTTTAGATGTTTGTTTACTTCCATGTTTACAGGTAACTCTTTGCTTTTTTTTTAATGCAGTACTTTTAAGTATATCAGCCAAAACCATACTTTTACAGTAACTTTAGGTAATATGAGTGACATTCCAATTTTTTTTTTTTTGTTAATATGCTTTACCAATCTTGAACTTCTGCTGGAACAAAATATTTGTAGCATTTTGTGTAAATACAAGCTTTAATTTTTTATTTTTTCAAATGCTGTCACCCGAGATTTGCTTTTCATGCACATATTGTACAAACACACTCTGCTTTATGCCACAGACGATGATTGTGGATCAGTTTACTTCAACTTCAAAGGGACTATTTGTATTGTATGTTGCAACTGTAAATTGAATTGTTTGGCATTTTCTCATGATTGTAATATTAATTTGAAGTTTTAATTTCATTTTCAATAAAATGGCTTTTTTTTTGTTAATGTTCTTCTTCGCTTCTTTTTCTTCCTTGTCTCCTCTTGGCACCAGGCAGGGTAAAGCAAGCACAGGGTAGGACACAGTACTGGCCTGTCCATCATGGCCCCATCAATTAAATATAACAAACAAGTTTCCAGGCCTTTGTGTGATAAAGAACATCTTCTAAAACTGATCTCAAATGTTGCTTCTTTTTCTGAACCTGCAAACTATCAAAACCTGTGTTTCTTAGAGAAGTGCAAACTGCTCTGTCTTGCTACATCATTAACTCTGAAACCTATCAGTTGACATTAGCCATGACATTCTGGTGCTAAGATGGCTGTAGGCAGAGTTTGAAGTACAGGGAAAACCAGGATTTCTAAACTGGGAGGGAGGGATTGGGATTTATGACACTTTTCCAGGATGGGGGTTGATCCATCCCCACCTCTTCCTGGTCAGACCTGAGGAATGTAATTACAGATAATCTTGTGATTTGCATGGCCTGAGGCAAGAATAGTTTTCAAGCAGCAAAAAACATATGGATTGGGAGGGGACTGAGGGAGGAGGCTATTTTTCCTCCAGCTTAGTGTCAGGGGTAGGAGGAGATGCATCTAATGAAGGTGAGGTTAAGTTCACCTGAGGCTGCCTGCAGGAGGAGAGGACAGGAATTGTTTGCAAGCTTGTCCCTGGTTTCATAGTAAGTTCTTGTCCTTCTTAGCTATTTCTTGAGTCTACAAAAGAGAAATAGAAGCAGAAGTGTGAGGTTCTGATCGTTTCAAGAAACCTTTGTCTCTGGAGTCTAAATGTCAGTGATACTGATTTTGGGAGCTCTATTGGCTTTACCATGGACCTACACATTTGTTATGTGGTGTTTTAACCTTGCAATAGTATTTGAGGGTCTTCAAGAGTGCTTTCATTCCAATTCATAATCTGAGTCCTGATTTTAGGGAAGCTTGATCCAAGAGTGAGGAACCAAGCAAACCAATCAAGACTCGGTGATGTAGTTACTCTATAAATTTTTTCTGGAGGACTTCTGCTACAAACATTAGTGCTAAGACTTTCTGTTTCCCTCTGGCATGCAGATTAATTTAGCTATTCTTCCTTTCACGATCACTTAATCCAGATTCTCATCTATGAAAATAAACAATTTTTCTTCATTTTGTGTGATGGAGTGGTGGAACAGGGGCCTTGAGAGATTGTGACCCTTCTGTCCTTGGAGGTTTACAGGACCCAACTGCATAAAACATGGAGCAACATGGTCTGACCCCAGGAGCTGAGGATGCTTGAGCAGGAGGTTGGGTTGGAGACCTCCCACGGTTCCCTCCAAATTATCCCATGGCCCTGTAAGACAGGCTGGGAGCTGCCTGCTACAGGTTGCTGTCTGAGATAAAAAGTGCTTGTGTGACTGTATGGAGAGCAAATATTCAGCTAAATGCAATCTGAATAAAGAGGTTGGACAGGATTAAATTCGTACATAGGCAGGTTATTGAGGAGTTACAGTGATCCCTCTGTCTTTTCATAGAATCATAGAATGGTTCATAGAATGGTTTGGGTTGAAAGGGACCTTAGAGAACAATTTTTGTTGGTTTCTGGCACATTTCTCTGGGATGTCTACAGCAGTCATAGAAAAAGGGCTGGAAGAGCCAAACCATCCCTCTGATCCAGTACAGCAGTTCCTGTCAAGTATCATACTGGGGATGTTGCTTTTGATTTTTTGCTTCATTTACCATTCTGTATCTTGTGAAGGTGACTCTCTTGCCTTAGCCAGAACCCAAACACTCGAGGCAAAATGACCACCACTGGCCAACACGGAGGACAGCCCCTTACAGAGATATGTGGAGCAGTGGGAGGAGATAAAACTCAAAGCACTTTAGGAGAGAAGATTTAGAGACATTTCTTGCAAGTGGTGATGACTGTTCTCTTCCCCATCTTTTTGGTGTCAGTAAATATCTTCTGTGTTTTGGGTTGTGAGTGCTGAACATCAGCTTTGGATGACTGGAGTCAGGCCTTGCTGGTTCCACGCAGTCCTGCACTGCCTCTCTCTGCTGGCCTTGGTTTTAACTTTCTAATTTCCTGTGGCTGTGAGCAACACCAGAGGGGCTCAGAGCAGGCCTGTTTTTGTGCCTAAAGCAAGCTCTTGGGGAGAGGTGGGAGTGAGAAGGAGCAGGGTCTGACCAAGCCCTATGCTGGTACCAATTAAAAACTTCATCAAGCAGTTTACTGGGGAAAAGGAGGAAATAACTTCAGTTATATATCTAAGGACTGATATGAACTGTCTAGCTACCTTCTGCCTGGTCAGGAGGAAATGAATCGATATTTTGGGGTGAAATCCCTCCCTTGGGTTACTGCTCATGGATGGACAATATTCTGCCTAAGTCACAGCAGCTCTGCAGTGTGCAGGAGGACACACTGGATCATATATTTGGGTAGGAGTGTAGTGAGGGTGTCCAGCTCAGGCACTCACCACTTGGCTGAATGCTTGCAGAGGATAGACTAAGATTGTTATTCCTCAGAAACATTTGTTAGGTGGGTTAAAAGTTATAAGCAAATCCACTAGAAACCCATAATCCTTGAACAGGGGATGCGGACGACCATGAAAGTTAAAATACTGGGAGCAGGTTGAGAATTTCTGCTCAACATCTTCGAGAAAAGTTTTAGCACAAGCTTAAAGCAAAAAAAAAATTAAATATTTAACTTGGGCCTTCTGTGATTATCTTTTCCCTGTAGATCTTCTGATGCAATGCCAGTCTGGGATGAATGGAGCTGTTCCCATGAGGACTCTTTGTGATACTTATATGTCTTTGGAGGGGGGACCTCAGCATTTACCCTGCTGGGAATAGGAAACTGTTGGCCTCACTAATGGATAAGGCTGTGAGATACAAATAGAGCAAAGCCCAAACTTCCAAAAGCTTCTGATGATCAGATGCAGTAACTTGGGACCCACAACATAATTTAAAATTGAAGTTCTCAGGCCTGCCTTGCTACTCTCATGCACATTTATTGCATATTTTACTTAGGGTAAATGCAACCTACATTTCTTGTGTTGACTGTGTTACCTAAATAACAAGCAGACTTGAATTTCCCTACTGCAGTTATGTGAGAGAATAAAAAAAATCCCTATAGGTATATTTTAAGAACTTGTAAGGATGCGACAAATTAGTTTTACTTCTGTAGCTGGGAAATTTCAGCATCATCTGTGATTCTCCAAATGACTTGGGACTCCTTATGCCTCAGTTTCCCTAAATATAGATTAGGGAATTTATTATTTCCCTACTCTGTCAGGGTGTCCCATGGACTCAGTGTTTACAGAGAGCTTTGGAATTTGTTGTTGTTGTTTAGCTTTTTTTCACTACAAATCCAATGTTTGGTCTCACGCCATTGGATAGTGTCCTTTGAAACAGCACATTTCTAAACCACATGTTTAGAAAAATTGACCCAGTTTCCAGACTGCTGATCTGGTCAAATAACAATGTGGAGTTAAGGCCAAGTTGTGCTGTCTCAACAGATTTACTCTGAATTTGTGGTGGGGCAGGAAGAAAAGCAGAGATCGCTGCAATCCGTGGAGGCAGCCCTTGGCCGCTCCCTCCCAGCAGCTCGCTCGGGACAAGCAGCTGGAGCTTTGTGGGATGTCCCAACACTTAGAGAAAAGCAAACAACCCATGTTAAAGCTGATACACTGCAGCAACTTGCCAGTGATTAATGTTTACCACGAGGCCAAATTCAGCTGGTGATTACACCAGTGGAGATCAGCTGAAGTCCCTCTATTAATAGCCCCGCGGTTTTGGACGCCAGCATTTTCCTACCCGTAAGTGTGGGTGTTATCAATGAAGGGTCACTGAAGTGCTGGTTGGAAGGAGTCTCAGTCGGTCTTCCAGTTCAAGGGAGGCTCAGTGCAGTACCACTGGCACCAGATCCTCTCAGCAAGGCTGTGCCCAGCAAGTCTTGGTATCTTCTAAGTGTGGAGATGGAGCCAGGATTTCAGCATCCACAACCTTCCCCTAATATCCACCCCCCAGCCTTTCAAAGTGCAGATGGTAACTTTTTCCTCAACTTCTGGTTTAGGGATTGGGTTTGTCCCTGCCTCTGGCTTTGGGCACAAAAGGTGCCGTAAGGGTTTAAAACCTTGCTGTACATCTATAGGACTCCAGTGCTAGGTGACCTCTCCTTTATCCTTCATTTGTATTCAGAGAATCACGGAATGGTTTGGATAGGAAGAGGCCTTAAAGGCCATCTTGTTCCAGACCCCTGCCATGGGTAGGGACACCTTCTGCTAGATCATGTTGCTCCAAGCCCTGTCCAGCCTTGAACATTTCCAGGGCTGGGGCAGCCACAGTTTCTCTGGGCAACCCGTGCCAGGACCTCACCACCCTCACAGGGAAGAATTTCTTCCTAATATCTAATCTATCACTGCCTTCTTTCAATTTAAAGCCATTCCCCCTTGTTCTGTCTCTCCAGGCCCTTGTCAAAAGTCCCTTTCCAGCCCTCTAATAGCCCCTTTAGGTACTGGAAGGCTGTGGCTGTTCCTCCAGACTGTGACTTTAGAGCACTATTAAAAATAGAGTCAAACCCTAAACACAAAGGCAGCTCCTCAACCCCCCTCCCACTCCCCCCGCCCCCTCCGCCCCCCCAGCTTGTTTACTTTTTGATTTCCGCAGTTGGAAAAAGAAGTCCTTGGTAGCTGAAAATGATGCTGTTACTTCCAAATGCTGTGAGACAGCTTCTCCCAGGAAAGCACAATTTTTATTCCTGCTCCAGGGTGTGCGAGGCTGGTTAGCAAACGTGAGGAAATAGGAAAGAAAGACTGCAGCAGAAGGGATAAAAAACCCAAATAATCCAGACTGATCTTGGGAAACCTGGATGCAAAGGATCTTTGTCCGTTTATTACCAGTAGTGGTGTTCTCCTTAAAGAGCAAGATGTTCTCATCTTTTAATAATAGCCAGGCCAGATGCTAAAGTCTCTCCTGCAAATACTGTATAAGTGAGAAGGAGAACAGCTGATTTCTGTTAAGATGAATACACCAGGAGGATAAGCCAAAAAAAGTATGAGGTCTGTCTTTGCAACACCGCTTGGCAGCTGCATCTCAAAATCCAGCCTGTGCTTCTGTCCCTTCGCTGATCTGTCGCCGTGAGTGGAGCAGCAATTCCTGCACCACATGGGAGTTTGGAGCAGTGCTGGAAGGGATTTCCCCCTCTGTTTTAAAGAGCTGCAAAATTCACAGCTTTTGTGGAGCTGTAGAAAGTATCAGGCAACCAGGAATTTACTTGACTTGCTCCTTGCCATAGAAAATGGTTCCATGCTGAGTTGGGGCCAGTGGTATAAAATGGCATTTTTGTTCCATCTTTTTTTGTACTTTCCCTTCTACCCTGTTTTTGTTCTCAGTCTTTTTTATTAATCTGGAAGAGATTAATTCAAAGTCCTAGATAAAGACAGGATTGGAGTTTTATAAGGCATTATATTGGGCATTAAGGAAGATGCTTCTGCCTCTCCCCACACTACCCCTTCAATCATCTTTTCCTTATGTTCAACCCAGAAACTGTATTTCCCTTGGGGCAGGGATCTTTGAACCCACAGTAAGATCACTCATGTTTGTAGTGTGCTTATAGGTATTGGATGGAAAGTGTTGGAGAAAAGGAGGGTACACGGTGATGTGATATTGCATTTGTGTAATGGGGCAATGCCCAAGAAAAAAAGAACTGTGTATCATGGCCACATATTTTTCTCATATGCTGAATGGCACTCCTCGAAAACAGTTCCTAGAAACCAGAAAAAAACCCATTGTGAAACATCAGGGGAGAACTCATCCAGTGTTTAGGATTGCTGGCTAATGACTGCAGATAAAGATGTTTATGGAGAACTTGTGTAACCCCTTTCCTTGCCAGCGAGAGAAAGTTTGGTACGTGCTGTTTCAAACCTTTCTGTCTCCCGCCTGACCAAGAGGATCCCCCCAGTTGCTATTTTCATAAGTTTACAAGTAGAAACTCATTTTGGTTGCTCCATTTAACAGGGTACAGGGTCATATTTTTTTTCTGTGCAGTGCATTTGTTTATAAAAGATACTTTTTAAGGCATGGTCATGGTAAGACTGGCATTTTGTTTATTGTGGGCATCTGTCTGGAGCAGCTCACCAGCTCCTCCATGATGGAAAATACCAACAGATAACGTGCTGATGAACTGCAGCATTACCTGGTTACCGTGGATTTAAAGATCCAGGTGTGTGTGGCATAGAGGGACAGACCCTGCTCCCACTATGTGTTGGCAGCGCCTGTGATGAAGGATGGACATAGAATCTTCTACCTGTGGCATGTTCTCCATGCTGGGGCAATGGGCTGCTCAGAGACACCTGCCTGTATCAGGTCTCACCATCTGGAGAAAAGAAAAAATACAGAGAGAATTTAGGTCATCTGCAGCATGACAACCTAGAGACAGGAAAACACAAACTGCTGGCGCTTGAACAGACTGTGGTTCACAGGAGATAGCACCTCCCCAAGGCTGTTCAGGTGAAGTCAGTGGGGGCTTGTGCCCATCCCAGAGGGCCTGAGGGCTGAAACCCTGGTGAAGATGGATAAATGCACGTGATAAACACAAGTCCTCTCAGAGGCAAATCTCCATGCTCAGATCCTGGCTTTCCACTGGAAGTAGTAGGGCCCTGAAGTCACCCCCTCTTCCAGCTCCCCCAGAAGGTGTGAACACCTAGGGTCAGTGTTCAGATCTTACATCTGAGTCTTGCTTGCTGTCAAAAAGCAAAGTTAAAATCAGATCCAGTTTGCGCTTTGAGGAAGTGTAAATGTGCTGAAGTCGCTGCCAGATTTAATGTCATTGTTGACTCTTTGGCATTTCAGTTACTGCTGTGTTAAAGTATTTTAATTATAAACCAAAACCTGACCCATGAGAGCTGATCCATCCCTTTCCCAGGAGTGTAACTGAGTTAATCACTGGTACATGTAGGGCTTCTCCGACCCCATTGTGTCCTTTCAGCCCCATACTGGTGTTGTGGACCAAAATGAGGGAAAATTGTAGCAACCTGCCTAGTGCCCCTTGTCCCTCAAGACATGTGAAAATATGCACCCAACAGAGAAAAGGATAATACTGAATTTGCAAAGGTCCTGTGTTAGAGATGAGAATGACCACAGACCTGAGGTCTTGCAGATGAAGTGTCAAAGTCATTTCTTCAGTTCTTCTTTGCCACAACAACTGCAAATAAAAAAACAAACCTCAAAGAAGGAAGATGTGAAGCTCAGAAACACACCCACGCCCACATGCAATATGAGAAAGGGGGCAACAAAATTTGCAGCTGCCTCCCAGAATGAGAAGTTCACTTCTGAGAATGTTTTCTTAAACCTATTCTTTTCTCAAGTGTCCAGAATGGATGAATGCTTAATAAAAGTTATGTAATTATTTACAAAGACACTGGTGAAAATATGGGATATGAATGCGAATATGATTATGAATTGGCATCTGCATTTAACAACTTGTTAAGTCGATGTTGTTCAATAAGAAATATTATCAGAAATGGGTAAAAATATATATGGAACAGGGGAATTGATCTTACTATGAATCCTGCAATTCCTGGTATATTTAGTTGCTTCTTTTAGCTTAAAATGCAGTTGCTGTTTTTCTTTCAAGGGGTTTTGGCTGCTTTACAACTTTTGTTAAGAAATCAGTATTTCTTCATAAAATATGTATACATTTGTTAATATTTGTGATGAGGAAAATCTCAAAGAATTGAAAGGCTGTGATGCCATTTCTGTGGAAAAGGCAAGTACCTTGTCAGTAGGTACATTTCTCCTTAACAAGTCAACCCCAATCCCAATACAATCACAGTCACAATCGCAATTAAAAAGAAAAGAAAGACTGCAATCTGAGAATTTTTTTTTGCCCCAGTTGCTACAGTTGTTAACTCTACTTTTCGCTCTTTGGGTTCACAGTAAGGGTTTGAAAACATTATTAGCAGGATATACAAAGGAATGATTTTCTTCAGGTGATAAATGGTAGAATTGAATCCTGCTGGTTTTCCTTTTGTAGCCACTTGAGTGTTTTAGGCAAAGGTAACAGCAGGAAGGAGAGCCTTGAATGCCCTTGCCTCCTAGCGCATCTAACTAATTCCTAAAGCAGGATTTTAATCCCTAAATTGCCATAAAAAGGTTTCACAGACTATATAAGAAGTGTTACACAGACTGTTAAATCAGAAACTGAAGCTGGATGTTGGAAGGGATATCCTCCACCATATATTTAAAGATGAGAGCCAGTAGCTTATTGAGCTTTTTCCCCCAACATACGTATTTATACACTATTGTAGTACTTATATGATACTCGAATAATTAAAAATGTAACATAAAAAAATTCCAGCTTCCTTTCTCAGAGAAGCAACCTAAAATGCACCTTTAGGCTTTGGGGATTTCTGTTTTCTGTGCATGTGAGTGGATCAGCACCTCGTACCTGGGGGTATTTGTGGATGTGTGTGTGTGACCAGGGCAAATTGGCCCTCCCAGGATAAACAGAAAGTGAAGAGAATACTGATGAAAAGGTGAGATTGACCTCTGCTTTTGCATGGGAAAACCCATTCCCTGTGCAGAGAGCATTTCTGTTTCCTAGGAAAACCAAGAATTTTGGCCTCTAGATCCATGACTTTGAAGGTCATCTGGATAATTAAGTAGTGGCAGTGCCGACAGTACTTAATGTTATACTTTTTGTTGCTGCAGTGCTGTGGGATGCCCCTGTGTCCAGAATCCCAGCTAGATCTTACTCCCTGGCCCCAAAATTGTGTGTATGATTGGACTGGAGGTTTCCATATAGTTTTGAAGACTTCAGAAGATGGGGGGAATGTTTATTCTCCTTTGATCAGTGGTTTGGTCATTCAAACTCTGACATAACCCACTGCCCCTCTGTAAACTCCAGTGCCTGATACTTCTGGTGTTAGAGATCAATTTTCTGGATAAAAGTGAGACAAAGTAATATCTTTGCTAGACTGTTCAACACAACTGGAAAAAATGACATGTTCTTGGCTAAGTAATTTTAAGACTATAAATAAAAAAAAACCTGGAGAAACTGGGTGAAATTGCTCCGAATTCATTGTAATCTTATAAATTATCTGACAGATAGTGGAGCAGAGAGGGACCTTGCAGTGGGAGAGATGAGGGAAAAGATTAAGTGCCATAAAAGCAATATTTCTATTGTATCCATAATGATTGCCCTCTAGTTAAATTATGAATTTCAGTTCTCAGAGGCATCTTCCATTGGTCTTCGTCTTACAAGGACATAACTGGTGCATTGATCCTTACTGAAAAGTGCTTTGTTAAAGTTTTATTTTGTGTTGTTGTTTTTTCTTTTTTTTTTTCCTGGAGTGAAAGAAATGGTACATAAACTGTTGCTCAAGGCAGAAAAGCAGACCATCCAGGGAAAATGAGGTGTCCCAGGCTTTGAAACATACTAATGGAGGCTATACGTCATTGTACAGATGTGCAACCAGCACCTCTTAGTCACACCTGAGCAATGTTTAGCCACTCACTAGGTTGGACTAAGTCATGAGAAAGCTGGGAAATGTTACTTTTCATATTTAATGCAAAGAAAACAACCCCTGTTTTCTTGACACTTTGATCCTCTGTTTTCTCATCAGCCATCACCGCAGTGTTGCAAAAGTGCTGAAGATAGCAGAGGAAAAGGACTAAACCACATGAATCTAGTTTCATTATTTGCATTTTATCTACTCTGATTTCATCTGTGCTGTCGCATCCTGACTGCAGTATGCCCAGGTGGCCAAGAAGGCCAATGGCACCTGGCCTGTGTCAGCAATAGTGTGGCAGCAGGACCAGGGCAGTGACCATCACCCTGTGCTGGGCACTGCTGAGGCCTCACCTCGACTCCTGAGTTCAGTTTTGGGCCCCTCATGACAAGAAAGACATTGAGATGCTGGAGCGAGTCCAGAGAAGAGCAACAGAGCTGGGGAAGAGTCTGGAGCACAAATCTGATGAGGAGCAGCTAAAGGAGCTGTCAGGGGCTAAGCCTGGAGAAAAGGAGGCTCCGGGGGGGACCTTGTCACTCTCTACAACTCCCTCACAGGAGATTGTAGACAGGTGGAGGTTGATCCCTTCTCCCATGTAACAAGTGACAGGACAAGAAGAAATGTCTTTAAGTTGTGTCAGAGAAGTTTTAGATTGGATATTAGGAATATTTTCTTCACATAAAGGGTGTTTAGGCACTGGGACAGACTGCCCAGAGAAGTGGTTGAGTCACCATCCCTAGAGGTATTTAAAAGACATGTAGGTGTGGCACCTGAGGACATGGTTTAGTGGTGGCCTTGGTAGTGCTGAGCTAATGGTTGGACTCAATGATCTTGGAGGCCTTTTCCAACCTTAATGATTCTATGATTCTGTGACTACTTTGTTTGATGTGTTTGGAAGCAACTCCTATGAACATCTGCTGCCGCTTTGAGCTGTTCCATGAATAAGGGAACTCAATGAACATGAAGCTAAGGTAGATAAAATGAGTGACTTTTTAAGTGTGTCCTTCTTTCAGTAAAAGGATGTAACTTAGATTGTTGGGGACTTTTGATTTTCAGCCCCCGTTGGAATGAGATGGAACTGCTGGGACTGTGCCATGTGTGTGCACAAGGGCAATGTCTGTCTGTCCATCTGTCTGTAGCTTTTCACTCACGTGGTCAGCCAGTGAAGCTCAGTAATTTCAGAACTCCTGTCTCCCAGATAGCAAAGATGTTTCTGTCCAAGTTCGGATGTCAGCTTTATTGTGCAGCAAAGAGGACAATCAAGACATGCTGTACTACAGCCCCTTTTAAATACTTCTAGAAATATTCTTGTGTAGAAAAGTATGAGCTTGAGATGAGGCTTTGCTCCCACAAACACTGAAATTCTGCAACTCAAGTGGTGACTGTTGTTAAATGTGAGGCAAAGAACATTTGCAGAAAACCCAGTGAAAGAGGTTTCAAGCTGATGTGTTTGGCCTCGCCTTTGGGGCTCAGTGCTCATGGACTGTTGGTGTGGTGAAGCTGACGTGTTGTCACTCATTGAGCTGCAGTGACACAATCGTGTACCTGAGCCCTCTGAGTCTGCAGAGCAAAGGACAAAATGTTTATCAGATTTGACCTAGATTTGGCCTTGATTTTGAAAGGCAGGCTTGTTGCTCTATGAATAAACTCAGGATGTTGAACATAAACATCTAAAAAAAAAGGAGAGAATGACTCTTCTCAGTCAAGCCCTAGAAACCAGAAAAGGAGATAATAGAGATTTAAAGAGAAAAGTCCTAGCAGTGTGGAAGCAAGATGGGAAGATGCTCCATTTAAAACAATTTGAGTTCCCATTTTCCATATCCTTGGGAGCGTGATATTCCTGGACCAGCAACAACCACATTGTGCATCCATGCACTATCTGCCCTACTCCTGAGGTTATTCCTCACATCTTCTGTAGGCTAGAGCTAAAGGCTCAGCTACACCAGCCTGAGCCCTCAGTAAGAGGCAGCCACTGTAGAAACCAGAGACTTCAGCCTCTTCCAGGAACCTTGGGTGGGGTGTTTTCAGAGAAAAGGGTTCTCTCTTTCCATCCACGAAAAACAACTGACTGTAATATAGGTTTTGCTGTTTTCTAAAGGGTTTTGCTGTAGCCCAGGTTCCTAGATAGCAAAATAATACAGAGTGAGCGTAAATCTTTCCTCCTGGCTCTGCTGGTTGTTTGCAGAAGATTTTTCTCTTATCAGGATTACTTGTCTGGGTGTTTGCACACTTTGGGCTCCTTTTGGCCTGTCCTTTGCACTTCTGGCTTCTACCCCTACACCCCCCTGGTGCACTGACCTCCTAACTCACAGAGTTCATTTGCCTTAGCAAAGCTGAGCTTGTGGGAATCTGAGTTTTCCCTTCTGGGTGAGCAAATGGGAGAATTCACGTCTCCTGATGCTGGGCTACAGAAAGGAGAGTGAAATTTATGAAACCTGGAAGAAAATAAAGCAGAAAGGGAGCAAGTGTACCAACAGTGATGTGCCCTTGGGAAGAGACAGGAGTGCATTTCCGTCTTGGTTTTGCCAGGTGTGAATCTTTCCAGGACCTGACTAATTAATGCTTACACATAGCAGCCATCCCCCTCAAAACCCAGGCCAAAGTGGGGATGAGCTGTTTGGGAAGAATAGCTGCAAATGGACCAGTGCTGGAGCCCAAAGTGGTAAAATAGGGATTACTTCACCTAAACCAGGACAGACTTCCACATAGAGGTTAGTTACACTATGTTCACTCCCTTTATAGTCAGGAGAGGGAAAGCTGTGCTTTGATCTGAACCAGTTTAGTTGCCCACTAGGATGAGATACTTTAAAAGCATATTTCTCCTCCCTGACTGCAAAGAAAGCCCAGAAGCATTTGCCCTGGGACCTGGGTCATGAAGAGGTGCAAAACACTGTGGCTCTAGAGCCAATCTACCAACAGATTTCATGTACCTCATGTCCCAGTGTTGAAGTCCAAATCATTTTTCAGTTCACTGAATTGATGGTTGTCCTCAAAAATAGTGAGACAGCTGTATTTTTTAATAGAAGGGTCATATTTTTACAAAAAATTGTTATTTCCACGCACTACTACAGAAGTTAATCTCACTATTAATATTGAAAGACTTTGAATTGGTGTCAGTGACTGACAGGAGTAAGCAAGACCTGAGACCTGACCCTGGGCTTTGGGTTGAGTTTTCTAGTTTTCCTTTTAGGGGTAAACAAAAAAATGCTCCAAGAATCAAATGAGAAAGAAGAAGGCCATTCCTCCTGTGTTTTACAGGGGTGGTAATCTTGTTTTTCTGGTACATAAATCAGATACAAATTCACTAATATCACCACACAAATGGTCTGAGATGGGGAGACAATCTGACCTTGAAAAAGCTTCCAGGCTCCATCAGGCAAGCAGTCATAGACTTGGATACTTTCCCAAAGTATAGCTAAACATTTTGCCTTGTCGAAAAAAAAAGTTGGAAACAACCCAGCAAGTTTTTCTGAAGAGGTGTCCTGCTCCCACAGGGCTAAAATTCCTCCAGGACTTTAACCCTCACTCATGTTGGGGTAGTTGGAGGGGATCCAATGGCAGGTGGAAGTGAGGTTTGAACGGAGACAAAAACAGTCTGAGGATGGGCCTTCTGCATTTCAGCCACAGAATTTCATTCACAGAATCAGAGAACCTAAAAATTAATAAGGGAAATGTGCTGGCAATACCAAGAACTGTGGCTTGGGTGCAGGTGGTACCCAACCAAGGTCTCTGGCCAGGTTGCATGTTTCCATAAACAGTGTGAGGAAAAACATTAATCAGCTGCACAAAGAGACACGCTGGATGTGGGGTAATGACTGCCTAGAGGCACTGCTGTCCCCAGCTGTGCTGTGCAGTCGGCACCTTGATGCCAAGCAGAGATCTGTGTTCTCTGGCTGTGCTGCACACCCGGGTCCCCATCATCCAAGGCAGCGCATGTGCCTTCCAAAAAAGCTTTTTCTCCATCTGTGCTCAGAAATGAGCTGAGGCAGTGCTGGTGGAGATGCTGGAAGGGGAAACTCTCTGATTTTGGGGAACCAGTGATTCGTCACAGCTGGTTCTGCATCCAGGCTGACCTTGCATTTGCTCCAACCTCCAAATGCTGCAGACACTGATCCTTGCAGCCCCCAGGAAAAATTGGCTTATTTTACTGGAAGATTTTTATTTTTTTTAATATTGTTGTCCTGATTTCCCTCTGGGCTAAGAACCCAGCAGGGGACACATAGGCTCTGGCATTCCTCTCCCATTGCACAAGGAGCAGCTGTCTCCTCTGTGAAAGCAGGTTGGCCCCTGAGGAGCAGGTTGCTACAGCCCCCTCATTGGGAGGTTGTGGGGCTTTGACTCCTTGACGAATAAACGATCATCAAAGTGACCAAGAGTTTGGTCCCATTGTGATCATAGCAATCAAGTGACAGCTAGTAAAATGATGTCCCTGAGATATCTTTGCCCATGGCTGTGGGAGGCTTGATCACTGTGACAGCATGAACCAAACAGTGCCTGGGCTCAGACTCTGGTCCTGAAGCCACTTGGCTTTTTTTTCATTAGATCCATAATACCCTTAGCCCCTGCAAGGGAACAGCCACCTCCAAAATGCCTATTCAGAGTGTTCCTTGGCTTTACTAACATGTGATCTGTGCCCGGAAATGGCTTGGGAGAGTGCTACTTGATTGTGCCTATGCTAAAATTTTTGCAGCACGGATATGATTTTGTGCCCATTTCTGCATGCCAGGACTGTTTAATATACTATATATAGTCACAGCATATGTGTACTGGAACATATTCTCTCCCCAGCCTGGTTCAGTGTAGAGGTTTCATGTAGCGTACACTATAAAAAGTTTCTTTTTCAGATTTTCATCTTGACATGAAAGTGCATTACAACATTTGCCATCAATAAAACACAATTCCTTCCATGTGAAAAGCATTACAGCCACAGTATGGTTATTGAGTGATGATACCTGGATGACGGAAATACACGAACAGGAAAGTGTACATAGGGAAACTTCAGAAATGATGCCAAGTTTTTTAAGAAAGCAATGTCTGATAGCAATGCAGATGAGTTTGGAGAATTTAGCTCATTTGTACTCAAAAAAAAAAAAAAAAAAAAAAAAAGAAAGACAAAGAGCCTGAGCTGAAAGAAAAATAAAAGCAAGTCAGGGAGAAGCTTCGCACATGAGTCACTGAGGAGGCTGGCCAGGAAGTGAAGGCACTTGTAAAGAACAGATTACTTGCCTTTTGCTCTGTGATTCAGTCTTGGGCCAAGCCAGCCATGACCAGGCATCAGGATTCTCAGGAGCTCCTTCTGCTCTCAGCCTGTCGCTCATGCCCATCATTCAGTGCTGGGATGACGGGTACTGAAGGTACCAGTAACGTAGTCTTTGACTTTGAATCCTAGAGACAGACCTTCCAGGTCAGGCTTGATGACACTTGGGACCCTAAGTGGGAGATTGCCCTCTCTTCTACAGTTTACACCTAAATTGAGCAGCTGACTCCAAACTTGCTGAAACAGAGAGAAAAATTCCTGTGACTTTGTAAAAAGCCTTGCATCAAGCCCTTCTGAAAATCTGCCAAGCAAGGATCCTTCTACTGGCTCTAAATTTTGGATTTTATGAAAATGTTCCCATTAACACCAAAATAAATGCTAGCTGTGTTTTGATTTTAGCAAAAGTTTAGTTTGAAGAAAAAAAACGAAAACATGCTAATTAACTTGTTAACTAAGCCCATTAAATACACATCTCCAAATCTTCTTGAAAGTCACACAGATCCCCAGCACTGGGTTCCCAAGATGCAAGGCAAGTCACTTGACTTTGGAATGCATAAACATTTAGTGGAAGAAATTGCGACTTCAGAGAAAGTCCAAACAGAGCAGCCTGTTTGTTTGTGTGGCTGCTTTTTCGCGGGAGAACAACTGAGAAGCATGGAAAGGCTGGAGTGTCCTCCATGGGTCGTGTTTGTAGCTGTGATCCAAAAGGGCCAGAACAAAGACTTCCCTATTTATAGCCAAGAGACTGAGAGCAAAAGCGCTCAAGTGATGAAAAGGCACAGTTTACCATTGTCGAGGCTTCTGACAAGAGTACAAATCATGGTTTATCAAGGAGCAGTAACAAAAAGGATTCTTCTGGGTGGAAAATAAATTATGATTTTCTAGTGATTCCACCATCCCACGTCATATTTTTCTTCTGGATTGGTCACACTTCATCAGAGCAGTGATTACAGACAGTGGGGAGGTAGGAGGAGAAACACGTGTCTACGTGTGTGTGGAGGAAGTGCTTACAAAACCCACGCTCCTATTATTTCCATTTAGCAGGAAATGCCAATAAGACATGTCAGAGTCAAACTGTTATATGACATCATCAAAAGGGTAGAGTCTCATTTAAGGAATAAGATAAGCTCTGCTGTTTGTGCTAACAACTGCTTTTAATGTTTTGGGGTTTTTTTAAATGAAATTATGTACAATAAATAAATAGCCTATTTCATGTACTTCTACCAGATCTTATTCAACGTCTTGCCACAGTATCAAATGACTTCATTTCTCTGCTGTGTTATATTTACACTACTACTGAGACATTAGGAAATTAGAGTTACCCAAATACATTAAAAGAAAAGAGCAGTTGTAGTGTGACACAAAATTCTTTTTTTTTCCCTGTCTGAAAGTTTTTCTGACAGAAATTCTTTTGTTTCAGTAAAGTGTCTTCTTTTCATCAAAGCCTTGTCAGAAGAAAAAAAAGAAGAAAAGTGAAAGTCTATTTTAATCACAGTTTCTGATAGGAAGACATTTTCATGGGATTTTTTCTCAGTTCTAGCTCTGCTTCTGCCTCAGGGCTTTCTGGTACTATAACAAAACTGATGACCAACACCACCCCATCCGAGAAATCAACCGGAAATGCTTCCAAAACCAACATTTATACCAGAGAGTCTGGAATAAGCAGCATAAAGTCTGATCAGGACTTGGCTCCCCTTATAACTACTCAATTTATGCGTATTGGTGTTACAACCTGCTATAGGGACACATCTGCTCCTCCTCCTCCTTAACACAACATAGCTGTTAACAACCTGCACTGATTTCTGGCCTCAATGTGAGGGCTTTCATGGGCACGTAACTCGGGTGTGTGCTGCTGAGTTGTGTTGCTGAAAGCTGGGAATGCAGGATAAGCCAGGGGTACCATAGATGAGGGGGAATTCAGGAGGCAGGCTGGGTCTTGACGGTAAGGAGAGGCAGGATGGGAGCAGAGAACACAGAAAAAGGGCTCAGCAGGTGATGGGACTTCGGCAGGAAAAATCTGAGAAGCTTGAAATGTCCCACTCGTGGATGACCTACCTCAACAGAGCTGTTTTTGTGAATTTGACTTTCCACCTAGAAGATGGGACTTGACGCAGTCCCTGAAGAGGAAGATGTTACCAATGCCAGCTTAGGGAGAAAAATCAAGTTTGGGATGGGATCTTTCAGAAAATCCTACCCAGGCATCTCTATTTGAGCTGAGATTGTCAAAAAGGGTTGTTTACATTTGCAATTGAATATTAAAAAAAAAGATAGCTTGCAGGGAGAGAGGGAAGAGTTGTATGAATATATAAATCCATATGAAAGAGGCAGCTTGACATTGGGACAAGGCAACCTACTCAGTGGTCAATGCTCCCTCTGCTTGCACAGCATCCCAACCTCTACCCTCACTGCAATTTCATGAAAACTGGAGCAAACTAGGTTAAAATTTGCCTTGTCCCTCCCCAGGCCACTTGTTCATCTGGGGTTAGTGAGAATGATGCGGATGGTCAGGTGTGAAGGACCTGGCTTGCTCTGGGTCTGGGCTGGGAGCTGAGGCTCCCAGAACCAGATGGGCAGAGTTAAAGCTCCTCACCACTGCCTAGGGCCACCATACCACAGACTTTTGCTATGCCCTCAAGGCATCCCTTGATTCTTCTGGTTTTACACCCACCCCTCTGGGATCAGGTGGATCGAGGGTGAACTTGTACACAGGGGCAGGAGGTTTTCAGATCCTCTAATGAAAATCACTCTTCCTTAGATTAAGGAAGGAGGTGGGGAGAAGGGGAAAAGAGGTGGCCCATCTGGGAGACAAGCCAGAGATTACACAAAATAATTGATGCCATATGAGCACAAAGTTGCATTTTCTTGCGAATGTTCACAGCACAGAGCTGTGATGGGCAATGAAAAGATGATAATGAAGATGGTTATCCAAAGAAAAGGAATTCAATAGTGAAAGCCAGTCTGAAATGGGACATTTATACTAATAAATTAAACAGTTCAATGGACACATTGATTGTTGTTGTTAGCATGGACTTACCCTAACAGAATTGTTAGGAGAGGCCTGGGCAAGCTTTTGGCTGGAGCTCTCCCATAAAATGCCTGGCACAACTCAGGAGTGAGCACAGACCAGGGACCATTCCCAGTGGGCAGTTTGGACATGATCACCCTGATCTGGAGGCTAAATTGAATGCAGTGGACATGACCAAGCCATGCTTGTTGACCTTTTGTCCAAAGAATGGGCCCTGGTCCTTTTTCTTTTTTTTTATGTCGCCAAGTATATTCATTTTGTTATCTTTCCAAAGCATTTAGCTGCACCCTGTTATCCACATGTCTGCATGCTTCCCAGTACGTGATGTATTTATCTTTGCAACTCATCTGCCAGGGAGAAGAGAGATATTAACCTTATTTAAGGGAGAGGAATGGAGGTGCATGAAAGTGTCTCCACACCAACACACATCAACAGGGTTGGACCAAACCGGCTCCAGGAAAGTTAACAAGGTTAAACATTGTAAAGATTGAAAATGTAGTATATTTTTTGAATCAGGTCTTGCTTCTCAGCTCGGCAGTTGTGGTGCCACATCTTCACTGTGGGTTTGACCTGTGCTAAGCAGTGGGCACGCACCTACCAGCGCTACTACCACACCAGTGCTCGTCTGGGAGTGTGAGGACATGAAAAATTGCTGCAGGGTGAACAAGGGTGTGAACTTTCTACTCCACATCTGTTCCCGTGTGTACCCAGGTACTGACAGCAAGTGTTGGGTACCATGTGTCCATCCCATCTGTTCTGGAGGAACAGCCTTCTCCCAGGGAATTGAGGGGCTGAAGAAACACACTTGCCATGACAAAGGTGACTCAGTTGGAGCTCCCACCATAGCTCGCCCTGTGGGGACTTGTTTATACGAAGTGACTGACCCCCAAATCACCCCAGGAGTCCGTGGCAAAGGTGGAACTGGTCTCTATTGAACCGCCCACCTTAACCACTGAGCTGCCTTCAACGCTCATCAGTTATTAACCAGCACATTTCTTAAGCACCAACAGGGTGTTCATAGCTATTAAAAATATAAAGGAGCCAAAAGCTTTGCCCTGCCCTCTGTTCCACCCATGTCAGATAGCCACTGAAATGAAGAGGTGTTTATTTGACTGGAAGTGTGGGGTCTTATGTCAGCTTCCAGTGTAGGAAGTAATTTTGCTGGGGGTCTGATCCTGCCACAGAGGAAAGGACTGGTGCTTTTGTTTCTGTTTTACTCTGAGTGTGGTGCCTGCGCTCTTGACATACCTGGAAAATTATCTTACTTCACAGCCAGCACCAGTTCCTGGCCACCCCTGCTACACGTCAGGCTAAATTGGGAAACTAAACTTTTTTTTTTTCCCCCAGTGTACAGCTGGCCTCCCCACCTTGCCACTCATGAATGCCTTGCTGAGCTAGCTGTGATTTGGAAAATTAATTGACTCAGAGCCTACTGCTGAAGGAACCTCAGACACAGAACACCCAAGACGCAGTGGTAGCAAGGTCAGAGGAGGTGGGAAATTTTGCGAGAGAGGTAACAAGCAATAAGTAGAGCAGAATATGGGCAGTGGTGGGGAAGTGTAAAAGGAAACCATTCAGATCAGACACAGCCATGGGACGCAAGGCAATGGGACTTTGGGAGGCTTTGGTATTTATTGGGGGAGCTGGCAATGCCTGTGGCAGGGAATGCCCTCGGTTCACTGTGGGAGGTGGAGGGTCTCCAGAGACCCCTTGCCTCAAGCCAGGATTTGCAAAGAGCACCCTAAGGACCATCTCCTGTGACTGCAGAGAGCAGTGTCTGCTGTGCAAAGAAATCTTAAATAATGTAGTTTATCTCAGGCATGCCATCTGCTTGGGAGTCAGTCCCTTGAGATAAAATGGAACAAGGGCCGGGTTCAGCTCCATCAGGGCTTTTCTCCTATGGCTTCAATGATTTTGCTCTCATTTTATGAATCTTCACAGAAAAAAGAGCTCTCAGAGTGTGCCTATTGTCAGAGTATGCCAAAACTTCGTCCTGCACTGATATATCAAAGGTTCATCTCTTCAAAAGTATCTGGGGACTGACACGCCATGGCCAGTTACTGAAACACCTCTGTAGAGCTGCTCTTCAGGGCCTGTCTGCCTGTGTAACCCTGCAGGTTGTGCAGATGGGATGGTCAGACATGCAGTCAAATGCTGGCAGCATAACTCTTCCCATTCACATCTGGCTGATGGACGGGAATGATCCACGAGCACTTCCAATCCACCTTGGCTTGTACAGTGAGATGACACAGCATCAATCCCCAGTGAATTAATTGACTAAATTAATTCACATTAATTCATGTTAACACGCTAAATCCCATTAATTTCCCTCTGAGGTGGCCCAGGGGCACATGCACAGACAGTTACGGAGGCTCAGCTGACAGAGAGGTGATTTGTTCAGCCACCGTCACTGCCCTACATGTTTGAAACTCCTCTGCCTGCACCATGGGCAGGATGCTGATGTTCTTGAGTGAAAAATCATTTCTGGTGGTTGAACAGTTGATATTTGTGATATTGGTTAGCCCATACTGCGGGCACTAAGAGAAGGGGAGAAGCACATGATGTGCAAAAGCTGTTGTCTTATTAGTTTATTTGGGTCCAGGAGCAAGAGTTTTCCCATTTTGCCCAGTGGGAAAAAAGGGGTCCCCATAAGATCTGAGTTCGTGACAGTTTTGTATGGCTTTGTCACTGAGCAAGAGTCAACCAGCTTGTCCTTAAAACACCTTGCCATGGGGAATGACACAACTCTCTCTCCAGGGCAGGAATACCAAACCAACCTGCTTTAGATAATCCTGAGAATATGCAGCAAAGAAGGGAACAACCCTCTCTCTCCCCAGGTCAGTAAGGCTGAGCCAGAAGGTGGTCCGAGATGGGAGCAGTGAGGAAAAGCAACATTTCCATTCATCATCACTTTGTCTGGGTTGTCTTCTTGTTTCTCAGATGTGGGGGAAACTGAGGCACGGGATGCATGTCAGTGCCTCAGTTGGCAATTTTTGCTGATGTTCATCTTGCCTCTGCCTGGAGCTTTGTGGCATGTTGTAAAGTTAAGTTGTGCAAATGAGTTTGGTCGTTATTATCATGCAAAAAAAGATTATTTGTATGCAGCTACCGGCTTCTGAACCCCAGCGGCGCGAGGTCGCAGAGCAAGACCGTGACAATGCTGGCAGTCCAGCCCCACTGCTCGGCTCCCCACCTAGTTCCTATTCATTGCTTGTTTAGGGTAATGAAGAGCAGACTGAGGGAATTGGGGTTGTTTGCTTCGAGAGGCTGTTATAAAAAAAAAAATCTGCTACAATCTAATTCTGTCCTGGGCAGTGAAGAGCAAGTTTCCTGAGCATCCTCGCCTTGAAATTGACCCCAAATCCACAATGTAGGTTCCTATTTTATGTCTAATTTTTAAAGCAATTAATATCAAGCAAATAACCATTTCACACATTTTGCCCAGCTGTTGTGCCTGTGATATCCACAGCAGATCTCATCCTCATGAATCTGAAGGGGCAGGCTGGGACAAAAACTCTCTCAAATGCTCAGGAGCATCATCCTCTTCCTTTTCCCAATTGATTTCCTCCTAAACAGCCTATGCCAAAGCCTTTATGAAATTCAAGTCCGGCTTCACATTTCATTGAAAAACCTTTAAGAAAAGCCATTTTTCATACTTAAGACTTTTTCAAATCTCCTCTAACCAGTTACACTCTGCATTGTATCTTTTGAATCTGGCCATTGTCCAACTACAATCCTTAAAATCCCTTTACAGTTTTAAATGAAAATACAAGCCTTCATTTACCACTGGATCCAGCCTGAAAATAAAAGCTTAATGCCTTGACAGGCCTGGATATTTTTTTGGGTCCTAAGTCTGATTTATGGTGGTAGCCAGCAAACCAGGCTGGTGAAATATTTGCTGCTGCTCGCAGGGATCTGGAAAAATGAAGTGTGAAGTTCTGAAGAGAGCAGGCAACAGTTCTCCAGTCACTAAACACTTCCAACGAGTTGGCAGCGGAACAGAGCTGTGGTCTGAAAGATGAACCTCAAAGGAATAGAGGAGGGGAGCAATACTGTGCGCAGTGTCAAAATACTGCTGCAGCCTAAAGCTTTCCATACATTCCTGACATCGAGAGGGAAAGAGAAACATTTTCTTCATTATTTATTTATTCTCTCTCTCTTTTTCCTTTTTTTTTCCTTCATCCCCCTGCAGAGGTTTCACCCGAAATAGTGAAAAAAAATTAAAAGCAACAACTGGAGCATAGGAAGCTGCTTAAGCCCACCGTAAAAATGCACTGGTTAAAAAAAATATATGTGATCTGGTTAGGGGAAAGTGTTGCTGGTACTTTGCTTGTTGCAGAGCAATCTCAGTGAGTGAGGCTGTGGAGAAGGATCTCTTGCCTTTCGAAGTGCCAAAGCCCTGCAATCTGTGGGCGTGGGAGCTGCGATTTTCATTCCCATGAAAAGGGAATTTCCTAGAGGTAAAAGTGAGGTGGGGATTTTTCAGTGCGTTATTGGAATGAATCACCCCTGCATACGTTTGCCAGGTAAAACATGTGGCTGCTTCACTTTAGTTTCTTCAAAGGAAGTTAATATTCACCTCTATCGTGTAGATCATACGCAGACAGAGATAGGCTGATAAATGAGACGTATTTCAGCGCTCGAGGTTTCAGTGATCTGTGTTAGCTCCTATGAATTAACTCGATTTACCAGTGTTATGACGAATAAAATAGCCAGCATCAGGAGTGCTTACTGGGCATAAGCCCTCCCTGAAAAGCTGGCTTTGCCTACTTGCAGCTCAGAGGTTGCCCCCTTTTTTATCCATCTTACTCCTGTCCCAAAACCTGGGCACAGTGTGAAGTGAAAGATCCCCTCCCTTTCCCTCTTCTCCCTTACCCACCAAAGCCCCCAGAGGTTCTATTGCCCCCAGGCCCAGGAGAAGCGAGGTTGACTTCAGCCATCAGTCACACTGATGGACGACCAAGGAACCCTCTTGGCTTTGACATGAAAATGACAGCGGCAAAAGTGGGGAAAATTTATTCTTCTTCACGTTCATGGAAATGAGGATGGGATAGTTTTTATTTATTTGGGTTTTTATCTCTAAAAAAGAAAAAAGACCCACTAACTGTTTTGCTTTTAAGCTGTCTGAGGTCAGAAGCTGAGATGATATAACAATACGCTGCTTGTTTCCAAACACAAGCTTTTGGTTTGGGGAGGAACAACTGCACTTTCTGGTCATCCTTATAGCTGGGGAATGTTCTGCCTCTGCAGCAGCACGGTCTGGGCTGGGGAGCACCCGTGTACCAGCCTGCAGCCGCCCGCCCCAACAGACAATGCATATTATTATTATTTTTATTTTTTTCTTGTTGTTATGAATTAGTTCCCTTTAACAGTAGAAGCATTTACGGGACATGCTCGCAGACAAACCCGTCCATGCCACAGCCGCACGGCCCCAAACCCACACTGTCTGTCACACACAGGCTCTCTGTGCCACCCACGCTCCGGCACAGCCGCGACGCGAGCAGGGCTCGGCATCGCCCGGGCTCACACAGAACGAAACCGACGGCCGCCGCCGGGCGCCCACGCGAACGCAGCCAAAACAGGTCCCTTCGGTCTCACACGTCCTCCCCTCGCCACCGCGACCTGCAAACATCCCGACATCAAAGCGGGGAAAAGCACGACCTGAGCTGCTCAGGGTTTTGCAGCGCTGGGCTCGTCCAGGGGCTGCTGGCGAAGCCAACCCTGTCACCTCTGTCTGCGGATCGGTTGTTTTTGTTTCACAAAAGCTCAGCAAAATGCGGAATAAATCTCACTCCATGAAGTCTGGGATCTTCTGGGCCTCTCACCTTCCCTGTACTGTTAAAATGCTGGTGGTCACCCTTTGCTCTTTTAGCAGCTGGATAAAGAGGCTGTTTTTAAAGCCAATCTTAGATACACCACTCGTGGCAATAAAAATTGCCCTGGCTTGTTTTGGAGGGATGCTTGTTGCAGATTCTGCAGGGCATGGGTGCAGATGAGGGATGTGGTGCAGCAATGCTGTCCTGTTTGGTGGCCACACTGCCCTTTCCTTGTGATAGTCCAATCCTCTTCCAGCAGCTTCACTTAGAAAGCAGTGGCTGGTGCTGTGAGCACAGCAGAGCACTGTGGTGGTGGTGATGTCTTTGAGGGAGCATGCCTAGATGTAGCATGGAGTCTTTGAATCCCTGTGGATGCATCCCTACTGCTACCCACTCCGAGGAGGCACACCAGGGCACAGCATTGCCACTGCCCCAGGAATATCCCCAGGCTGTAGGGTGCCCTTATCCAACCAGCATTGCCTGCCTGAGAGGTTTCTCAGGAAACCTGCTCACTTACCCCAGTCCTCACACACTAGGTTTCACTTTCAGTTTTGCTTTTTTCTCCTCTCTCCCCTTCTCAGGGCTTTGGGGCCCCTTTAACTCCCCCATTTATAGCTTCTGAGCTGTGGTGTGGTGGTTCCTGGCTCTGGGAGGGCTCCAGAAGACGGTTCACCTTGTGGTTAGTGAGCTTCCCACAGCAGTGGGAACAGGAACCCACTTCCCTCAGGCTGGCCTCAGAACCCAGTATTAGTGGAGGTAGGGCACTAAACCGAGTGGCACGAAAGGGAGCCAGGTGCTTTCTGTACTAGTCAACCTCAGCAGGCATCTAAACACCTCCAAAAGTGTAATGCTGAGTTTCAGCATAGTAGCAATTATAGCTGAAAGGGTGCTACAAACACCCAGGAGGTTGTGCAGTGCCTCAGTGTGTGGGGAATGGGGACACATCCATTCCTGAACTAGAGAGGATTCATCTCTGAGCCATTCACTTCCCACACCATCACATTCCTGCTAAGCATTTCTGGAGCACTTTATGGGCACCAAACGCCTGGCGAGAATAGCCCTCTGAAGTTCATGCCCCAAATGGCAAAAAACACACAAAAAAATCTATCACATAGGCTTTAGTTGTCCCTTTTCACTGGCACTTTCCAAGGTGCCTCATAAAGTTTGTAAATCAAGTTTAATTTCTTTTTCCTGCTCCAGAGGGGTGCTCATCATGGGGGCAGAAAGTGGTCAAAGCTGATGAGTACTTAATGACATTACTCAGTGTCTGGTTTTGGAAACAAAGCTTCTATATTGAATTAAGTCTGGATGGAAATTCAGATATGAAGACTACTGACTGTGTGGTTCAGCCTTGTAGCTCTGACTGTATTTTTATCTGGACTGATTTGGGATTTTTTTTCAGTCACTTTAAATGTTGGGGTGACACTCTCTGCCCACTGTGCTAAGGTTAACCTGGATTTAGATTGGGCTACAGAGGTGATAGGCTGATAACACCTGATAGTGATATAATATGATTGATATGATATGATATGATATGATTGATATGATATGATGATATGAGTTGGCAGTGCATGGTAGCCGTGAAAGCCAGTCGTATCCTGGGCTGCATCAGAAGAAGTGTGGCTAGTAGGTCAAGGCAGGGGATTCTTTCCCTCTATTCTGCTGTAATGAGACCCCACCTGGACTTCTCTGTCCATCTTTGGGGTCCACAACACAACAAAATCATGGATGAAGATGATCAGAGGTCTGGAACACCTCTGCTAGAGTGACAGGCTGGGAGGGTTTGATATGTTCAGCCTGAAGAATAGAAGGCTCCAAGGAGACGTTTATGGGGCCTTTCAGTACTTAAGGGGGCTTATAAGGAAGATATGGACAAACTTTTTAGCAGGGCCTGTAGTGATAGGACAAGGGATAATGGTTTTAAACAGAAAGAGAGTTGATCTAGACTAGATATGAGGAAGATATTTTTTTATTATTAGTGTGTTGAGTAAGTTGCCCAGAGAAGTTGTGGATGCCCCAACCCTGTAAGTGTTCAAGGTCATGCTGGATGACACTCTGAGCAACCTCATCTGCCCATGGCAGTGTGGTTGGACAAGATGACCTTTTAAAAGGTCTCTTCCAACCCAAATCATTCAGTGATTCTATGATTTTGTGTTAGCTCATACCATGCCTGGGTGATACAAGTGCAACTATGCTGCTTTTTAGTAGAATTGCTCTATTTTAATTCAGTGATTGATGGTAAAAATATCAGCAGGTTAGAAGAACTGCTTTTCTGTGCATCTACTCAGCACACACTGTCACCATATGCACAATAACCTCAGTAAACCACTAAACTTTGTGGTGGGGAAGAACACCAGGTCACATTTTCCTCATGGAGACCTTGGGGCTGTCAGGGCTCTGAGCTACCTGGCTCTGAGTGGATGGGAACTTAAATGCTGTGCTTGAGTTTGGGTTGAGGTTTTTTTCTGAGAAGTTTGAAGGGAACTTTTTTTGCTGTGAAAAGTCTGGAAAAGGTCTTTTTCCTGTAAACAATTTCTGGTGGAAGTGCTCCTGGCCTCACTTCGTTGGGACGTCTATTCTGAGCCTCACCCCAAAGAAAGACTCCTTTGTTGAGCAGAACAATGCGGCCACACGGGGAAGCAGGATCAGCTCCCACTCGCAGGGTAGGGTTTCTCTCACCTAACTTGAGCTGTCTAAAACCTTAGGTGTCTGGTCTAAACCCGTCATTCAGCCTTCCACTAATGACCCCAGGGAGATGGAGGCACCTTCTCGGGGGCGTTCGTTCCGTCTTCGGGCAAAACAAATCGCTCTCGGGAGATGACCGGCTCTCCTGTGGCTTGGGGAGGAGCCCACAAGATGGGGTCTATGCAGACCACTGGCATGGTGATGGCTAATTAGGTGAGATGAATCCCACCCTGAGGAAATCAAGGTAGCTGCTGAGTTTCTGGAGTATGTGTTTGCAGAGAGCTTGCCCGCGCAGAGCGTGACTGCATGGGGGGGCTCTTTGGGTAGCTATAAAAGATGAGGACTGAAAAGCTCAACATTGCTAGGAATTTGTTTATTATTATTATTATTATTATTATTATTATTATTATTATTATTATTATTATTATAGTCATACTATGCAGCTTTGCTGATGGTCATCCACTGAATCAGCTTGTTGCATCTTGTTTTATGCCTAAATGGTAATATATTGGGGAACTTCAGCATATGTGAGAAATCAACTTGTGCTCTAACTGGGTTTTTCAGCTTGTGCTCTAACTTGTTTTTTTGCTGTCACTTCGATGAAAATTAAGAAATAATCCTGTTTTCTTCCAAATTCCTGCAGAGAACAAGAATTCTGTATCTAATCTCAAATAAAATAGTTAAGTTTTACTAATGGCATGAATAAGAGAAAACCTCATTGCGAGTACAAAATTACTTGATTGAGGCTTTTTTGAAAAATTTCATCTAAATTCACATAATCCCACTACTTCTTGTTGAAATGGGATTTAAGACTTCAGGAGATATGTTTCTTCATTATCTTTTATTGTTTTCTTCACAAACGAGTGTTAATCTTACCTAACACATGCACTGGCCTCAAATGGATGTGTCTGCTCTCAGCATATCAGAAGCTCTGTCTTTTGGGTCTGGGGGCATGCAGGATTTAACAGGCAGCTTGTTGAGCATTTGTTAGTTCTTCTAGAAGGTGATCATTGCCAACTGTAGATTCTCAGTGGCTCATTAAATGCCTTCACATGACAAATCCATGCAGCGTTTTGTGTGGATGAACCTGAAGTTGTCACCATTTAGAACAAAATGCTAAATATTTACTGGCAAGGCAAGCTAAAAGTATAAATATTTATACCAGCATACAATAAAAAAGTAGCATTAAACCAATATGTTATAAAGAATTTATGTGTTGAAATGGCCAAGGCCATTACAAAAGATGTGCTATTTCACTGTTATATTGCATGCGGAGATCACAGTGTTTAGGTGTTTAATTTACTGCTATCTGGCCTTTGCTGTCTGACTCGTTAATCTGTCAGGTGAAGGAGTCCTAATTATATTTCTTGTAACCTGGCAAACTACAGAGAATTGTGCTCATACAGGGAATAGATCTTGTAGATTTACTGGTCTGTTGCTAATGGTCCCACAGGGAAAAAAATACACACAAGAGCAGAAAATGTTTACAGGGGAAATTTGTCTTCCTGATTATTGCACTGGATGTATCCTATCGTTCTGAGATAAGAGGAGAATAAGCACTAGTTTATGTAAAACTACTCACACGACCCTTTTGAGGCAGTAATTGATTTGGCTTTGTGCGTGAGGCTACACACATTCTGAAATTCAATGTCTAATCAAGGTGATGGAACCTCTCTCATCTTGCTGTTGTCCTGTACTCCACTGCTGCCCTCACCTGCATCCTGCCAGGTTCCTGCCAGTACCTTCACGAGGATCTGACCTAGTGGAAGGTGTCCCTGTCCATAGCAGGGGGTTGGAACTGGGTGATTTTTAAGGTCCCTGACAGCCCAAACCATTCTGTGATACTGTGATTATGGTTTCAGAGATAACAGACATAGCAGGGACATAGATATCCTCTTAGATGAGATGGCACGAAAACAAGCTCAACTGAAAAAAGCAATTCCTATCTGTTGTAGGTACTTTAGGCTCCTCTCATCTTTTATTTTCTTCCTGTTGTTGCATTGCACTTGTGGTTTTTATGCTATATTTTAGGCTTTGGGGAAATGCCCTGTGATCTGGGACAGCCAGGAGTGGTGGGAACAGCTGCTGGGTGAACACAGGTGCTTTTGAGCCGGGGAGGTCAGCAAAATTTCAGGTGATCCTCGAAGTAGACCATGCCACTTACCACAAAACAATAGAAGAAAAATACCATCATTGTGAACTCTGGGAAATTCCTCCCTGTCTGCATCTCTGATGCACAGTTTCACTCTGAGGAGCCCCAGAGTCATGTTTTTACGGTCAGCGATGAGCACATCGCGCTGAGACTGCAATGGAAAACAGGTGCAGGGCCTCGTGTCTTCAGCAAGAATGACCCTTTTAGGACTGGGAAAACCTCCTTCTCCTCGAAGATATGGATATGTTCACACAGCCTGTTGTAGGCAGCTGGGGAAATCTTTGCCTCAAAGAACTTACTGTCCAAATCTTTTACTACAACGTGAATAGGAAAGTGAAAATACAGAGTGTCTTATACATAGATTTTTTCAAAAGAGCTGTCAGCGTAGAGCCTGTGGACTAGACATTTGGCCAATATAAACTGAGATAGAGATACTGAATTATTCCTTTTTACACCAGTGAAGGGTCTGACTCTATTATTCTATATAAGAGTTTGATCAATGTTTTCCTCTGGCTCAGCTTTTGATTAATATCATGGACTAGCCCATAAAGCAGACTTTGGGAACTGCAAGATGTGATCCGTTTAATCAGTTTGTCAGTTTTATTTTTGAGACTTAATGGAAAAACAAAACCCTCTGCATAACTATTGAGTTAATAGGCTTTGCCTTATATTCCCATGAAGGCAAATGAATAAATATTTCTGATGCATAAAGTGCTGGAAGAGCATTATCACTGTGTTTGGGAACAATTCATGTGGGAGGACTGTAATGTGCACTATCAGTATATCGTTAAGTCCTTTTGAATGCTAGCAGTGAAATAGATACTAAAATAACATTAATATGAAAGCAAATGCAGAAACATATGCTTACATTTACACAAACATACCTCTGGGAGCCTTTTGTTTGTTTTTGGAGCTATTTAAAGATATCGTCGCTCCCCCAAAACCAGTTTTTCTGTCTTGGGTTGATATGAAACTGGAAATGTTAGGTTGAGGTTTATCTAAAGAAGCATCTACTTGGTCCCAGGTGCTTCCAATGATTTTGGAGGAGAAAAAAGTGAACCTGCCAGACAGCAGAGGAAAGCTCGGTGAACCCAATTCAGGATTGCACAGAGTATCCCCCTGGAAATGGGAAAATTTTAAACACACTGATGAATAGAATAGCCATGTTGATTTAAAGGCTGATCTGGACTTCGGGGGGATTCATCTCACCAGCTTTATACTCTGTAGACATTTAGATCTCTGCTACACCTGATACAGTCCCAACAGAGAAACTGAGGCTGTGGCTTGAATTGAAGGCTGGTTTTTTTAGGTGAGATGAATTGCACTGCTGACATGCCTGGGGCAAATCAGAGCCCAGGAAGGTGCCCAGCACCTATATTTGATCAGAGAGCATTGCTTCTTCTGGATGGAAGGCTATGAAGAAATAAATCAGAGAGAGAAAATTAATGAAACCAGTTGGCAAGGTGCAGAAGCACCAACACTAAAAACATAAACTGTGGAAATTTCTTACAGTTTATTCTACCTTCATATAAGGTGCTTGGGGATGAATTTTTACATTTCCGTCAGAAAACTGATTTATAATTCCTTTTGATATAGTCCTATCAGGTTACCTAAACACAAATAAGAGTTTCCATTAGGGTTCATTCCAGTTTAATGAAATCCATCAAAAAATGCCAGTTCAGATGGAAATTCTTCAGGCAAAATTGTTGCATATGAACAAAAACTTTGTTGATTATTGAAGGTAAGTGTAGAAAGTTTTGCTTAAATATTATTTCTCTTTTGTCCCGTAGCTTAGTTTATTGCCTCTGCTGTCCTTGGTCTGTGTCTCACTGGCAGATCCTCCAAACCTTGCCCATGAGACTCATTTTAATTTATTGGCACCTACCAAAGATCAGGAAAGATCTACAGGGAATGAGGATGGCAGGAGTGAACAGGCTGCGACCTCTGTTAATTTTAGATGTCTGCCAGGTAGGCACAGCTGAGCTGGTGACCTCAGGCTGCCTGTATACTCTGTGGAATAGAGCAATCACTCTGGAAGGCATTTTCTGCCTAATGTAGGTATCTGCTTTAGGATAAGGTGGGTTGGGCATTGCCACTTCACTATCTGACAAAATGGTCTAAGATGTCTGGGATAAAGAGTGCACTGCAGTGAGACGACATTTAAACTTACCAGTGTGTCCAGAGAAGGGCAACAGAGCTGGTGAAGGGCCTGGAGCACAAGTCTGATGAGGAGCAGCTGAGGGAGCTGGGGGTGCTCAGCCTGGAGAAAAGGAGACTCTGGGGAGACCTTATTGCTCTCTACAACTGCTTGAAAGGAGGTTGTAGCGAGCTGTGGGTCAGCCTTTTCTATCAGGTAACAAGAAATAGGATATGAGAAAATAGCTTTAAGTTGCACCAGGAGAGGTTTAAATTGGATATTAGGAAAAATGTGTTCATGGAAAGGATAGTCAGGCACTGGAACAGGCTGCCCAGGGAAGTGGGTGAGTCACTATCTTCAGAAGTATTTAAAAGGCAGGTGTGGCACCGGGGGACATGGTTTACTGTTGGACTTGGCAGTGCTCAGTTAATGGTCGAATTTGATGATTTTTGAGGGCTTTTCCAAGCTAAATGACTCTCTGATTCTGTGATTCTATGATTTGTTACTGCAGAATTCATAATGCTACTGTTAAGGCTCGTACCTTAGTAGCACTCAGGCATTAAGCCACAGCGGTATCAATTGCGATCTAAATAGGAATTAGATGCCCACGTAATTCTGGATCTGATCCTGTGCAGCTTCTGAAACTTCAAAGGCAGTATATCTTAAGATTAGAAATTATAATGTGTATTTGTAAATAACCTTGTGTAACTCTTTCTGAAACATGCTGGAGCAAACACCACACATAGTAGCCAGATCTCACATCTTATGCATGGTTAATGTATTTTCCCGAGCAGTCACAGTGAATTCAATGTGAACTGTGGAAATGAGAATTTGTATGCCCACTAGTGCAAGCCAGCTGCAGCTAAACAGTCGCTCAAGGTTTTGGTGTGTCTCAGTTTGTAACTTTAACCCTGTCGTTTGCCAAGAGGAGTCAGGAATGAAAAAAAGAACAGGAAGTTCTGTATTAGACTATGTTTTCACACCCTTCCTTACATTTCCTAACACTAAGAGGAGGTCCAGGCAGCTTTCTGCGTTAAAGAAATCCAATTTCCTCTTGGTGGGCTGCTGATTGAACAGGACACCCTTCTTCCTGAACGACCTCTTCATTCTGGATTGGTAGGGTGTCCCTGGATTCCCTGCTAGCGACAAGGACATGACACAGTTGTTGGAGGAAAACACTGATTTTCTTCTGGCTTTAAGAAATGATATTTTACCTTCTCTCCTCTTCACCCAACTGCACAGTTCCTTTCACACACATCTGTATCCCACTTTGCATGGCCTGAATTAAGAAGTAGACTCATCCCTGATGCCCTGCACAAAGCACTCATGTTTTGCAAACACTTTTGAATGGAAGAAAACCAGATCCCTGGTAGATGGGCAGCAGGAGGTGGTTCCTTTTACCAGTGGCTAGAACACTGTTGTTTGTCACACCTGTGTGTTGACCTGTTTAAACAGAGAAAAACATCAGAAAACACAGGAAGCTCTTACTCATTTTGCCCTGCCTGCCCAACCCTGTTGTCTGTCCTAATGCAAACAAATACTTTTGCATCTAAATTCCACAGTGGTTTCACTCCTGAAGAGATGTTGTTGCCCCCATCACCGATAGCAGCACCAAGTAACCATAGCCACAACCCCGAATTATGCAAAAACAAGACAAAAGTTTTCTCTCTGCTCTTGATACTTGATGTTTCAGCATCCTAGGGTGGGCTAAGTGAGTGGCTTGCTGTCTTGGCATGTTTAATCATCAGTCAGTTGTAAACAGTTGTCAGGCAGAGGGAGGAGCCAGGTTAGAGTACAGGGTTGCTGTGAGGTGTTGCAGGGAAGAAACTTCGTGCATGAGCATCTCAAAGTCCAGATACTTACAGAAAGAGAGCAGATTCTTCTCTCCTCTTGGTTTTAGCCCCTTGTCTAGCTTACATGAGAAATAAAATGAGAAAACGCACATGGTTCCACCAGGTTCGTCATCGTGTTTGGTTACACTGGGAGGATGCACTCACATCTGCCATCACCCAGGTGTTTGCCCTGCTGACACTCTGTACCTTCTAAAATACTTGCTGCTGTCAGTGCCCCTCACCAGAGCAGGGTCTGTTTCCTTGCAGGGAAATTCAGTTTTTCCTACCACAACATCATCACAGGCATCGTGGCTGTTGTTATCACCTGTGTGTCGAGTGGTTGCAGTGGGTAGGGGAGATGGACCACGAGGAGGTTGACTTTCCTGGGGGGTGGTCTGCATGAAGGACAGGAAGAAGTATGCCTTAGATCAGAAGGATCACTCCCACAGAGTCCCAGACAGCGAGCAGCTATTAGTACATGAAAGCAGCGCTGACATAGTTTAGGACAGAAGGTGAAGTTTATTGCCGTAATAGATTAAATAAAATAGGAATATAAAATAATTCATATGTAAGCTGGAACTCAGGCATCAGACTTAACACCCTTTTCTCACAAGCAGTCTCAATTCTAAAATTATGAAAGAAAAACAGTTTCTTTTTTTAAATTGTTACTCAGCTTTGGGAGCAAAGAAAATATTTAAAGATAAAAATTATTATTTGGTTTTTAAGCCATCACACCCAATCCAACAGCACCGAGCCATCAGATGCACCGTTCTGAGGTGCACAAATGCTCCATTCAGACTCCGGAGGATGAATGCCACTTCATACATATGTGGGATAAACATTTGCAGTGAAGTGTTGGTAGTGAGACATACCAGTCTGTAAGACCTGATATGATCACAGCATATGATCTGCAAACAGACAGATCACCTGAGCACCAGGGAAGAAACAGAGGCTGGTTCAAGCAGTGCCTGTGTGGATTCAGGAGTCTGACCTTCTGCAGAGAACTTTGTGATAAATTATCTATTTCTTTGAAATTGTTGTGCTAAAATTAATTATATTTACTCTAGTCTCTGTAGCACTGTGCTTAGCAATTCTGATGCTTCAGTGAAGAAATTGTCTCATTCTTTGTCTGAAATCATATACTCTATAGCTCATATTTTTATTATCCCCTTTTCAACCCTAAGCTCGGCTACCTATCCTGCTCTTTTGTTTTTCTGTTCAGACTTGTTTATTATAACCATAATTACAATATCTGAGCTGTGAAGTGTTTGTTCAAACTGCTATTTTTAATTAAAACACACACAATAATTGCAATATTTTCTCTCCTATTTCCACCTACGAATGTCCTATAGCTTCTCTTTCCCATAGCTGTCAAAACTGAACTCCCACTTTTGTAAGCTGCTGAGGCAATTCCTTTAAAATTCATCAATGTATTCAACTTAGAGATAAAGATACATGTACATTCAAGTATATTTTCACTTGATATTCTCTTTAAATGTTTTTTGCTACCTGCTGTCTAGACAAAGTGAAACTCCATTACCTAATTCCATGCTTCTTTCTTTCACTTGCATTTGTTAAATGATCATGAGTAAAATGTGTTTGGTGGCACAGAAATTGCTACAGGAGCAGGTTTGGGTATTTCAGAGTAAAACAGATGCTTACTTTTCTTTGTTTCTACTGCGTTTGATGAAACAGGGTTTTTAAAGCCTATTTCTTAGTTAAACAGGATTACGCTCAGAAAACAGAAAAGTTCCTTCTAGTAGAAATAACTTGTCAGGCCAGAGCAGCCATCCCAGTTTACATGTGTTGTCTGTCATTGGATGCAAGTTTCTCACTTGCTTAACTCCCATAGTTCCCAATAATTCTGTCAGGAATTCTGGGGAGGTTGTTATGCTTCAAATGAGGTTGAGACATTTCTGTGGTTTACTCAGTGAATCCACAGCTCTCACAGCTGTATCAAAGTTTGAAAAACTATTACACTTCCTGCTTTAGGGATTAAAATAGTGTTTCCTTTTTGAAGCCTCTTGGATCCCTACGAGGAGGACTGGGGCAGCTCACAGGGGTTGTGCCAGCTCCATACGCTTCAGGAGAGCTTCACCTGTCCCAGAGGTACATGATGCTGAGTTTGTTGGACTTCAGATCTTTAATTTGGTGTGGCAACATTTATGTTCCTGTACATGCCACACATCTAGGCAAGTGCATAGGGAATATGTAGCTTTCCTAAAGAGGAAGCCTGGATGGAAAAAAATCTCTCCTGCCTATCTGCCAACCTCCTCAGTGTAGATGCCCAGAAATTACAGAAGTCCCCAGTTAATTGCCTGTTCCTGGCCAAGATTTTTTGATATTCAGCTTTACCAGCGGATCCCTCATCACAGACCCCAGCAGTAAGCAGAGTGGCAACTTCTCCTTCTTTGATTTTAGTTCATGTCTGGATATGTGATTATTTCTTACCGGAAATAGTTATGTGGGAACAAACAGTATTCCTGTTGTCCACTGGCTGGTGGAGCAACTCTTGGGATAATACACAGTTCTTCCCTCAAGTATGTGGTCTCTAGTAGTGCCAGACCAGTACCTCAGGGAAACCTCTGCTACAGGACATGGTAGGATGCAGAGAGGGATTACATTTGTCTCAGTTGGTCCATTTGGATTCCTTGATAAGGAGTGGCTTTGAGGGATATCATCAGCCCTTGTTCTACCTCCTTCCACCACTAACACTTGACATTTCTTCCCTTTTTGACTCACCCAGAGCTAGTGATGTAATTCAAACAGAAAAGCTTTAGTTTGCGTAGTCTGTTTGCTGGTGATAAATGGTGCACATGATGGATGGCTGTGGTCTTGAAGATGATGGAGGTGAACAGCAGGGTGCTTCATGGATTTGTGCTAGCAGCAACATTATTTAATACTTTTATTAATGGTCTGGAAGGAGGTGTAACCAAGTACATTAACTAGATCTGCACATGACACTGCGCTGGAAAGAACTGTAAACCAAGTGAAGACAGAGAAATAACATTAATGGAACCAGGGGTTAGAAATATGAGCAGGAAACAGAATGAGATTCTGTCTGGAAAAAGGCAAACTAATAATTCTGAGAAGAATAATCCAAAACACAGATATTCAATAGGAGGGTGAGAGATCTGAAAAAAATACTGATGTTCTAAAAGAGTGAATAATGATGGTTATGAGTGTTTAGGCAATGCCTGTGCAATGTGAAATGGTGGAAAAAGGCAATTTTAGTTTGTAGATTAAATCCAAAGGTATCTTGCCCTCATACAAGGGATTGTCCCTCCTTGTGGGTATGACTTTCCAGAGCACTTTGATCCCTCACCTCCAAGCTTTGTCTTTGCTTAAAGCCCACCAGCAGAAAAATGTCTTTACATCTGACTTTACAGAAACACAAATCTGGATGGCACCTTTTGGAACACAGTCCTGAGTCTGCTTGTTGTGGGAACAATACTAGTCCATGTTGCTCTCCTGTCCTCTCTTCTCAGCCCTTCTACACCCAAAGCTTCTCTGATAGTAATTTTGACACTTGACTATTGTGACAACAAGAACAGAAAAACGGGGTGGAGAAAAATTCCAACAAAATTATGTGGGTAAGGAGACAGAAGATGGATTTTTCACACAGAAAAATCCAAACAAGGTATGGAATATGCAGTGGGACCATTCCTACTCATTTTACTCAATGCAATTTAGTTGTAGGTACCATTTCTGACACCTGTAATGTTTGTGTTAATTCCATGGCATAAATTGAGATCAATAGACAGTGACATGTGGAAATGGATATTTGCCAAAGGACGACTTAGAAACACTGTAGGAATCCTCAGGTGGAATTAACCAAACAAAACATTACTAAATATCAAGATTTCTCCTAAAATGGTTTGTGCTGAAGGGTCTGAAAAGTGTGTGGCCATTGCACTCCCCCATTCAGCAGCACGCTGACATGTGTGCAGACCTCAGGGGTGTGATGAATGATAAAGGGAGTAGCGGCAAGCTGGAAATCTGTCCCACATGTACTCACTCAAGGGCAGCCATCCCTCTCCGGTCAGGGCTGTTATTCCTGTGGGGAAGGGATGCTGCAGAAGCACTCACTGGGATTCCAAGTGCAGTGCAAGCACAGAACTCACTGCCTGCTGTTCCTGAGAAATGCTTCATGCTGTGCAGCCCTGAAAATGGGAGTGAAATTATTCAAAGTGGCATTTATTCTTGGTATCGATTATAAGATGGGTAAGATGTGTGTGCAGGAAATACGGCTGCTATGAGCTGCCTCTCCAAAGGAATTCTCTGTTGGTGTGCAGAGCTGAAGTGCCACAATCCAGGAGTTCCTGCTTTTTGTGGTGAAAACATATGACCATTTCTATTCTGAGCCCTAATTAGCGAGAGAACTGGTTGTACACTTAGCCAGCAGCATTATTCCTGGTGGAAAGGTTGTCTTCTTGTGCTGAAGCCCATCTAGGTTCTTCTCAACTGTCCAGCAACCTGAGGCATGAGGAAAGGGAGCAATGGGATCTGTGAACTCAAACCCTTTACTTTTACAAACACCCCTCAGACACTGTAGTATCTCAGAGATTTTTGGTTTATTTTATTTCGTTTTGCTTTTAAATGTGTATCGTTAAGCAAGCTGTGAGAATAAGAGGATGGGTACATTTAACTTATGAACATCTCACATCTCTCGTCAATCCCCTCAACATCTTGAGGACTGAGGAAGAATTAGGAAAATTTTTTGTTTAGCAGAGGAACAGAAGGGCCAAGCTGCAACATATATACATATTTATCTATATAGAGATATAAAAATTATATGTGTTCACTGAGTCAAGGAAAAAGTCTTTACCCACTGTGAGTCACTTACTGTCCTGTAGTCTCTGGTACCTCCACTGCAGGCTGGGGAATTACTCTGACATTCATTGTAAGAGTAAAAAATGAACCCATCTAGCCCTGAGCGTGTATCATCCACTAGTCACTGAGTGGAAATGCAGCTACCTCCAGGGTGGAACGGAGAAACCACCCTGTGAGCTTCCCTGCAATATTAGTTCTCCAGGCTGGAGCTTTCCATAGCTGTGCTCACAAACCCATCATTAAAAATGTTAAGTTACAAGGAGCTGTGTTAGTGTCAGAGGGCAACTGCCTGTACAGGAAAACCTTTGTTAGAATATTTTCCTTCAGTCAAATCTCTTTATTCCTCAAAGTTCTCTGATACAGATATTCAACCATTTTGTGCTGTTTGTAGTAACATAATAATTACAGGGAAAAAATAATATGACCACTGTATGAAACACCTGGGTATGTCATATGTTACTAATTCTGATTAACTATTTCAGTCTGTTGTGAACAAGAAGGCCAGTGAGAAACAAGCAATGTAAAAGGTCCAGTATTGGAGCTCAGTTGTTAAAATAATCTCATATCTGCTTATCCCTGGATGATCTTTCAAAAAGAAAAAATATTCTAAATGAGAATGTGAAACTTAAGAGGAAAGTGAGCAGGACCTTGTATTATTCTCCTGGCATGAATAGGGAGGGTGAAGTGATTGACAGGACTGTGTTTGTAGCTCCAACATGGGAACCACTAATCCCTGTTAAATCTCCTGAGAAACAGCCCATACTCATGGAATCACACAGGTCAATGGAAACTGGGAAGCTGCAGGATACGAAAATCTTGAATGATGGGCTGTTAACTAAAAATCCTGATTTGGGCATTCCCCCTCCCCCAACTCCATTTATGCTAGTGAAAAAGGGATATATCTGAGGCACAGCTCTCTGACTGGTGATCTGATCCAAGTACACCCACGACCACCAGTCACTTCATGTGTGGTGAGATCAGGAGTGTCCTGTCTCTGCTGCAGCCCATGGGAACTGGAGCAGCCTGCTCAGAGCACTGTAGGAGGACTGCTAAGTGCACATAATTATGCATGTGAGCATGTATTTTCAGGATCAAGGCTTGGCCTTTTAGCTACTGGGCATTCCTCCTTACTCTTATTCTTATTTAAAGCAATGATTTTATTAAAGGAGCATTCTGGCACCTGTTGTACCAGACATCTACAATTACCTGACCGTGGTGCAGTCCCATATGGGGAAAGACCCTGGTGTGCACCAGCCACCTCCCTGTCCCAACCCAGCCCAGAAGACAGCTGGGGCTGTTCTGACAGGTCCCCAGTATGGCAAAGTGGGGGACCAGTATGCCATAAAGCACTCACTTTTCAGAATAAAAACAGCCTAGACATAAAAATCCCATCCCTGAGCTTTTGAACAGAAGTGAATGTAGAAGGTCAGGCTGAGGCACACGCACGGAATTAATGCTTCCTACAAACCATGAAAACTACACAAAATCTGTGTTATTTTAGGCATTTCTTTTAGGAAAGATGAGTTGTTCCTGTTTCTCTTCACTGACTGTAAATCTGTGCTATAGTCCACTACAACTGTACTGCAAATCTCCGCTGTTCACTGCATTAAGCTCACTGGCTGTTAGAAGCAACACCTGAACAGAATCACAGAATCACTAAATCATCAAGACTGGAAGGAACCTTAAAGATCATCCACTCCAACTGTCAACCCAGCACTACCACAATCACCCCAAGTGCTACATCCAGATGTCTCTTGAACACTTTCAGAGATGGTGATTCCACCACCTCCCTGGTCAACCTATTCCAATGCCCAATCACTCTTCCACAGAATTTTTTTTCTAATATCTAATCTGAACCTCCCCAGCACAACTTAAGTCCATTTCCTCTTGTTCTTTCACTTGAGGCATGGTAGAAGAGACCAATACCCACCTGGCTGCAACCTCATTTCAAGTAGTTGAGGGGAGTTCTTAGGTCCCTCCTGAGACTTCTTTATTCCAGGCTAAAATCCCCCAGCTCCCTCAGCTGCTCATGATAAGATTTGTTTTCTAGATCCTTCCCCAGCTCTGTTGCCCTTCCCTGGACATACTCCAGCACCTCAATGTCCTTTGTAAAGTGAGGGGCACAAAACTGAGCACAGTTCTCAAGGTGTGGCCTCACTAGTGCCGAGTACAATGGGATGATCACTTCCCTGGTTCTGCTGGCCACACTATTCTTGATACATGCCAAGATGCCATTGGCCTTCATGGCCACCTGGACACAGACAATAGTAGTCAGCAAAACACTCAGGACAGCAGCTAATGGGACAGCAACTAGAATTATCACAGGTCTCAGAGGTGAGCTGAGAACATAACTCAGCTCCTCTAAGCCGTGCTTAAGCAAACCACAAACTGCTGATGCCCTGCCAGTTTTATGGAATGGTGCCTCTCACTCATTAGCAATAGAAGAGATGGAGAAGGGCAGAAAATGGAGAAGTCAGACAGTTTTCTAATGCTGGAGACCTCGAGCGTAACAGTGACTGCCAGACCCCCTGCAGAGGGGTCCAGCTTGGCTGTGATTAGAAGCTTCACAGTGTGTCTGAGCTGGTGGCCAAACCACTGTCACAGGGCCCCCAGGGCACAGGGCTCATCCCATCTATCTCAAGGACTTGAGTCTGATTGAGCTGCCTGGTCTCCAGTAGTGGAGCGAGGAGGTGCTTTTTCTGACACCTTCAGAATTTGTGTTCAGAAGTCCTTTAGGATGCTGCCCCCCACTCCCCGTGGATTACTGAGGGTTCATCGTGGAGACAAAGCTTTTCATTTCTGGGGTCTAAGGTTGAGGTTGAGCTGGGCTCTTCTGCTTTTGGGCTTCTGCATAATTTAAAAGTTATCACAGGTATCAGTGCAGACGAGGTTATTCTACAATATGCTAAAATGTGACATAACTCATGGCTGGTGCATGGATTGAACCTAGCCTCTTGCTCCTGCTATACATCATAGAATCACAGAATGGTCTGGGTTGGAAGGGACCCTAAAGATCATCCAGTTCCAAATGGTGCTGTGTCCTTCCCACATCGTGCAGCCCAACACACACTTCAGTACAATGTGGTAGTAACAATTTCCAGCCTGCTTATGGTAGAAAATGATCCTTGGTAACAATTACTGTAAAAACAACATCCGAAATTTCGTCTTGCTGGTCTCTGCTTGTAATCTGCGTCCTGCCTCTGTCCAAAGAAAATCTGTTTCCCTGACTCTCAGACTTGAACTACTTGTTTCCTGGAACTCGTTTGAATATTCAGCAGCTACGTCTAAAATAAGTATACTCGTGGCTTGAAAATGGGAAAATCCTGGCCAAAATCAATTGGCATTTGCTAAATCGTACTGCAATTTATGATAGCAGAATTTGGCCCTGCTCAGAGGCACAATAGTCCACATCTCAAGGACCACCAAAATAGCCATTTCTCAAGGCAGGTCTTACATTTTCCCTATATTCCCAGACATGCCAGATGGCTTGCAAATCTGTTTGGCATCAGGGCACGTATATAGCTCTTAAATGATCCACACCCAGGTCATACAGGTTACAGAAACCCAGGATTGATTGTCTACTGCCCCCAACAGCTGCAGGGAAAAATAACATCTTCATCCGCAGTTCCAAGCAGAAACCCTGGGAAGACACAGGCCGTACTTCCCAGGAGTTTCCCTTGGCACCATGTGATCCATCACTGTTTGAGAGGGGCTAAATATTAAGAGCCCACTGTTGTGAACATACAGAAAATAAAAGCTGAGTGCATCAGTGACATCTGTAAACTTGGATCTTCTCTTTCTAAAATTTCCCTTCCACTACTCCATTCGATATGCAAGTGCAGAGGAGTCACCTCTTGCTTCCCACGGAGATGGCTGTGTCGGGAAGGATCTTTGTAGCTTGCCATCAAAGGGGGCAGACAGACAGCTGGGGAACATCCACATCTGGGTGTGCTGGTGTTTTATTGCATGTTGCATTCCATATAAATTCCATATGGAGTCAAAATCATTTTGGACTTGGTACCTCCTCCGAGCCAATAGCTTAATTAGGAGTGTTTTGTTTTGTTGTTTTCCTAAAGGAGAGCTGCAGTCCAAACGCATTATTATGGGTTTACACATTGCTGTGCTCTTAATATCAAAGCTTTCGTTTGGCTGGAGGCTTCCTTCCCTGGGGAGGGGGGGGGGGGGGGGGTGTTGCTGGGTGAGTGTTGGAAGTTACACAATCTTTTCCCAACAGAAAAGCAAAGCGCTGAGTTGGAGTCTGTTGTGATAATGCACAGGGAGAAATCAAAAGAACTCTGTGTCAAAGGGAGCCTACGAGTGAGATAACATGCAGAGTCTCATGTAACCTGTGTAAGATTGCAGCCTGATGGCAAATTCCTGTAAGTCTCTTAGAGCAAGAAGTAGGAAATCAGATAAAACAGAAACATTTGCAAGATATCTATTTACAGTTACAAAATGGCCACTTTGGTGATAGAAGTATTCTTGGCCAGATTGCCCAGAGAGCTTGTGGAGTCTCTAACACTAGAGATACTCCAGAACCATCTGGACACAACCCTGTGCCGTGTGCTCTGGGATGACCCTGCTGGGCAGGGAGGTTGGACCAGATGGCTCACTGTGGTCTCTTCCAACCTTACCCCTTCTGTGATCCCATGCTTCTGTGATCTCTTTCGATTAGTTGCATGTCCCCATTGAGCAGTCTGAACTGGGTATTATACCTGCATGTGGTCAAAAGACTGCCCAGAAACAATGGCAACCCAAGTAAACAAGACTGATACAAAATGGAGAATAAATTAATATGTTTGTTGTCCTGGTTGGAGATGGTAAAGATAAACTGAGTGACTGTCTTGGTTATGTAAAGCTGGTAAATAAATCCAACTTGTCCCAGTCTCAGTTCACTGTATTATCCTTCTTGTTGAGAAAGTGAGGACACCTATGAGCAGAAGGTCCTTGACAGTGGTTTTAATTAGCTGGTGGAATAGTTTCTCAGAGGAAGTAGCAATCCAATTGCAGGGAATCCTCCTGCTAACTCAAAACATTGTTTTTCCCTGTACATTGTTTTTCCCTGTCAATGAGACTGACACCAAATTCTATTTTTGGTCTAATATTACTTATGCTGAGTGGGGATATAATAAATATTGTTAGGAAGGATTAGTTGCATGAAGCAGTCGTAATGATCAGTTATGAGCATTGGAAGAAATTTTTCCCCTTTCTCTTACTCTCTCATCACCAGCACAAGACTCTTGCACCTACCCACATCTTTGCCTTTGTTCTATGGGACAGAAAAGGGATACAAGGAAATCTGGCAAAACAAGCAAACATCCTCCACCAAGAAAGCCGTGCTGAGCTATTGATTGCACTCTTGTTTAAATGCGCCATGCACACGTTCTGCACCACACATTTCCTTACCACCATCTTCCCAGGAGTGGAAAATATGACAAGTAATTTTCTGTGGGGACATAAAAATGCAGGATGGAAACCTCTAAGCTGCGTGGTCTTTAAGGAGCATTCATCCATTGAACTAAAGCTATATCCAGTATTACAGTATCTTGCTGATAGATGACATAAACCAAATTTGTTACTTAGAGAGGCATGTTGATTGGCTTCACGCTGGGCGCGCATGGAGAAAGACATCTAGGCTCTCTTTTATCCAGATGGAATTCCTAAGTCAATCAAATAAACTTAATAATAATAAGGTTAATCTGGTCTTTAGTCATTCAATAGAGAAAAGCAGAGATGTGGATCTAATTATGTAAATACTGTGAAATCAGTTTGCATTTATCTCTTTCCACATCTCCTTGGTACAGCCCTGGTTCAGCATGCTTAACACGGTCCTTTTTGGTCTCAATGATTTAATTCTCGGGCTAAAACCATTCAAGATTTGTTTGAACAGGAAAATCTTGTTTTCTTTGGAGCATTTTGAAGTAGACATAATTACAGTGTTGCAAATGCGATGCTCTGCTTCAGGAGCTGTCAGCATTTCCATATTAAACCACTATTTTCGGGGGTTAACAGAATTGCCAGAAAAATAAAAAAAAAAAAAGAGAAGAGTGGAAAAAAAGGGTCCATTAAGGCCTGAAACTTGGTGTTTAGGTTTTTAATCCAGGAGGGAGGTTTCGAAATCAAATTGTGCAAAATTAATTTACACTGTATGCTTGCAAAACTGCTCGTGTCACTTTTTTAATGATTTAAAAAAAATAAAAAATCAACCCACAATAAAGCCCACTTATTTTCCTTGCTTCTACTGTACACTGTCCTTTAAAGTTAATGTCATTTCCATACAATGCCCCCAATGTAATATGCCTTAGAGGCAACATAGATTGAATAAGTGACTTGGAGCCAGGGACTCCCAAGTTTATAATTTAGCCGCTGACTCACTGTGTGGCCTCGGGCAAACCACGTAACTCCTATGTCCTCATCTATGGTATGGTCTCAATTTTCCATTGTGTTGCACAACATGTAAGGAGCTCTGCTCATGTTCAATAGGAGCTTAACCCGATGGTGAGTAGGTTACTGGAGCCATGTCAACGATATGAAACTCAACACAACTCCCACTTAGCAGGTTTTGACTATGCAGATAATCTGCAGGAGATCAGTCTACAGTGAGCTGGTCCAGGTGGGCATTTGGTGGAGGCATCTCCACCTGTGATGTCTGTGTCGTGGAGAGCAGTCTGTCTTGGTGCCGGCACTGAAATAAATAATGTTCTTCAAAAATGAGTAGAGTAACTGGGCAGTTGTTTTGACTGAATATGTAGGCTGCTTTGTGCTGGACCTGCAGGAGACTTGGCTGATGTTGACCCTTTCTCTACATCTTCAGCTTTCCTCATCTCTTTATGTGTTTCTACACTGTCCCTTCGTGGCTGAGACTTTCCTCTATTATCATAAAGCCCATTGCTTTTGCATACAGTGCAGTCAAATTTCTACTATATATTATTCAAGTCACATGGAGAGGAATACACAGATAGATTGTGTAGACAGTGAGTAAGGGAACAAAAAGATTTTTTCCTGAAAAACAACAACTCCTAAGAAGTAGGTCCTTCAGCATTTACCAGGGCCCTTTTTCAGTAAGTACTGTCCTGGCGTGGGCCTCTGTGAATGATACTGCATTTGTGGGGTCATGAGAGTAGAAATGTAAATTTAGAAGAGGCTGTTTTGGTCATCACTTTGAGTCCTCCATATCACAGGTCACTGGGGGTGAGTTCAGATGTGTCTGCAGAATGTTTGCTACCCAGGCCACAACACATCCCATCTCCGAGCCCCCTACAGCTGTCTACAGACCAGTAATAAAAGATCAAGAGTAGCAACTGAAATGTGTCACAGAAGGAGAACAAGAGAGACTCGGTGGGCTGCCAGTGGCCTGGGTCAAGAACAGCACAAACGTGGGGAGATTGGGCAGATTTGGAGAGATGGGATCCACAAACAACCTTCCCCTCTGTGAAGGGATCCCTGTTCAGCCAAAGAGGGTCAGAAAGGACACCCTGGTTTCAAAAAACGTCCCGCCTCTTCTTCATCCCCTTTCTACACAAGCTGCCAATAGCTGATCTCTTTTTGACATCATGCAAATCTTTCTCTTGTACAATATCTTGCTGCACAGGCCCCGCAGACTGATCCCACATTTTGTGAAGAACCACATCTTTCCTTTTTTTTTTTTTTGAATCTTCCACTTCATAGTTTCATGTGGTGCCTTTGTGGTCTTTCCCTGGAAGACAGCTTACCTCAAAGGGAGTTTTCTTGATAGGTTGATAGTTTTAACAGCTAGACATCCTCCAATGTCCTTGAACTCTTTTCTGTGTTGCTCATGTAACAGTGCTCATGTGGTCCCAGTTCCCTATGTATGGAATGGGAATGATAGTGTATATTAGTCATATTATATGATATGTATCATATAATACATATGGAATTATGAAACAGAGCAAATTCCACCATGATCCAGTTTTCCCTGCCAGTTAACAAAATAGTTTTGTGACTTTGAGCAGACATGTCCCTACAAAGATCTGTATTTGTGTCCTGCCTTTAAGCATTCATTTTCATCTTTGACTTGAGTCCCAAACTGAGCTGGTGGGAACTTATAGTAGAGTGAGACAGTTGAAGAAAAATCTTTTATTGTGAATGTGGGAAGTATTTTGAAATATTTTGTTTGTTTGGGCTGTTTCAACACTCAGCTGTATTTGCAGTTGTTCTCCATTCACCTTGTGAAGTTGTTTTCTTCTCGTTGTTTTATTTTCTGGCTGGGCTTCCTGGTTGTAGTGAATCTCCATTGCTTCACAACAGATATGCAGATCCCAACATGTATGTGTAACTCCAGCTAAAGCAGATTCATGTCAGGCTAACTTGACCTACAATAGTTTTAGTTTGTTTAGACCTGACCTGAACAATTTTCAGATCATGTTGACCCTGAGTTAAATGCTTTCCTTCAACTCTCCTGAGGGAAAATGGACACGTTTCAGGAAAATCAAGTTTTGTACAAAACAAACTAAATATTAAAAAAGAAACAAATAAAATGGAAATTTCTGAGTGCTCTACTTGCCTGTTCTCTTGATTTGATGTGAATGCTGCAGAGCTGTATCTAAAAGGATATGATTTCAATCCACGAGAAACAGCAGTGTTTGAATTCAGCATTACAATGAAGAGGCTTGTCTTCCGCCATCTAGTCAGCATTAGCCAGCTGCCAGCTAGTCTAGTATGGTGTGAGACAAACCTTGTAAAATTGGAGTGCTTTACAAAAATCAAGGTGAGTGATGGCCCCTAATATGAATACCTACAAGGCACTGTACCTTGGGAAGGCTGGTGGAAACAAAAGCCATGATTTTTGGAAAACGTAAAATTGACACTGTGTGATTTTATAGTGGTTTGTAGGATTTACAAGATATGCTGCAAGTAACACTTGCTAAAACTTCAGCTCAGATGTCTGGAAAGAAAAATATCTGCAGGAATGGGGAAGAGCAGAGTCAGCTGTTTAGGAATGGCTCTATGGGATGCCTCGGTGGGGTGAATAAGTGGTGGTGTGGTTTGGTCATCAAATGCAGCAGTAGAGGCACAAGGTTGGGGTGGTTTACAACAATTCATCTTTGGTTTGGAGGAGAAAGGCTTTACTTTTATACTTGAAGCCTGGATGTAATATTAAGAAGAGCTGAATGTAAAGCTCAGAGACTGTCTTTCTGAAGTGTCAGCTAGGATGATCTGGATCTCATAGAAGGGACTGCAATGTTTGTGCACTGCTGAGTGGCTTTCATTGGTGACCTCTGCAATGTCAGTAGAGCTGAGCAGACGTTTCAAATATGACATTTTTTTAATGTATTCCTTTTGTCAAAGGCTTTTCCAGAGAGGATCCCGAACCTTCCCATAAAGTCATTGCACACAATTAAATTCAATCTTTCCCCCCCCCGCAGATGTGGTGAGACATGGTACTCTTTGGGCACCAGCTGGCAGATGATTCTGGTACTGGAAGAAATAATATTCCACCACCACTTTTCTGTGGTTACGCCCTTTGTTATGTCCAGATCCCACCAACCCAGTGGTGTGAAGGACTAGAAGTGCTGCTGGACCAGAGCTCCACTCATGGTCACATGGGTGTCTCCAAGCTACCTGGTCCACTAGGAAGAAGACAACTTTCTCTTTAATAACAGATGGTGGTAGTGAGACATGAAAATTTGGACATATTTTCATTTGATATTGGAATATCATGAGCATCAGTTATTTTGGGAAGGAGTCCAAAAAATACTTGGATAGAGTCTAAAACTGCAGATGAATCCACAGGTTTATTTTATTGGGTGATTTCAGTTCTGCCAAATATTTGTAGTGTAAAGAAATCATAAAAATTGCTGGTGGTCCTCGCCTGGCGGGTACTTCTCACATATTTGAGACAGTTGTATGAACTGTGACAAGAATGTTTGATCTATTAGCTTAAAAACAAATTAGAGTCTTCAAGAGAAATAAATGAAGTATAGATGGTAGAAATACATTTCTCTTATCTTAGAGAGACCAGGAATTTTTGCCCCCAGGCTTTATTTGCATTTAATTATCACAGTTTGGATTTCCTCTACTGCATGCATGGAGGTTTAGTCTGTCTCGTTCTGTCCTCTGTTCTGAAATAACATTAGTACCTGTTAATGATTATCATTGTCAATTATTTATTCTGGTTACATGCACATTATAAGAAATATCAGTTTGTTTTAATAAATCTTCAAAAGGCAGCCAAAACCTGTGCCTTATCTCCTTTCTGCTTTGTAATTTATTTATTTTTATGGTTATGATATATGAAAGACTCTGCATGCTCCCAGGGACTGTGAGCGGGTATCTGCTCAGTACTTGAATTCTGGGATGACAGACAGAAAAGTTTTTATTTAACATAACTTTTCAAATGAAGTGAGAGGGTCATGTATCTCAAAGATACACAGAGAAAGAAGTGAGGAATATAGGTCTAGAAATCCAAAGACTTTGTTATATGCATAAAAGAGAGGAAACTGGTTGTATAGTGAACCCACAGGTGGTTTAATCTGACAAGTACTAAGGTGCAGAATAGCTGATGCTCACCTTGTAGCAATTATTCCTTTTCTAACTTAAATTATTTTTGCTAGAATAATAATTTCACTGTAGTCCTAACCTGGAAAAGCACTCATTGTCTCACTCCCTATTGGTGTGTAGGGACAAGAACAGTTCTGTATGGAAAGATTTTCACTGCGTTTTTAAGGATAATTTTGTTTTGAATTGTGCAAACTTGATGCTTATGCCATTTGCCCATGCAGATTTTCAGGATTATTTTCGTTCACTGGACCAGCACTGAAATGTCCACTCCAAAAGGAACACTTTAACCAAGCATTCTTTATGTGGTCTTCAATTAATAAACAGGAATACGCCTTTCTGAACCTGTGGGTGACGATTTTTCTGTTTGCTGCTACTGTAGTCACCTAAATGAATGGGGCATTTATATACTGCCCTTTCATCTGGGATATCAAAGTATTTTATAAATATGGACCAATGGGTCTGATGTGCAACCACTGAGCTGTGGCTGCCTCGGAGGTGGCATGCGGTTGACATTTTGGCTGGCAAAACACATTTGAACATCAGAAACTGTTGGTTTCCACAGAAAGGATTGGAGGTGTGGGGGGTTGAGAGTATCTGAATTAATCTCTAACACATACCTGCCCCAACACAGGAAAGCAACACCACGGCCTACTTTCCAGAGAGGTAAAATATGGTCTTGGCTAAGAGCATGACCAAAGCAGCTTCTATCACTGGATCACTAATTTTGTTCCAGCCTGAAAATGTGACTGTCAAAAATTATTACCATATGGTAAGCTGGTAAATTGCCACTAGAAAATGAGCTTGGTGGTCTCAGATTGGTTTCACATGGACAGGTGTCTGCACCACAAAACCACCATCATAACTGCTGCTGGCTGCGGGTGGGTTTCAGAAGGGAGGTCCAGGACTGAGTGGGCACTGGTAACAGAAGTGGTGCTTCAAGAGGTGGGAGCTCCAGGGCAGAGAGATGAGGCTGTTTGGGTCTGTTGAGGTGTTTTTTGACTACTTCCATTTCCTGAGCTGTAAGCAAGCTTGTATGGTGCTCTCCGTAGTTGCTGTGGGAAGTGCTTTCTCTTACCTTTACACAGAGACGCAGTCCCTTCTCTATTTCTATCTTGCTAAATGGATGCAACAAAAAATTCCAATGGGGAGTGTGTGTTGAAGGTGTTAAGTTCAGACCACACATGTAGTCTTTAACATCTTTGGTATGACTTGAAAAAACCTCCAGGAACCTGGAAGGACCTTCTGGGTCACTAATCCCAACCTCCTGCTGCTGCAGGCTTTCACTTTGTATAATCCCTTAGAAAAGCTGATTAATCTCCAAAAGTGTGGACAATCACAGGAAATCTCGAAAGCCCTCTCTATAAAAAAGGTGTCAAATCTGTTTTGCACTTCTCTAACACCTTTCACCCAAAACTTGTAATGAGTTTTGCAAACATGGATTTAAGAATTGCCATGCCAGTGGGAGGGAAGAATTATCCATACTGTATTTGTGAGACAGCAAAATTATGAAGCAAATAACAATTTTCATTCAGACAAACCTCTGAGTGGTTTGAGGACTCTGGCTCCAATGGAGATATGCAAGTCCATCCAACCAAATCAGTTAGACAGCCAGGAATTAAAATCAGAGTTTCTGATTGTTTTACCTGCCTTTTAACCACTGAAGTGTACAACAGCTCCAGATTTTCCACCTGTCAGCCTCATTATTTATTCCAGAAGAAATGGATACTACATCCTATTTCTTCGGTGAAATAACATGAACATCATCCCATCCCTGGAAGCCTAGCACAGGTTGGACAGGGCTCTGAACACCCTGATCTAGTTGAAGATGTCCCTGTTTTTTGCAGGAGCATTGGACTAGATGACCTTTAAAAGGTCCATTTCAGCTCAAACTATTCTATGATTCTATAATTCTGTGATATATCATAGTTAAGTGTACTCCAGGTGGGCAGGTGGTTCTGTTAGAACAAGGAAGGCTATCAGCAGCAAATCTTGTGGGGTTTTTTTTAATTATAGAAAATACAGGTGAACCATCAGGCCTTCCTGAATTTCCATAAAATCAGAAAAAAGTAACTGAATTAATCTTCAAACTAATGCAAACACACATTCCTTCTGCAGGAAGAATGAATCCTGGGCCATGCACTGGTTTGTGTGTGTCAGGGAAATGCTTTGCTTGCATCTTTAAGCCAAATGCTGTTTTCAGTCTCATTGAGTCCTGACTGAATTTGACCTCTCCAATTTGCTAGCGCATTTTTTGAACTCGTAAGGGTAATTGGTGGTACAGTGTGGCCCTGGGGCTATTTATCAATCAGCAGATCATGGTAAAGTTGTAAGGAATATCAACAGCATTTAGGAAGTTGTGAAACTAGTCCCCCAAACACTTGAAATACCACTGTTTCAGGTTACTGTTGCTAAGATAATTGTATGGGTCCACCTTCAATCAACATATCTCTTAGGATTTCCTTCAAATTTATTACTGTAGGAGTTGATCCCACTGCTACTGCACAGTGGATAAAAATCTATCTTTATATAAATTTTACTGGACATGAAAATTGACCTGCAAGTTTGCTAAATTACTCTAATACAGCAGTGGAATAAAGAATGCATGCTCTCCTTATCCCTTGTGCAGATGCTATATTGGCAAAAGTTAGTAAATCTGTGCTTGCAAACTTGTCCACAGAACATTTGGAGATGAGGGTTCATGGGGGGAAGCAAAATTCAGGATAAAGAAGTGAAAGGTCCAAATGCTGATGCACCTGTTTACACTGAGAAGGATCAACCCTAAATATTTGCTAGACCTGGAGTAAGCATCTGGGAAGTTTGAAAGGTTTTATTTGCCTCTATTGATTAAAAAAAAAAAAGGTAGAAAAAAAAAGTGACTGGCTGTAGGGTATGTTTCTAAGACCATTATTTTTAGAATGGCTCTTTTCATACAAAGTCTGTAGCGGACACATGCAAGCAAGAGGTAAAACTGAATTAAAGCAAAAAAATGAAGTGCTTTCTTACCTGTTCAAGATAATCTGGCTTTTAATGGAACAGGTCCTTGGCAATAAGTTATAACACTTTCCTGTTTTCCAGGATTAGCTTTTCTTGCAATGCCTCGGGAATTTTGGGAGTGAAAAGAAATGACTTGCAGAGAAAGTATGAGTTTCATCATGAGCTCTCTGGGCTCTGTACAACAGACACCTGGCATTGCACTGGACTTCTGGTTTCCCAAAGCAGGCCTGGCCACGGGTTGGGTGTTCAGAATAGCATTGCCTGCTAATGCTGCCTTGGCCTGCAAGAGGGGATCCACCACCCCCTGCCCCTCTGGGCCTGGCAGACCAACATAATTCCACCCTGCTGCAGTCCTTTAAGAAGTTCAGGCGCATCTGCTCTTTAGTGCTCTCCAGTCACTTGTGCTACAGAAATACTCTCTGTGCTACCATATGGTGCATTGGCAAGGAAGTTCATACGAACCAGGAGATTTCAGATGACACTTTTAACTCAAGCTGCTGTGCAGGGAATACTCCAGCAGCCTGAGAAAGGGAGTTGTAATACATTGTGTGCTCAGCAGGGTTGGCAGATCTTACCCAAAATGCTGGGTTTCACTGACACCTATCATGGTGCTGTTATGTATTTTTAATTCACGTCTATCAGTGCCCTCTTTAAGATTTTTTTGCAGTTTGTTTTTGTTTTCTGTAAGAGATTAATTTTCCTTCTCTGATCAGAGCCATGCTAGTCAGAGATAGACATGGACCTTCAATTATTTTTCCTTAAGGTCAAATTAAGGATGCTTCAACTGGGGATATGTGCTCATTTTGGGGGTCCTGAAAATCGAGGTCCATCTCTACTCTGGAAAGCTTCAGACAGCTTTTTCACAAGTGTGATTCCCAACATCCTGTGTCTCCCAGTTGTGTGTTTAAACACTTTACTGACTTTGGGCCTTGGAGATAAATACCAAATTTGGGGTTGTCTCTCAACCCAAATTGTGAATGTCCTGAAGATTACAGTGCTTGAATTTCATTATAAAAGACAAAATTCAGGATAATGACAATGTTGGTGGGTACATCTCAGCTGACTCACAGCACTGTTCCACATTTGGATGTTTGACTCAAGCCCCATCTCTAATTGTAATGTCACAAGGACTGGCCAATTGCAGTACTTCTGTTTGGTGTTGTACACAGTATGTTGGACGGTCTATTTCATTCCAAACCTCTACTCCTGTTACACTGGAGGCATTAGTTGTAGTGTGAGCTATGCAGGGATGATTTGGGGCTCTTCTAATCATTTCCTATGGTGTAACCACTTTCCTGATGCCCACAGAGGCTGATCAGCCATGTTATCTTGAAATGGGCTTCTTTTCTCTGTGGTGATTCAATTATGTCTACGGAAAAAACGTACAGATGGGCACACAGTGGTTTTGTGTTGGTTGGGAGCTTTTTCCTTTCAAGACAATGTTTTCCCTTCTAAGTCAGGATCCTACATGAGTTTTCTCGTTGAGTCATTTATGAACTTCAGCAGCTGCACCTCGGTTCTTCCACATCCCCACTTTCCCAGCCTGTCTCTCCTTGAATTCATGGTGGCGTCCAGGTTCCTTCTGACCTTGGTCTCCTAATAGTCCTGGGCTAGCACAGATGCCCCAGTTGGCTGCTCTCCCAGCTTGCAGTCCTTGTTAAAGACAAAATCTCACCTTTTTACTGCTCAGTTCCTTTCCATAAAATTAATCAAGCAGCCCTCCTTTCACAAGGCAGATGACCTTTGGTATTTCTTCCTGCTGAAGGTTCCCAATGCTGCCAGAATCCCCATCCCTTCCCTTTATAAGGCAGTTCTGTACATAAAGCAAGTGTTTCCTCCAGGATAGAGAGAAGCTTCTTGGCACAGAGAGGAGCTGTTCCCTGACGAGGTATATGTATTGTGTCCTTAGAAAACTTCCCCTTTCCATTAAAATATGTTACTGGAGATATCTGTGTATTTCTGTTAGAGATGAGTCCAAACCATGAGGCTGGATCCAAACTTAGTCAAACTATGAGGTTTCTTACAGTAGGGAGTACAATATCAATGTGTGCTTTTTGGCTGGAGCTGCTCCCCTGTCTGCACAGTGCAACACATAAAGAGTCACTAGGCTGTTGGGGAAGCTGCTGACACAACTGAGAAACTGAGCGGTAAAGGCTTGTCGTCAAAATCAACAAACCTGAAGGCAAATGGGAACCTGGTGGTGTGAGTAATTGTGACCCCTCGCCCAGCCACTCGAAGTAAACTTTCTCTTCTCAATAATCACCAGGTTTTATGAAAGACAAAAATCAATTGCAGATGAAGCACAGAGCAAAATGTCCCTGCATTCCTCTTACTGGCAAAAAAAGAAAATAATCTCCTTCTTTGGACTTAGTTTGTGCATGGTTTTGCTGTGTACTGAGCTGAAAATGGTGGCCTCTCAGTTCATTAATTGACAAACACCATACCCTAAACATTTCCAGGCACAGTCATTTTTTTTTTCTCAGATTTACTCAGTGGTTCTTACTGAGGTTTATGTTTTTCCACGCATGTGCTGAGAATAAACTTGCCTCCACAATCTCATCTCTTGTGCTCTGAGAAATTTTAATAATCTAATTCATAAGCAGTTTAATTTTCTGGGTCTTTCTCTTTTTACAACTCTCCTGGCTTTGGGTGTTTACTCCTCCCTTTACAGCAACTGCCCCATTTCCCAAATACCGCAGGACTTTCTGAACTACAGCATTTCATTCCATTTGTCTCTCTTTTTAAGAGGTTGATCTGTCTTAAAGAAATTTTTCTCATTTAAAAATAATTTTGCTGTGGTTTTACAGTCAGCATGGTTCCCCCAAAAGAAACAAAAAATCCCTGCAGGCCTATTTCTTCTCCTTCTCCCATGATTATGCTGATGTAAATGACACTGATGCCAATGGAATTATTCCTATTTTACACCAGTGTAAATTAGACCAAGGTCTGCAGGATGGGACAACACCTTCACAATATCCTATCAGGGACTGGGCAGAAAGGTATCTCCATCTATCAAAAGGGATCTCAAAGTGCTCTTTCATCTTCAATTTCTCAAGCAGAGGAATATAATCATCCACCAGCAGGACGCAACAACCCCTGGGGTGAATTCTAGCAATGCATTTAACGTGGAGAAAAGGCAAAAAGCAGTACAACACAGCCCTTTAGGAATGTAAGCAAGGAATACAGTGTCCAGCTGAAATTAGTGTTACTATTTGCCTCGTGGAAATGCTTGGGAAGCCCAGCCAAATTCAAGGCTCCAGTCTACTAGAGCAGCCGCAGTGAGGGCAGTCTCTGTTCCCCAGCAGTCCGAGTGACAAACAGCAATCAGACCGCAGGCCAGCAAGAAGTTGAGCCAGGCAGAACTAAAATATCCCTGTTGGAGTGCGGTCCCATGAGGACAGTGTTATGTCTTACCAGAAACAAAGAGAAGAGTACATTTCCAGTCTCAAAGACTTCTCTGTCCCATTAAGGAAAACTCCAGACTACAATTAGAAAAAAAACAAGTAAGAGAGACATAGCCACAGCGTGCCAGTTTGCATCCAAACGCAGCCTATAAAAAGAGAGCATGCTCCCAGGAGAAGGCTGCAAGCACCCTCTTGGGCTGGTGGCTCCAGCCACCTCACTGAGGAGGGTGGGAATGTGACCCCTGAGAGAGACCATCCCTCCCCCAAACCCAGAGCCTCTGGGTAAATATTGACTCAGAGTGAGGAGTGGCTGAGTCACTCCTTCCTGCCCTGCCGAGGTGTTTCCCTCCACCCAGTGAGCGTCCAAGCCCACCCTGCACAGCCCAAAATATCAGACGGGAGTTGGTACCCATGGTGATCAAAGGACATGGACTCAGACGGAGAGACAGAGCACCTCTGTTTGGGCAGGGCTGACGTGTCTGTTTGTTCTCCAAGTGGGTGAACGTATCCTCCATTTAGTTGTTCAGGAGGACACATAGTAGGGAGGGTGGGTAGGTGGAGGGATGAGGGACTTGGGAACTCCTGGTGCAGCTCTTATGTTCTTATCACATGGATCACACTTCAAATTCTCTGACTGCTGTTAACAGCTCATAAAGGTGTACTAACATACTCAGTTAATGGTACAGCAGTGGCCTGGGTTTGTGAAATCTCTGCCCCAAGATGCACTGAAGCAACAGTGAATTTGTGAAAAGAGGTAGGAAAAAGTCCAACTGAAACAGTTGACCAACTGTTGCCAGCTTGGGATTCAACCATAGGGTTGAAAGATCTGGATTGTATCCCAAGATCTATTCAGTTCTTAATCTAAGGATATTAAAGTAAAGCACAGGAAAGACCTGGGAGCCAAACAGTGGTGACCACTGACTGGAGCTGTGAGTGGGTGTCATGAACATTTGGGTGACTACTGGCTTGTGTAATCAAACTGGATACAGGGGAAGGCTGAGTTTACTGTTGCAAGCACAGGTCTGGATTTCATTTCATGTCTGCTACAGATTTCCTAACTGGGTCACCATGCCAGCCTGGAACACAGAAATGATATGTTCCTCCTTCACTGAGCTGTTACAGAGCTAAAGATTTGATGGTTTCAAAACTGGTTGAAGATCTCCAAGAAAAAGGATGCGTAAGAAAAAGCATATACTATGGATGCTACATTACCAAAAGCGTTGTATTTATGTATTTCAAAACTGGGCACTGGGTTACGTTTTCATTCCCCAGTACAAAGACAAATACATTCCAAACAAAGCAATGTTGTTTCAACAAAGCAAGGGTTGAAATCTCTCCAGGGCTTCATTCTGTCTCATTTAGATTGGGCATAAGATCTTAAAGCAGAGTTTAGTGGTCGGCCGATCATGCTCCTTTGGGAAATGACAGAGTGGTAATTCAAAAGGGGTAGTGAAGTACAGCATTGTCTTGGTCTGCAGGACTGTTCTTCAATAAAACCAGCGGCTCACCCGGCTTACAGGAGAACATTTTGTTCCAAAGGAACTGTGGCTCTTCATTAAACAAAAGAATTCACCTCCGGCTAGACTTGGGTGTAAAATGAAAATGTTTTTGGAGACAAAATGTCTTTGTGAAAACAGCATTTCCATGATGCCTGCCACAATTGCCCAGGCATATCGAGCCATTGAAATGAAAGACGATAAAAGGTACATCTCCAAGGTACCAGCTCCACATGCGTTAAAAACTTCTTTCAGGCTTGGGAAGCGGTTTCAGTTCAGGTCAGGAGCTCTGAAGAGGGAATAGACAGCCTGAGTCCTGTCTGGCCACAGGTTGGCACTCACCCACTTTGCAGTTAGGACACAGATTTGATCCTGAGTGAGTTGAACCTTTCAGGACTTTCCCAAAAGCCTTTCCTTGGAGTAAACCAGTTCTCCCACATCTGACACAAGAGATTGGGAAAGCATCCCAGAGTATCTAAATCCAAAAAAACCAAAACAGATATGCCTCCTCCTCTCCGAATCTCCTGACACACTCGGGAAAGTTCACAAACAGCAAAGGAGCAATAGGGTCATTCAGGGAAATAATTCATGTCCAGACTGGCATAACTCAGGTGTTCAGATATGGTTGTCTCCCATCCGGATTAACTCTTCAGGGAAGATATAGTCTGTGCAGTTCCTTGGTGTATGAAGATGAGAAAAATCACCTCAGGCTGTGCAGTTTCAGGGGATTTTTGTTACAAGATTATTTTCCTACAAACAGCACCATCCCCCTGGGGATGAAACGTACTGGGAAATATATGAAAATTTAATCAATTACATGAGTTAGTTCCTACTTCTATTGCATACTTAAGTCAAGATCATTCCCTTGTCATCCCCAGATCACTGACAGGCTCTTTACTGTATAGTCAAGGTTTTAGGCTGACAAGCAGGTTTTGGCCTGCAAACTCTTAGGCAGGACAACAGCCAAGCTCATCTTGCATACACACTCTCTTGTGTTAGTCTAATTGTGGCCTCCTAATCAGCATTTGTTTCACCCAAACATTGCTCACTGAGGAGGACCAACAGTCTTGGTTCTGCTCTAGATGGGGCAGAAGACTTCACAACCTCTTTTTCCTCATCTATCCCATTTAAGTACTGAGTTTCCACAGCTTGAGAAATGGTACAAGACAAGGACTGTTGGACCAATGCTCTGCTGTGGTCAAAAATCTTATCTGGGCTCTAAGACTTAGCAGAAGCCTTGTGCTGGGGCAGTCAGATGGTAAATACCCAGGAAAATATATAGTTCCTCTATTTCAGCAGGGAACACTGCTGTGACAAGCCTTTGAGAGAGACAAATCATCCAAAAGCATAAAATGGAAGAGGTTCAGGTAACTCAGGCTGGATATAGTTTTTTGCACAAGTCAGCCCAAGATGAGCCACGTGGTGTAAGGCAACAGATATCCACTGCTGGCTGACAAGGTCCTTGTTGGACACTTTGTAGAACCTGAAATCTCATTGACTCATGTGGACCAAATTTCCAGACTTGACTCACTGGCTATGAAAACCGTAAGATTGCATGGTGTGTCTCATATTTTTCCTGGAAAAAAAGAGCAGGATAATATAACTATATTTGGTTAATTAACATCTGAATCTACTTTGAAATTTTCAGAGCATATACATTAAGAAATTAAACTAATCTCAAACCAACAAAGAAAAATAAACCCAAAATGTCTGGACTGTCAAGGTTTGTTTCTATAAACGTTCCCATTTGCCTAATCCTGAGGTACTGGAGTATGTACAAAGAAGGGCAATGAAGCTGGGGAAGGGTCTGAGCAAAAATTTGATGAGGAGTGGTTGAGGGAGATGGGAGAGGCTCAGCCTGGAGAAAAGGAGGCTCAGGGAAGACCTCCTCACTTTCTACAGCTTCCTGAAAGGAGGATGTAGCCAGGTGGGATTTGGCCTCTTCTTCCAGGTAACAAGAAATAGGATGAGAGGAAACGGCCTCAAGTTGTGCCATGGGAGGTTCAGATTGGATATTAGGAAAAATTTCTTCAGTAAAATGGTTGTCAAGCATTGGAACAGACTGCCTGTAGAAGTGGTTGAGTCACTATCCCTGGAAGTGTTCAAAAATGTGTAGGCATAGCACTCAGAGACATGGTTTAAGGGTGGGCTTGGCAGTATTAGGTTAATGGTTGATGTTGGAGGTCTTTTCCAGCCTTAATGATTCTATGATCCTTTGGTTTAAAGGCAAAAGAGACACATCCTTCTGTATCTCTTAGTACCTGCGAATGTCGTGTGATCACTGACTTATTCTGGTGCCATGTGTAGCAAGAAATGCTGTTGAGACAGTCACAAAGAGTAGACACAGGTGGTTTAAGAGAAAATGCTCCTGGCTGATTAGTATCAAAAATTTGCTGTGTAAATGGAAATACTGCCTCACACATTGCAAAACTAACCTGAGAAACCAATTGCTGTAAGAATTAATTGCCAGAAGCTTGTCAAAGAACAAAAAAAATAAAATTAAAAAAAAAAAAGAAAAGAAGAAAAGGAAAAAATAAACAGGAAAAAGAAATATATAAAAAATGATGGGATGTTTACAAGACTAATAAAAACATAATAGGGACATTTAGAAAGACAATAGTACTTATTAGGGAAAGAAAACAAGACTCTCAGAAGAATTACACGTGTTGGGAAAGCTGTCTGTTTCAAAACAGGAAAAAGCTTTTGGTGTAGCTAATGGACAGATTCAAAGGGGTAATTACACATGAGCTCTTCTTTCAGTTGTAGTCCATTTTCCTCCTGGTCCTAAATCAAATTTGTTGGCCTTCATAAAAGGTGATAGTTGATAGTGTACACATCTGTCCTGGGTCAAAAACCTGATTCATTAGTGGAACATTGGGAAAATTTCCTACAACAGACGATAGCATAACTGTTATTTTTGATTTTTTGATACTTCCTTGGAGGCAGCATTTACTGACCACTGGTAGAGGCAAAATACGAGAAAATCTGGACAAAGTGCCCTGAAAAATTATGATGCTTTCTTCTTCTTCTTCTTCTTCCTGTTTCTTTTGGCTTTCCAGTAGTTCACAGTCTTATTTTAGAACCTAAAAAGGCTCTCCAGCCACTTTGCCATCATCAGTCTGTTGCTGTGAAGGAAGCACATGTGGGTGGAGAAGAGATGTTCTTGCATGGCCACAGGAGGGTTGGGCTGGCAGGCCCCTTAAGCACCACAGATTTTTCTGCTGTGTCTTATTTCTGTGCTGCAAAAGAGAGGGAAAGAAGCCTTCCCCAATTTACAAAGTTGCAGTAATAAAGGTGTAGGGTAAAGGAGACATCAGAGGGCTGCATTAACAATGTTGGTTGATGGGGAAGATGAAAGTGGCCTTTGCTCCCAGCTCCATCATGGACTTCTGTCCAGGCATTTCATTTTTCGTGTGTTTCAGTCTGGCCCCCACAAAGTGCAACCAGTGTGAGACTTGCTCAGTGCTTTGAGCACAGCGGGAAAAATGTGTTAGGCAATGAATACTGTCATGAGGAATTGCCTGCTGCCCAACGATATTACCTCTCCAACGTGTCTACCTCCCCTTTTCCCATTCCTCCTCCACACTGAGATGTCAGGGCATCCTCAGGGACTCTTCTGTTTTAGGAAATAACAGGAGCTGCAGAGCACTTCAAAAAGTCTGGCTTTGTCCCATAGGTGTCAAAGAAGGACCTCAGGTTCCTGGAAAATCTGGTCCCAAATGAGTGTAAAAACGCACATTTTTGTCAGGAAGTGAATAAAATCTCACTGAAATTAAGCCAGGGACAAAGATGAAAAAGCAGATGGCCCATGACAAACTGTGAGAACAAATTTGTTCGCATGACATGGGAATAAGTATGTACTCATAACAGACTATTACTCAAGAAATTTTGAAAGAGCACAACTCCACAGGAGTCATAATGGGATTAGTCACATAAAGCCCAGTCCAGCTAAGCCTGGTGTACTGTACCTGAAAGAAGAGAAACAGACCCCAAAACAGACCACAATTAAAAAAAAAAACAATGAAATAAATTCCAAAGAGATGCACGAGTTTATGAAGTCTGAAAAACTTCTAAGTGAATTAAAATCTGCAGAGAAGCTAGTGGATTGTTATTTATCTATTTAAAAAATGAGAGGCCAGAGGAAGAAGCCTTACTGAAGTGACTCAACCAGTAGGTTTGTAATTTGACAGCACAGAGACAGAGTTGGTGTATTTTTGGTAAAACATCATGGACTTTGGAACAGACTTTGCCATGTGCTCCATTACAGGATTGTTTTAGTAACCTACAATTATTTCCAACTATTTCCAAAATCCCTTTTAAAAAAAAATTATTTAATTGTGGAAGCCATGGGTGAAATTGAGTTTGAAAACTGTAGGAATAGGGCTAATTTGGAATACTATGATCTATTTTTTTTATTCAATATTTTGCACTAAATTCCTGACTTGAATGGGCATGTTTAATTACATGAAAACACTTTTGTCATTAAAGAGGGCAGGACATTGACATATATGATATTTTAGGATTTTTTCCATCTGTGCAGAGAAGAGTGGGTTCCTGGGACATAGATGTGATTTGCTTTGTCTACAAAATAATTAACAATAAGCTTGCCTAATGTTTTTGTGAATTTTCTATGCATTTCTGAATTGCTCACTCAAATGAGAGTGTTCAGAGCTAGTTTGGATTCATAAAAAACATAAATTAAGAGTCTGAAATCACACGTATGCAAATATCAGTCCTGGAGTGCTCACACTGATGCTTTTGTTCAGACCTACTAGAGTGTAATGTCCAGTGGTCTCTTTGCCCAAGACGATGATTTATTTCCTTCTAGAATTCATTTACAGCTTGAAGCCCGTCTAAGCTTGACTCAGCCCACCAATGGGAAGCAATGCCACTCCATCTGAATCAAACCTGAGCAGCACAGGAGGGATGGCTTCGGATTCAGATTCCAAAGACGGATTTTGTCCGTGCAAAAGCAGTACCGCCCTCACTGACGCACATGCTGCTCTTGGGCTTTCATTTACCACAAGCTGTTGGGACTTCAGTTTCACTTCTCACCAGAAAGCGGAGGCAGGAGTATATTTAGACGTTCTTGGGAAGCAGCTGCAAAATGAAGTGGGAGAGCGTGCACGCACTCGGTCCCGCGGGCACACACGCAGACACTGACAGCTCAGAGCAGCTGCACAGACCTGAGCAGAAAGGACAGTGCACAGAGGCCTCCCACAGGTTATTGTCTTACTGAAGAGACTCATTTCAACATCTTAATATCCTTACCCATGAATCATAGAATGGTTTGGGTTGGAAGGGACCTTAAAGATCATCTAGTTCCAATACTTCTACCACAGGTGCGGGGGTCCACTAGACCAGCTTGCTCAAAGCCCCATCTGACCTGGACTTGAATGGTTCTCTGGGCAGCTTCTCTGGGCCACCTGTTCCAGTGCCTCACCATGCTCTGAGTGAAAAAATTTCTTCCTATGTTTAATCTAAATCTTTTAGTTTAAAACTGCTCTCCCTTGCCCTATCACTGTCTGCCTGTGTTAAAAGTTGCTTTCCCTCTTTTAAGTACTGGTTATTGAATTAAATAAATAAATATTGGTACTGTTGAAATAGATTGTTTGTTCAGTCCTGACCCACTTGAAAGATTATCACCTTTTCAACCACCATCTCATTTCTTGAAGCTCTCTAAGGTTCTCAGATTCTACACTCTTGCACCTTAAACTTTATCTCCATGGTTTTATGCCTTCCACAGGAACACAGAGGCAGCACTACCCATTTAGTATTCTGATTTGATAGGAAATTGAAAATGCCAAGAGGATGTAGCCAGGCTCTTGTTGGGGCTGTCAAGCAATAGGAAAAGCAACAATGGGCAGAAACTGATGCACAGGAAGCTCCTCCTGGACATGAAGAAAACTTCTTCACTGTGCAGTGACCAAGCACTGGAACAGATTTTTCAGAGAGGATGTGGAGTCCCCTCACTAGGGATATTCCAGAACCATCTGGACATAATCCTGTGCCATGTGCTCTGGGATGACCCTGCTTGAACACGGGGATTGGACCAGATGACCTACTGTGGTCCTTCCAACCTGACCCATTCTGTGATTCTATGAAATTACTTGCTACATCTACACATAAAGTGAGGAATCCAGCTCACACAACTGTAGCTATTTAGAAGTTGCTCTGTCTAAGGTAGTTGACTTCTCGTACAAGAAGTGCTGGGAGGAGAGGGACACTTCAGAGCATGATGCCCCACCCTTCTTAGGAACCTGATAGCTTGGACCGGCTTGTCCCCAGAGGTGCTTCTTTCTCAGCTGGATCTAGGACGACTGCCTCTAACTAGATTCCAGCTAAAGGGCTAATGTTAGATGAGCTGAGTCCATGGAAAGTCATGCTTCTGCTTTTCCCTCAAGGTTTTTTCTTCACAGACTTGTGAGCTGAAAAAAGACTAAGAAATCAGAGTTTGCAGCAATTTGGCTGCAAGACAGATAAAATCAGTAGTCAAACAAAGGCAGTTAAGGTAGCCAAGACTGCCTGTAAAGTGAAATACGTGATGTTCTCATACAGATGAATGCATTTAAAGTAACTTTAGTTTCACCATACTCACAGGGCAGACCATCAATCTTTTAACAACCATCATCATGGGCAGGACAAATACCAGGAAATCCTCTCCTGGAGGTTTTCCTCTACTCCCTCCCATTGCTTTAACACCTACTATTTACAGCCCTGTGAATTTTTAATACCCCAAGGTCCTCTTGTAGGTGACAGAGCAGAAGTATTCTCTCTTGCTTGTAAATAGGTAACACAAAGATGTACATTGGCTTTCCTTTGGAAGATCTATAGTAGATGAGAAGAATAGGGAATGTTTCTAATGTGGACACCCATCTTATTTTTATACATCTTGTTTAGGAGTTCTCTTTTGCAATGTAGGCATTTTCAGTACATGACATCCACATGCAAGTCAATTATCCTACATTATTCCAAGTAAAGAGGTGAGGATAAATATTTCTCATTCTAGCAAAAAAGAGGTGGTGCTAGACCTAATCTGCTGACTGTGAAGAAAGGCTTGGGAGTTAGATAAGACATAGAACTATGCTGTAGACTGTGAAAGCTAAAGGTGACCCAAGGGAAAGGCATGAATTTGTGTCAGTGGAGGGTTAGGTTGGATATTAGCAAAAAGTTCTTTACCCAGAGGGTGGCTGGGCACTGGAACAGGCTCCCTAGGGAAGTGGTTGTGGCACCAAGCCTGACAGAGTTCAAGAAGCAGTTGGACAAGGGACATGATGTGATTTTTGGGGTGGTCCTGTGCAGGTCCAGGATTTGGACTCAGTGATCCTCGTGGGTCCCTTCCAACTCAGGATATTCTGTGATTCTGTGACCTGAATCCCATCTCAGTAACCCAATCCTCCTGAAGGAGGCCAAGCTCCCTATGCTCTCAGTAGAAAAGAAGTGACTACGAGACTGCTCAGAGAGATACAGCTCATGTGTCTAAGCCTTCCCTTCATGGGCTTTCCCTCTATATACAACATGGAAAATATAGGGCTTTCGTGGAATTTCTTCACTAAGCACTCACAATCCAATTGTTTAAATGAAGCTGATCCCAACCAAGTTTTCTCAGTCCTGGGTTAGCTTCCCTAGCTGGCAAAATAACTTTTCTTCTAAGCTACAAACCTGCCTTGAACAGTCAATCTTTGGATGTGGGAGTATGCTACAAAACCTACCCAGCCTCTGTAGACTGAGTGTACTGGAGGACACTGAATGACCATGCAAAGGTGGGTTGATATGTTTAGTGAAGGTCACTGTACTTGTCTGAGCACCCTGTGTCCAACATCTCTCTTCTCTGCAGGCATCCATCCAACCCCGCTTAGCTACAGCTCTGTCTAGATGTGGACTGAACACCCAGTAATGAGAGTGCCCCTGGATGCTCCAGTTGAGACTCTCTTTCTGCTAGAGCTGTACAAAAAAGCGAAAAGTACTAAAGTTGTGACAAGTTGCAATGAGAAAAAAAAAACAAAACAAAATTAGAGAGTAAGGAAATAAATAGAATCATCCTGTTGTATGTGATAGGCAACAGAAGTTGTTTGTTTCATGCTTCTTCCTGCTTAGGACTCCTGCATTGTTGGGCTTTCTCAAACATACCCTAGCAATTTTGTCCATGTAGAAAAAGTTGCTGACACTTCTTTGAGGAGAGGTTGTGATTAGACAGTCTCCAGAGATCCCTCTCAACCTCAGTGATGCTGAGATTCTGCAGTTTCCATCATCATTGTGCATCTTCAGATAACTCAGCAATTGGATCAGACCCCATTCAGACCAGCAGTTGCTCTGGGTGCACAGAGTACTCTATGTCAACTGTGCACATTCCCATTGATCTGAGCAGTGCAACAGTTTCTACATGTCCTGGATACATGAGGTTTCCTGTGCGGGTGTCCAGACACCCGTGTGGAATTTCTTGGATGGAAGTTGAGCAAGTTGTGTTTAAAGGCTGCATGGCATAAGTAAACCTTAAGGGGAGATTAGGGGGATGACAAAGCTGTGGTTTCTGATAGGGAAACCATGCTATTTGAAAAGATTTCAGCCAAAAGGAGGAGCCTTTGGTGTCCTGATTTGTGCCTCTATTTTTCTCTCTATTAGTTGCCATTACTTGTATTTTAACCCTGTTTGCTCTTCGACCATTTAAGAATCATTTGTGACAGTTATTTTTCACAGTAGCAAACCAGATTACATCAAGGTTTGTCAAGCTTCCTCTGCTCTCTAATGTATGGAAAAATGTTACACTTAATTTGGTTCGTTTGGGTAGTGTGGACAGGCATTAGCCATGCTATATACAGACCGTAAACGTTGTTCTGGTTAACACCACAGTGGAGCCAAACCTGAACCTTTCATCTCAGCCCTGCAGACTTTGGTGGTTTGGATGGAAAAGGAACCTGTATTTGAACTGTGCTTTATTTTTGTTTTTGTTTTGAAAAACCAAAGAGAAATCAATAGCACTTTGGAAACCCAACATCCAACATCCTTAGCCCACCTCTATTGGACAGGGATCGAGCGCCTGTGAAGGCAAGGACTTTGTATTGGGAAGAAAGCCAATACACAAAGGAAGGAAACTATTTCAAGGAACCTGCAGTAACTTTCCGTAAAAAACCTCGGGGACCTAAAGGCAGTCTGAGTTTTGTGTCATAATCCCCTCCAAGTCACATATGTGTTTGATTAGGAACAACATGGTGGTCCCATGTGGGACAAAGATGGACTTTTGCTTGCTGCATGTCCAGCTGGTTTGGTGTTAGAAATGACAGGGAGAAGCCTTCTTTGTTTTTGAGTCAGAGTTTCAGTTTGCTATCTGGAATATCAAACCAGCCAGTAATGAAAATGGATTTCTCACATCAAATTTTTTAGAAGCCAGAAATAATAATAGTATGGTGTTAACACCTTAGTACTTGGCTTTCTCTAGGTTGTTTTAACCTAGATAAATCTATTAATTTGTGTCTTTGTGTCCACAGTAATGCCTTAAAATTTGCACTTAATTGCAGCAGAAGTAGTTTTAAAATCCATCTGTCTTACACTGACCACTCCTGTAGCATCTCACCACCTCCTGTATAATGTGTTCCCAATGCTAAAATAAAAATCTACAGAGTGGTATAGTAATTCCACCAATGCATATCTTTGAGGCTGTTGAAAAGCAAACATTTCCTATTATATTTCTGGCTTTCAGAATGATTGTAGAAATAGGATCATTCTTACCATACAGTGTTTAACAGCTGGGCACAGTGGGTAGAGCACCTTGGACCTTAGTGTGGTTCTCCAAGCCTTTGTGTATCCCCTAGGGGCTGGTCTGGGATGGCCAGTGTCAAAAATTTCTTTCTATCTATTTGTTCTTTTTTTGATTTGATTTTCATAGCTGAAGCTAATGAAGGGATCTAGGTAGGGAAATATATCAAAGTTTGATTGTGTAAACTATGTCATGTTTCCACATACAAAAAAAAAATAAAATTATTGAAGAGTTTAAGCCACCAAGTAGCTCTTACTGTTTCTGGTGTTTAGTTGTCTATTCAAATCAAAATGCTGAAAACTGGGACCCTCTATAAAGCAGCAATTAACTTTGGCTCTGGCAGCAACCACCCAGCCCTCACATCTCCAGGGGAGATCTGAGTCAGTTAGGACATTACCATCATTCTATGGCTGGCCAGGAAAACACAGCAGGGAATTCACCAGCTAATGCAGAGCTATGAGACGCCAACCAGAAAAATGTTCAGGCCTGTCCACAGGCTTTATGAAGAATAAGGGTGGAAAGTTAATTTAGTTTTATAATATTAAGTTCATGTTTACCTACAATAGACTCTTGTCTTTGAGTACATCTGTTCTTTTCTAATTGGCCTACAGAGACTATCACTGCCAGCTGATGAAATTCCCCCTTTCAGAAGGCCTGGTCCCATTCAGGGGACAGCAGGCAACAGTCTGTGTATGTAAGTAAAATGTGTAAATCAAGGTTCACAATGTGTCTTCCTTACAGATTCAGATCCTTGCACACCTGATGCTCCACCTGCTGCCACTTCACCACCAACCTCTGAAGAACCTGGACCTTTCACAGCTCCAGCATCACCCTGCTCTTCCTCTGACACTGGTACTGCATCATTTTCACCACCATTACCTGCCTGTGTCGCAGCCTTATGTCCCAAACCACCTCCTATTTCACCATCAACATCCACTTCTGCTGCCACTGTTCTCCCTGGACTTCCTTCTCTTCCTGCACCACCTGCCTCTGCTCCATCCCTGCACCCTGGAATTTATTTGCCAATAGTCCCACCCAGCGGTGCCACCCATCTCATCAACTGGCTGCCCTTCCTCGCTTCGGCAACACTTGCCACCATCCAAGGGAAGGAGGAAGACCAGCCACCCATAAGAACAGGCTCCCTGGAAGGCATGAAGCCCTGCAGCAGCCCACCCCCACAGCCTTCCCATGATGAGAATCCCCAGGCAGCACCTATGGGAAACAGTGCTCCGGGGGCTGCTTCCCCACCACCACCCGCCCACACCATGCCCCCAAACTCCGAGCAGGCATCGGCAAATGTGAGCGACATCCTGGCTGAGCTGCGGACGATGAACAGCCACCTCTCCACCATTGCCCGAGCCCTGACCCAGCTGGCATCGTCCCTGGCACCGCAGCAGGATGCACGTGACACCCCCCCTCCTTAGGCCCAGGTCTGCACAGGCTTACCATGCTCATAGGGGCTGGAGGAAAGGGACCCTACCCAGACCTGCCCATACCAGCTGTGTGTGCGCTCTCTGTGGTCGCTGATGCCGACCATGTCTCCCCAGTGGGTTTTTCTGTTTGTTTGTTTGTTTGCTCCTTGTAAATGGCTACATATATTAAAAAATAGTTTTGTGGTCTTGTTAATAAAATTGTTTATGTTTCTTTGCATTCCTTTCAGATGTGCTCTCTCCCCTTCTCTCATCCATTAACCACACGAGCGCTGGTAGTCGGTGAGGTCTCGCACAGTTAATGCCGAGACTCTGAAGTGGTGAGAAGTTACCACGAAAAAATACTCAAGGAGGTGACAAAATCCCTCTGGGCAATGTGGGGGTACACAGACAGGAAAGGACACAATAAAACTCTGAAAAAAAATCCCTATTTCTCTCCATCTATGTTGCATGGTATGGTTCTGTTGAAATTGGAGCCTTTCCTGGTGCACTAAATCTCAGAGGTAATTGTAACTGCTGACGCAGGTACACGCCGTGATAAATTGTCCAAAACACAATGCAGGGTAGTTGTCTAAGCAGCACTGGGGTTGAACAGCTATTAAACAGCCTCGACCACCTCTTATCCTCCAGAGATCAAGATCTGAGATGCTTAGCTGAAGTCAATCTATCTTACTTTCCAGTGGTGCCTCGGGTTCTTCAAGTGCATAAACAGGCCGAGCTAATTTACAACAATTAGCCAGGCACGTGTGGATAGATCCTGACATTTCACCATCTTTTTCCTATTGCCAAGCTGCAGCAGCTGGCCTAAAGGTGGCACTGAAGGCATGAAACCTCAGACAATCCTCTTTGTGGATGAAGAAAGAGCTCTTGGGCATGAATCCAGAATTTGTCCTCTGAGGTACGTGACCTGTAGAGCAGCTGATGAGGTACCACTGGACACTGTTTGGTCTGATGGAGGCATCAAAACTGGGAGATAAAGGGTGGGATGTGCTCTTAGCTCTGGAAGAGCCCCAGGAAAGAGGACTCACAACCCTTGTGCCTGTCAGCCACAGTTTGCCCATAGTGCAAACAACCAGGCCAGGCTGGATGGGGCTTGGAGCAACCTGGTCATGTGGAAGGTGTCCCTGTCCAGGGCAGGGGTTTGGAACTAGATGATCTTTAAGTCCCCTTTCAAAACAAACCATTCTATGATTTTATGAACCATCAGCCAAAATGTATTTTCCCAAAGGTGATCCCATAGGGCCTGTGATGGCTGAGCCAGGCTACTGCCTTTCATCCCAGTGGATTAAAATGAAATACATGCTCATGGCAAAGAGAAAAAAATAAAGGCCTCTGTGAAGTTGTGTATGATCTCTCCTTAATTTAGCCATGCAGCCCTCAGATATCAGGATCTGAGGCCATCTCTAGGAAAATCCCAGACAAACGGACAGATTGGTAGATAAGATTAAAGAGGAAGTATTCTGTCTATTTGCAAATATTTCTGTTACAGATGAACCTAAACCACAAAGATTGAATGTATATACAAACTTCCCAAAAGCTCAGGTGTATTTGAATTTGAGGTTTTGGTTACAGCATATGTATTTATATATAAACCTATCCATATTTTTGAGTCTGTGCCTGAAAGACAAAGCAACTGCCCTGTTCAGTCATGGGGGTTTTTTTTCTATGGCTGATCAGACTTTTTTCTTCTGCTGTGTTTAGCAAAAAGGTGGAAGAAAAGAAAGTAATTTAATAGATGTCCTACACTACCTTTTAATTTTATGCGTTTCAGCAAAGGGAGATAAAAGGAGTATCTTAAAAACATTCTGGCTTTTGATATTGCCATTGCAGTTTCCTTAGACTAAAAAAAAGCAAAAATAAAGGGAAGTTTATCACTTTTCCTCCTTTCAGTATGAAATATAGGACAAGAAAGAAAGGGGAAAGCTTTATGATTAAAAAAAAATAAAAGGAATATTTTTCATTTTTACTGTCTTTCCCTCTTTCAGCTTTACATGGTAGTAAATAAATAGCATATTCTCCCACTGTTGATAGTTTTGCTTGATTTATCCTACTCTTTTCCAATAGTAACCTTTCATGGCCTAATGCTGATGAAAATCTCAGTGGAGTTTTTCAGATATGTGCAAGACTTGCAGCCATAACTTCAGAAAATCTTACTGTGCAGCTGCTGATACTTTATCAACCAAGGTTAAATCTGACTTCATTTAGGTGTCTAAGGGATTTGGGAACAGTGTCCACAGCATGCAAATTCAGAAAAAAAGCCTGAAAAATTTGCCTATAGTCAGCTGCGAAGGCAGTGTTCTTCGTTCTCAAAGATGCTATGCCCAGCTGGCAGGATGGCAAAAGTGCTATTCCTGAGTTTCTTCCTAAAGGAATGAGATTTCTGTGATCTCACAGCCAAAGATATTAGATGCTGAACACCTTTGCAGTCTAGACTCTGAGCTGTCTGGTCCTGAGGCACCCTGACAACAAGGCAGGACAACAGCCTGTAGCCAGAACTAGCAGCTTTAAGATTGGCTTGGTAACCACTGCTGGCTCTCACAGGGGCACAGCAACTAGCTCTGGGGCCAAGGAGGCAGACAGAGGCTGTTTGTGGGCAGGATCAGTCCCTACCACTCTGAGCCAGCCTGAGCCCGGACAGGGCTCTGTGAATGCTGCAGCTGCAGGGTCCCCTTCTGCAAACTTTCAGGCAGGGTTTGTGCCCAGCCCATGCTGAGTTAAAACCCATCTCAGGAATGTATAGGCAGCCCCACCATGGCACCACTGCCATGCAATGAAGGGCCCTGCCCATGGCCACCTAATTCAGTAAAGAGCATTATTCTCTACTCAATGCGTTCAACAGACTTATGTCCCTCAGGAATTACTCCTTCAACTCAGTTAAGCGCTGCAAGAAACAAGTGGTTGCTCTGATTGCATCACTTTGTTGGCTAAAGGTTGACTCTATCTCAGGTTTTGTTTGCTTTGCTTTCATTTGCCACCATCCCAATTCAGCTTGGTGCTCCAGCCCCACTGCTTCTCTCTGTGTGCTCAGTAGATTTACTGGTATTGTTGAGCTGCTGCTCCACACGTGCTGCTACTACGTGAAAAGCTGGAGTGCAGCTTATGAAAAAAAGTCTCCTAAAGCGCTTGAAACTGGCAGCAGAGTGGCTGAAGAAGGACTGAAACCCTGGTGCAGTTGGCACCGTGTCCCTGCAGTCCCCCAACACCTGCCGGGTGCCGGGTGTTGCTCCAAGGTAACAGAGACATATAACTGATGACAAACAGTTCAAGAGACTTTCTTCTCTCAATTATTAATTTTGATTCATCTCAGAGAGCGAGGGGCTGAAAATTATAGTGCCTTGGTGCGTGTTCAAAGTCCTGTGTAGATGCAACCTCCTCATCTCACACTCCAGTGGCTGTTAAATAACTAAAAATCCCCTGTTGGTCTTCTCTCTCTTGGGACATCTTCAGTCTCTCCTTCTTCTTCCTCTTCCACATCCTTGTTATTTGCAAAGGCAGCAATTTATAGGACAAGACTTATTTTATAACTGACAGATAGTTCTTTGGTTTTTTCTTTGGTTCTCATCTTTCACAGCTACTTTCTAAACAAATATCAAGGATAGGTTTCAAGTCACCACGTGAATCATCTAAACCTTGGTTTTGTAGTTCCTCTACAGACATGGAGAGAGCTTTCAGAATGCAGTTCATCTTGGCCTAGAAAAGGTATTTAAAATAGGTAGGAAGGCATTTGACTTCTGGTAATGTCCATCCCTCCCCCCAGACTATAGACCATTCATTTAAGCCAGGTGTTTTACTTCTAGATGGCTGGAAGTAAATTAAATGGATCCTCTGTTGGTAATTGCAGTTCATTTCAAACTGGTGAAGCATCAATATATCACATTTATTTGAATAACAATAGATGTGTGAGGAACTGGAAGAGAGGAAAATGGGAGCTCAGGAGAATAGGACTGACAGTAAAACTGGAAGCCCATGCAAAATATGCAGCTCCAGCACCATGCCAGGAGTTATCCTGCACCAGGAGAGCACCCCAAGGGACTACCAGATCATTCCCTTCTCCTAGAGAGTTAACTCCTCAGGATGTGGAACTGGAAGCTAAACAACTTCATGGGATTTGAGTGATGTACTCGGTGTCTGCTACTCCAGCAGGAATTATTTAAGGAGGCAGAAGGCTGTACAATATTGTATTAGACTGCAACTCAAGAAGGTGGGAAAAATCACAGGTTTACCCAGGAGAAATAGGAAGCTGGGTGGTTTTTCACTTCGTTTTCTCTAGCACACATTGTTCTTCCAGTATTTGTACACACATTCACTGTAACGACACTCAAATCTCCCAGTAAAAATAATTTATAAGGAAGCATTGCTAGGGAGTGCATTCCTTCACATTAGCCCAGCTGCAAGCTGGCAGTGCAGAGCCTGGGAGTGAGCTCCTTCTTCCAGACAAGATGGTTTTTCTTCACAGCCCTGTCTGGGAAGCATAAAGCAGGTACCCCCTGCCAGATGCCCTTGTGGACATCTCTGCCCACAAAGCTGTAGGGTCTGTGTGCCTCCAGCTGCCTTCCAGACCTTTCACTGCAGCATTTTTCAGAGTTCTTCGAGTTTCTGTTCAATTTATTTCAGTCTGTGAGCCAGATAGTCAGGACACCTGTGTCAGGGTAGTGGTTGCGCCCATAACCTCAAGGCTGTATCCTGAGCCCACAGCTGCCAGCCTGGTGAGAAAGATCATGGGGCAGGAGATGGTACACCATCAGTGTGGGCAGGGATTCCCTGTGGCCACGGCTGTCCCTGTCCCAGGTTGTACTGGTGCGTGGCTGTGCCTGGGACTGGGGTAACTCTGAGTCACCAGTGATCAAACCGCATAGTCCACACTTATCCCACAGGCTGGGAAACCCTCTGCCCACATCACCCACAGGACCTGACAGAAATACAGGGTCTGCCCAGCCCCAGCTGGCTTTGGAGCCCACTGTGCCTGAGATACACTGAGGTAGGCAGCACTGCTCCCAGATTGCACTGGAGCTGAATAAACCTGGATCCAGGGACCTTCCCAGCTGTGGCTGAGCTGGGAGACTGCTTTCACAGGATGTCATGTGCAAGTTAAAAAGCACCATATTTTGTGCCTGATGGATGCTTCTGGCCATCTCCCACGTGGAATTTTTTTCCCCTTAGCTGACACTGAAACCCTGCTCTTGACTTAGCCGTGAAGAGTTAGGCTGTAAGACATGAGGCAATTAGTACTGGTCTTAAGGGAAATAAAGGCGACATACACTGGACCAGGTTTTCTGATGACATAGAATTGCAGAGTTATAGAATGGTTTGGCTTGGAAGGAACCTGAAAGATCATCCAGTTCTAACCCCCTGCCATGGGTAGGGACACCTTCCACTAGACCAGGCCCTGTCCAGCCTATCATGAAAGGATGAGACTGTCCTCTCCCCCAGGTGTGCCAGGACCACAGCACTGAGCGATGGTGTCCATCTGCCACTCCATAATCCTGGTTGCTCTCTGCCCTCCATTGTTTTGCAACCAAGCTGTACATTTTCAGAGCAAGGACTATGTTTTTTTTCTGCCATCGTGTGAAGTTTATCGTGGAAAGGTACCAAAGCAGTACAAAGTAATTATTAATAGCAAGTGATATCATGAAACCAATATCTTCCTCTCAAAGAAGAGGAATTTAGTAATGTAGAAGTTGAAGACAGAGAAGTACACCACAACCCCTTGCTGGATTCTGCTGCAGATTCTCTCTCTAAAATAAGCTAGGCAGAAGCAGTAATTTCTCACTACTGCTTTTACTTGTGGAAGTGGTTCCCAGACACTTGCTGTACATCGTATAATGTCAACATCTGATTTAATCTATATCATTACCATCTACCACTCAGCCTGGATTTCCCATTTATCTTGAACTTTGGCTGAAATCTCATTTTATTCAGAGGCAGGTCTTACTGGAACAGCCTTCATGAAGAGTTTACTACTTATAACTCTAATTCAAAACATATTTTGAAGAGAAAAATATGAATTTGCATGAGCTGAAGCCTTGGTGATTCATGATGATGACAACAAATTGTTTTTGTCACAAAACAAAAATAAGAGGCCCCTGAGAAAAAGTCTGAAAAATGTCAAAGACTGTTTCTAGTTCTTAATATTTATTTTATTAAAGATATTAAAGGCATACCAGTAGTCCAAGAAATAATTGAAGCATTTTGTTTCCTCTGCATTGCTACTTTATCCATTTCCTCAAATTTTTTTGAGAGTATTTATTTTGGGTCAATAGAAAATGACATTTCTTCTCCCAGTCACCAGAATCAAAACATCAGATAGTCATGTGGCTCTGCTACGATTTTTAGGTTAACTTGGCTATCTGTGAGTGGAAACCCACACCCCACAGTTTCTCCCAGATTCCTCAAAGTAGTGGAAGTGTTGGTGACACCAGCCCTGTGTCTCACAGTCCATGATATATGTGACCAGTGAAGTGGTATATGGCTCTAGTCCCTAAACTTGATTGGAAAGGGAGCTCACAGTCCTTTAGGTGAAATAAGTTTCCATGGGACTTTGTGCTTTGATTAACCAACTAGGGCAATTTGATCTGTTCCAGATGGGACCTGACTCCTTGTGTTTAGTAAGTGGTGGTAGACATTGGACTTTTCAAGCCATGCCAACGGACATGTGATAAAAGCTTCCAGGGGCTTATTCATTTCTTCCGTATAAAATAAGGCAATTTGCACATTTTATGTTAATTCTACACTGACTATCACTCTTGGGAGGTAAGGATGTCATTATTTTTTAAACACACAGGGCTTTGCTCGATCAGACTCATTTGTTTCCTCCAGTGGAAGAAAAGGGCCTGAGGTAGAGAGAAGTTAAGAGCTGACTAGGAGGTTTTAACTGAAGTAGTGGGATGAACGTGAGCCAAGGAAAATTTAGTCTGCACATCAGGAAAATTTTCCTAACAACGAGGTCTATTACTATGTGGAATGGTCCCCCCAGGGAAAAGGGGGAAGCTGACTAGACAAAGCAATGAAGAACATATTGTAGGGAGCAACCTTTAAACAGTTGGGGAGTGGACCAAGTGACCTAAGTGCATTTTCCATCTCTAATTTCTCTGACTCAACCATTACAAGGGTATGCTGTAGAGTGTATGACTCCTGTGCTCTGCCACATCAGTACTGCCTTGGGAACACTTCCCATGAAGCCAGTCCTCAGGATGCAAAGGACAGCACTGCTCTGACTTCCAGGCATCTTCACTGAGGTCTACCAGGCATAGGCTACTCTTACTGGGACCTTTGGCTACCTATGGCGCTCACCCAGGGGTCCCAGAGTACATGAACTCAGTGATTTCTGAGCATGAAAAGCTTTGACAAATAATAAGAAATCAGGGAGAAAAAGTTTCAAAGTAAAGCAAAGCTGAAAAATGAAAAAATCCAGTCAAAAATGACCGAAGTTGCTTCAGAGGCATGCTCAAGCTTCACAGGTGGAATTTCTCAGCATCTGGTGATGCCCACGTGGCAGCTGACACAGTAGCTGACATGCAGGATCAAACCAGGAGACTTTAGAGCAAACACTTGAACTTAAGATGCTAAATCAGCTCACAATACAACTCTCATGTCCTCATTTTCCCTATTGAATTGGACTGGATGAGCCAAGGAGTAGTTGAAAGCTGTTTAAGGGTTTGCTTCAGTCAAAGGAAATGTGACTCCCAGTAATGAGAAAGAGTTATCCCTATTGTTGAATCCTGTATGTTTAAACGTCAGGGGCCTTCTGATAAAGTTCTTCACAGATTTTTTATAAATCTTCTTTAAAAAAAAAGTTGATGCACTAACAGCCAAAAGTTTCTGCGGGAAAGGCCATTTTCATCACATTTCACAAGAAAAGTTCATCCAAAACTTCAAAGTAATCATACTCCAAGTGGATTTTTTGCAATTTTTTAAAACGAAACATCGTAGGTTTTTTTGTTTTGTTTTGATTTAAAAGCAAGTTCTATTTTAAAATTTTAACTAATTAAAGTAAAACAAAAAGCACTCTTGATGTTACTTGGGGAACTGATATCTTTTCCTCTCGGAGGAAAAGTTTAATGTACCCAAACTACAGTGAATTTTGTGTCTGAGTACATTTATATCCTTTAAAAGAAAAAGAAAAAAGTTCAAAATATCAACATTTCCATAGAAGAGAAAAATACATCCTTCTTTGGTTTATTTATTGTTTGAGCAGGAATTGGTCGATAATATAGGCAAGATAATGAAGGGCCTTTTCTTCTGTGCCTGCCCTGGAAAACCTGTATTTATTCTCAGTTTAAATATGGTCCTGAAAACACATGTTTTGAAAAAAATAATAAGTATGTTACAGGACAAATTCAGTGTACCACGAATGAGGCTGGAGGAACTGTGTAACTTTCTGACATAGATTTCACTTGTGTAAGTTGGATTTAGTTTTTCTTTTCAGCAGCCTCAGTGGTGTTAACCTCTGCAGTCTCAATTCACATCTATTTCCTCTGTGGGACAGATGTGTGCATGAATGTACAGACATCTAACAACAAAAGAGCAGCTTCATGGGAGAAAGGCAGCAGACCAACTCTATATTTACTGAAAGCTGATTGCAGACCATAAAAAGTAGATATTGAAATGCAAAAAAGAAACGGCTGAAAAAGGCTTCTAGTCAAAGTGATTACTTCTACACATTAAAAAAATGGCAGTGGAGTAATAAGAAGTAATGACTTTAGAAAATGCATTGCGACAAGACAGGACAAATATCACTTACAGGGGGAAAAAAATATCCATGTCAGTAACACCTCTATCAACACCACTTTCGTTTTACCAGTTCCTGTCTAGCCGGGAACTAATTTCTTTACAGTTACTGAAGCAGAGTAACCACAAATCAAACAGTAGGAAAATGATAACCTGTTGAACTCTGTAGAGTCCTCTCAAGTGGGTTTGGTGACATCTGAACTATGCTTAGACAGTTGTGAAATGTCTAATGTGGGGCAGTCAATCAGGCTTTGCCCCTGAACTTGTCATTTTGTGAGACAAAGTGGGAATAAAAATAAAAATAAAACCTACGAATATCCAGAAAAGTCAAAAATGTCACAAATTATTTATGAGCAGAAGTTGGCTATTTCTTGGAAGGTGATATTAGAATCCTTTAATATATTGTGAGGATATGAAGCATGAGGGGGAGTATAAAGTACAGGGAGAGACCCTGTTTGCAGGAGTTTTTCTAAGTTATGTTCTGCTGGATCAGGCTGCACATCACTGAAATGAAATTTAACAGGGCAATAAATACAGCACTGCTGAGCAAAAAGAAGAAAAAATTCTACTAAAGTCTGATTATGGTGACATCAGGTGGCCTATAAATTATCGCCCAATAAAAACTATCAAGATGTGAAAAAAATATCCCAGATATCCATTCTGGGAAGAAAAAACAGCTTGAAGTTATTTCAGCATAATAATTCTTATATATATATATTTTTTTTTTTGTATTGTGTTCATGTGAAGGTCTATTTGATCAGCTTCATCCCTGGGTTTTTTTACGCTCACTCTTCTCTAGAAGAATATTTCTATTTTTAGTAATTTCTTTCTGGAGTATCTTTAAAGGCTGAAAGGTCTATTTGGCCCATAGTTTCAGCCAATATAAACCATTGTGTTTGCATCAAAGTCAAGGTATCCAATCTAATTTACATCAGATAAAGACACTGTCCTGAATTTATTTCAATATTTCATTCTTTACTATAGTCAGTCATGATGTAGACTCACCACAGATGCACTGATTTCTAGGAAGCAATTGAAATTTGTACTGCCTGAGGTCTGTCTCTTCACAACAGAGAAAATGATCTGAGAGGTTCTTGGTATCTCTTGGAAATCATTGTTGCTAGTTTCTTCATTTATATTGCTTTTAAGTGGAAATTTCAGTGAACGTGGAGGATTTGTCTCTAGAGCAGCAAGTACGGAGTTATTGGGCTGGTTTGGTTTGGAAGGTACTTTAAGGGTCATCTAGTCTAAATCCCTGCAATAAGCAGGGACATCTACAACTAGATCCTGTTGCTCGGATTCCCATACGATCTGATCTTGAATGTTTCCAGGGATGGGGCATCCACCACCTCTCTGGGCAGCCTTTTCAGTGTTTCACCACCCTCATAAAAAAAAAATTTCTTCTTTATACCTGATTTGAATCTACCCTGTTTTAGTTTAAAACCATTACCTCTTGTCAAATTGCTGCAGGCCCTATTAAAATATCTTCAAAGCCCCTTTTGAGTAAGTACTGAAAGACCATTAGTGTAGTCTATGTGAATAAAAGGGGAGGAGAAAAGATGCATTTCAACATTATCTCCTCCTTGTAAGAGGTTTCAACAAGACTCTGAAGGGTATATTTTAATTTTTTCTTGGGGATGTGTATATATATATGTATATAGTCTCAATACAGAGTAGAGGCTTCTTGAATAGAAAGGAATACCTCAATATCTGGGAACAGGTTGCCCAGAGAGGTGGTGGATGCCCCATCCCTGGAAACATTCAAGGTCAGATTGGATGGGGTTCTGAGCAACCTGGTCTAGCTGAAGGTTTTACAAGGGTGTGTAGTGACAGGACAAGGGGTAATGACTTTCAACAGAAAGAGGGTCAATTTAGAATAGATTAAGGAAGAAATTCTTTACTGGGACAGGGTGAGACCCTGGCACAGGTTGCCCAGAGAAGCTGTAGCTGCCCCATCCCTGGAAGTGTTCAAGGTCAGGTCAGATGGGGCTCTGAGCAACCTGGTCTAGTGGAAGGTGTCCCTGTCCACGGCAGGGGCATGGACTAAATGATCTTGAAAGGTCCCTTCCAATTCAAACTATTCTGTGACTCTGTGATCTTCACAGTGTAGCCTCATAGACTCCTTAAGCTAAATTCATCAGGGTTTTGTCAGTGAACTGCTAAGTCTAGGAAGTATCAGTTCCCAAAATCAGTAGTAAAATAAGATGAAAAATCATAATGAGAGGAAAACAGATCATGAGAACTCAGGTTATTATCAGTCTCCTGTGTCTGAAAGATAGCATCTGTACCACTGAACCTCTCCTACCATCAGTTTGGGTGATGACTGGGAGCAGCACTGGCTCAGACGGAGAACGTGCCACCCTCTGAGTCACTGGTACTGCTTCCTGTTGGCACAGCCCTTCCTAGTAGGGGCTATTCTGCTGAACCTTCCTCACTTCTTCTTACAAATAGAAAGCAGAAGTGATGTGAGTCACCTCACAAGACCACCTGCTAAATTCTTCTCCTGTGGTCTTGACCCAGATGCCACCTGCTAATAGTGAATGTGAAGATACACGTCTTCAGGATATTGTTCAGAATCAGAGACTCGTTCTTTAGGATTAATTTCCTAAGGAAAAGCAAAGTACCAAAAACATGAGTGCCCACTTCTCAGGAGCCCAAAATTCTGCAATTTCTTGTCTTCACAGAAGCCTAACCACTGTTTTTACTCACCTCAGTGAAATAAATCCATTTTAGGGAAATAAAGCACATATCAAATATTTTGTGTTTGAACATGAGTTAAATAACTTCTAAATTCATCTTTAACAATATGTATTCAGGCACATTTTCTGTCTTATACAAGACCCCTTCAAACTTAGAAGACAAAGTTTGTGAGAGTCTTCCAGTGGAAGACTGGCTTCCATCTTCAGTGTCACTCTAATCCCTTTCTTCATATCCTGAATTATTTGCTGAAGCAATGACTGAAACTATGATATTATGACAGCCTGAACACTGGGAAAATACAGCTGGCACAGTATCAGTGGTTAGTAGTTTGCATTTGTCCACCATTTTCATATTTGTAGCTACTAACCAAGGACTCGGAAAGAAAATATTCACCTCTCCCACATTGCCACAGCCTGTGCAATGCAGATCTGTTGAGCTGATGTGCCCCCAGATTCCTGGGACTTATGAGTGAACCTGGAATTTTTGTAGTAATAGTAACTTGAGAGGAAGCAAGAAGAAAAGTGTCTTTCATCTTTTTTACTCATCAAGTCTGGGACAGCTTCCAAATCAATGAGTACATGCACTCAGTTTTGTCTTGGTTTTTGAGTTACTACCATGAAATAACCAACTGAGACCCATAGATTTTAACAAACCAGTGTAAAAAACAATGTGGTCTTTGAAATTGCTTTCAAATCTCTCTATGGGTTAAACACTCAGAGTTTCTTGCTTTTGAAAGTCCTTAAGCAAAGACGCCTTTGCCTCTGAGGAATGACATTTTATTAATGTGCATGCTTGTATATGTTAGTGTGTGCATGAATATATGAATAAAAGTATAGACAACTATTATACAAATACTTCTTATAAAGATATAAGTTTATGGAATTAAAAACAGTAGCCTCAGTGTTGTATCTCTGAACATGTAGCATATGTCAGCATTTAGTTGATGTATACCATTCAAGAACACATTTATTACCCAAAAGCATTCCTTGTTTTACACCCTTGCTTCCTGTGTATTATTTTCAGCAATCATAATTCCATAGGCATTTATTTTTACTTGTTGTTTAAGTGGTAGAAGAAAGAACAGAATCAGGATATAATGGCAGGCCAAACCCCGATGTCATTACTTAGATCTTAACTCAGATAAAACTGCTCAGGACTTCTACTTGCAGAAAGACCACAGGAATTAGCCCTACAAATGGTTTCCTCCCTTCCAAGAGGTAAATGTATATCTTTCTTCTTTTATCTGTTTGTTGCCAGGGTGACAGGCTTATACAGTTCAAAACTACAACAGTAAGGCCTTAGGGTGTCACTTTAAGATAATCACACACTCAGTTTTGTGTTTAGCTTCATTATTTTATTTTTAGTTTATTCATAACAATGTGCTAGTGAAAAACGCCTATTGTCAGCTCCAGGTGTGTTTGCCAACATTAAAAAGTATAATCACAATAAAAGAAAAGCCAGGAGCAATTCCACCTCCCACAAGCCAAAATTAACAAACCATAGCAAGAATTAAAATCAACAATATTTTACTTCCCTCCCTTCTTTTCTCCATCTTCTACTCCCTCCTTCCCACAAACTACCAGGATTTCTTTCCAAATTCCTGGATAAACAGATAACCTGTAGCATGGATATGCAGTTGATGTTATGAAAACACATTTTTGGCCATGTTTTCATATCATTGGCTCTCCATGTGCCCTAGGCAGATTCCCTTTTTTATATTAAGAGAAAACCTGAAGCATGACTTCTATATGGTCATCTGACAGAGGGAAACCCAAGCTTTCACTCTTCCATGGACTTTGGAGACATGGAAATCTGTAATTATCTCCATAGCCTCTTGGGTTTTTACTCATCATTCTGATTCAGACTTGTATTTGAGATAAAGATTTTTTTTGAAAAAAGTAACAGCTAATCTTTTTGATTTTCCAGGGAATATGTTCCATGTCAGGTCTTAAAAGCTAATTCCATGTCATACTTTGATTTCATGCTCTATGCTATCTGACTTACTTAGCTTCTGTTCCCACTCATTGTTTATTGCAATATTTAGCTGTCTACACTGATGATTTTTCTGCTCTCAATTCTCTTCTCCACAGGGGCACTACTTAACTTTTGTCCAAAGACCCATAATTTTGTCCTGCATAGCTACTACACTGTGAGAGGTCCTGATCCTTTAACCATTCTCCTAATCTGATCCTTGAACAATCCTCATGGTTCTTTCTTGAAATTTCTGCATCCTTTTCTATTTCACTGTGAAAGGCTGGAGACCAGACCCAGGCACAAAAGTCTAAGACAACCCACAAGGTATCTGCCACAGCGTGAACCCCAGTAAGCACATTCTCTACTCTTACTCATAATTTTCTTATTTAAATCCAAACTCTGAATCTATTCTTTGTGTTACATCACAGTTAGCTCATGTTCAGATGATTCTCCGTGATTTCCAGATGTTATCTGGAAGCAATGCCTGCTAAGCCAGATCAGTCCATGTTATATGATGCTTGTGTTCTCTGGGCAGGATTTGGTCAGTCAAAATCCCAACCACAGTAGGATTTAGATATCTAAAATCCAATTTCAAACCAAGGTAGCATCCAGTCTGCTTGCTTTTGTACTTCTTCTACTGACCACACACAGATTCGTTGAAAATCTCCCGATTTAGCCTGAAATTTTCTTAGATTCTTCACTGCAGCTACTCAGATATTCATGCTCCCAGGACCTGTCTCCATCTGGGTGTCAGTGAAAATTCAGTTATGTACACAGGCCTCTAACCTCTGTGTAAATCCCCGAGAGAAGTTTGCAAAGTTGTTTTTGTTTAAATAATGAGGCAATCTTTCATCTTTTCTTTTGCAAAAAACAATGGCCCAGCCTTCACTCCTGGTCCCATCAGTGGATGGTGTGCACAGATAAGCTACGTGAGCAGTGAGTTGGGACAGTGAGTTGAACTGTCAGTAGTGATTTTTGTCCATAATTACTGCAGTTGCTTTGACATCCTAAAGCAACTCTGCAGATTCATCATATACCTAAAGATTTCAATTTGTCTTCCTCTTTTCTGCAGAGAGTTGTTGTAAGTCTGTTGGATGTGGGCAGAGAAATGTCCAAAAGCCACTGGAAGAAGCAGTATGGTCCTGTGGCTACTTCTAAATGGCAGAGGAAACTGAAAACTGAGAAAGCCCATGTTTTAACCTATACTGGGTTGCACACAGTTCTTGTCCTGTGGAAATTGCACCAGTTCGGCATTGCTGGACTAAACTGAACCAGGGTCCTTACATGAGCAGAAACAGATGGATCTGCAGTATAAAAGAAGGTGGAAAGGTAGCTGCAGTTTCAACAGCTTTTCAAGTGTGTATTTAGGTTACCTGAAGCATGGCCCCAAGTGGAAAAAGGCAGTTTGGGCTAGGCAGTGTTAGGACTTGCTGATTCAGGGTGTTTTCTCAGTAGCCCATTATCACTAGACCGCCCAGAGGGCTCAGGTGCTAACCCCAGTTGCTGTAGACCCGAAGGAAGAGCATTCCAGCCCTTGTTTGGATTCCCCCTCAGCTCCGCAAACTGTTGAGCCAAAGCACGAAGGTATGAACAAAATCTCAGTAAAGATGGACAAATCCCGTGAGGCCCCAAAAAACATCTTTATCTGAGAAAGCTGAGAGCTCTGCCATCTCCCACTGGCATCCAGCCACATGTGGCGAGCCAAGACAGGTGGTCTGTTGGGCTGGACGGCGCCCTAAGACCGTCTGGTCTGCCGGACGCGTTGGCATGAGCGGCTCAGTGAATGGTACTCTTCTCCCTGCACATGAACGAGTCCAGTGCAATACAATGGGGTACTGTGCTGCTGAAGAAGTTGTTCTTCGGGTGAGACATTACACTCATAAAACTCAGTGGAGGTCCTGACCACTTTGTGGGCATTAAAGATCCCATGACTTTTAGCAATGGCTTTGGTGTCCTGGCCACACTCCAACTTGGAATGCTTTTGTCTCGTCGAACTCCCTGCACAGCTCCTATTCAGAAATGTTGTCTTCACAAAGTCTACATTTAGATGAGCTCATGTTAAGCTGCTATTTCAAAGTTGATACCAAAGTGGAAAAAGAGTTGTAAAAGCAATTAGCAATCATTACTGATAATTACCTACACATGTTCGGTGTATCAGGCTCAGAATGAAAAATGTGTAAATATAGGGTGTTACCAGGTCTCTGGCTGGGGGTTTGAAGCACTCAGGACTGTATGTACCACACATGCTATCAGAACAAGAAATGCCACTGTGATGCTTAAGTTCCTAAATTCATATGGTGCTCTGGGTAATTTACCAATAATGCTCGCAAGGATATGAGATCCCTGTGGAAAAGTCCATCCAAAAAATTCGAATGTGGTACTTGAAGCTGCTGTCTTTGACAAATGGAGCTTTGAATCCTGTTCATCACTCTAGGAGGAGATTCTCTCTGCACTTCCCTTCATCATTTGCAGGAGCAGGTCAGACACTGGCAAAACCAGGCCACTAAGTCTGCTAAAGGCAATTTAAATACAACACATCAAGATAATGTTTCCTTTAAGCTTTTCATTTTCACAGCCTTACACAGTGAGACCAGCCTATGAAGTCTCCCATTTAAAGTCTGATTTGTGATTTATAGTGATTTATAACAACACTAAAACCTCCCACAAAAGACAAATTAATACTCAGATGCTTTTTCAGCACCTCCTTTAAGAAAAAGAGTTTTGAGCCAGTGCCAAGGAGTGGGAGGCAAGTATTTCTACTGAAACACAAATGGGTGGCAAACTCTGGAATAACATTTTGGCATGAAACACATATTACATTTTTGGAGTCTTTTCTCTTTAAAGTGTCTGAATATTTCAATTTAACAAATTAACGTTCCCTAATAAAATGAGTTGGTCAAGGAGAAAAGAAAGAATTTAAGTTAGGTCTCCTTAAATGTTTTTTGCACACTTGTGTTTAAAGTCCACTGCCTGGTCTGCCTTTGAGTTCATGGTAGTTCCAAAATACAGAGTACTTGTTTTGGCTCTAGGCTTACTATTATATTGCCATTAAAATTCCAGCTAAATCCTTCAGGTTTGTAATTAGAACTATGGAGAGACCCAGGAGTCAAATACAAAGGATGCTGAACTTCAGCAGAGGAAATTACAGCACAATTTGGTGCAAGAAGTGTTGGATGAAATTGAATGGAACAAATCAGTGAAGCAGATGGGGAAGGAGAGTATGTCCAAAGATCAATTAATGCTGTCTGAGTGTTACAAACACTTTTAAGGAGCAGTGCATTAGGGCTAAACTGGGACTCCAACGGATGCAAAAGAAAGTGTAAAAACCATATGAAGGACAAAGCAAGACTGATGGATTCATTCTGTAGAAGACCAGTAAGTCAAATATTTCAGTTGGAATTAAAAAATGATAGGATTATTTGACGACCAGTTAGAGGGGAAAGGTAATCAAATTTATGCTTCAAGGTATAAGCTGGTAACCACAGGGGGTCTGTAAGTAAGTTTTTCCTTCTCTGGAACATCGCAAAATTGGATGACAGGGTCTTTACAAGGACTGCTCTTGCTCTCCCTCTCAGTCTTCTGGCTTTGATTGAAACACTGGGTGTGCATCAGTCTCAGACCTAGAGACAGGCTGATGTTCAAATGGCCAACTATGCAAATTTTATTTTCTGTTAAAAGGGATGAAAACCAAAACACAAGAAGAGATTAATCTGTACAAAATAAGAGCTGAGTTCAGCCTTCCTTATTCCTGAGGGTTTCATAGTGCCTTGGGTGGGAATTGTGCCCCGGCATGGACTGCAGGATTGACTTTTTACTGATGACAGATGAAATTTTCTGTATATGTAACCAACCTGCCAGGTATTGCTGGCAGCAGTGAAGGCCAGACTGAGTATCTAATTCATTTCCTTAAAATTATCAGATAAAATTAATCAGAAAAAATAGCCCAGAAACTTTAAGAAACCAAATACTTCCCGTAGGTATCCTAGCCAATATTTCCCATTCATAAACAGGGAGTCTACTAATTAAATGGCATTAATTCAGGAAAAAAAACACTAATGGCGAGTTGGTAACACTTTTGTAATAAAGAAAACACCACTGAATGCCCCACTGCATTGGCCAGGAGACCTTAGAATGGATTCAAACATCTCCAGTGGACAAATGTCTCCATAGTATGCCCCCTCTCTTCACTTCTCCCCATCTTGGTTTCTTGTTGGTATCACACATTTTGCCACTTCCACTCCACCTGTAAGCCAGGCACAAGGGCAGCAATCCCTACGATCACATGTGTGACTCCACCTGAGTTAACTCTCTAGACCAGCCACCAATGGACAATAAAACATATCCTTCTAGGGCATAGTTGATTTAATATTAAAGTAAATGTTTAAAGCATTTCACATTAATTGTGCTGTAGCAAGAGTTTGTTTCCCCTTTCTTGGTGAAGAAAGCTCCAAGACAGAAATATCTGCATTTTGGGCATCAAATGCTTGGTGAGATAAGCCCCATCCACAGTTATGCCATGACTTTTATTTGTCACAGTTATTCCATCTATCTGAGTTTTTCTCAGGCCAGACAGGAATGTATTTGGGCTCTGAGACTTGTCCTTAGTCCATAGGGACTTCATTCAGCCCTGGTGGTTGTAGGCAGGAGCTGGAGACACAAAAGGAGACCATTGTCCTCTACCTTAAGAAGTGCTACCCATTGCACACCCAGTTCACATGTAGGACCCTTCATGACTGAATTGAGGCTTACAGGTATCTTGCTCTCTCCTAATCTTGCTAAGAAACGAACACAAATGTAAGACTAGGACCAGAGACTAGGACCATGTCAGCTACTTTTCAAAGGCCCAGGGAACGGGTACAAGCCTCAGCATATGATTTTCCAGACTGATAAACTGTTAGTGCATAGTCCAGAATAACTTTTTTCCAGACCAGTCAGCATTGTTCCAAGCAGTATTTAGGTCTGGTTATTGGTGTGGATCAAGGATGTCTCCCCACAGACTGGATGTGGCCACCTTGCTGTGGAGGTGAGTTGAGCTATACCATGTTCATCTGGACTTGAGCCCTGGCCTGTTTTGTTTACTCATGCAGCAGCTATAGAGGCTTCACTCAATAATTTTAAAACCTCTTCTGCTTCTTTTTGATCACAGAACATATAAAATAATATCTTGCTGATGCATGTGAAATTAATGTCAGTTACAAGCAAAAGCATTCCTATGAACCCACAGTGTATCACACATGGAAGTGAAGCTTGCTCATTTTATTTTTTTCATTTCACCAAAAGATGATAGAACAGACCAGAGCAGAATAGGATAGAATAGAACATTTTGGTTGGAAGAGATCTACAATGATTGTTTAGTCCAGCTGCCCGACAGAGGCATGTCCTTCCCAGACCCCCAGACTGAATGTTTAGGTCAACTAAAGTAAGATAAGATGGATAATGAAGCAAATCCACTTAGGGTATTATGACAAAGTTTTTTTTATCACTTCTGAGCAGCCATCAGTAAAAAAAATGTTGACATGCTGTGTAGTGCATTCAGCTCAATGAAGAGCTGATTGAAGGGTCTACAACTGGTCCTGATTGAGGTCTCTGTCATGATCATGAACCTAGTCCTGTTTTAACAAGAGGGAAGTGGTGGAGATGGCAAATAATCCCTACAAAGCTCTTCCCTTGATGCTCACAAAATAGTGGGATAAAAATTGAATATAGAATAGGAGGACTTGCCATAATAGGGAATAAAGACCAAAACCCCCATACCTGAAAAGCCTCCAGGACCAAGTGACATTTATCTCCCAGTTCAGCTAGACATGGCATGAAGGACAGAGGCAATTTTCCACTGATGTTCAAAGTCCTTGGTAAAACTGGCTGGAGTGCTGAACTGGTGGTAGGAAGAAAGGGACAGACCTAGATGGCAACACAGATGGTATTGGAAACCTCAGCTAATCCATGTATCCCAAGAAGTTTTACCATTACTGCTTTACATTCGTCAGTAGAATAAAATGGATGTGCACTGAAAGTAGAGTTCAGCTTCACATTTAAGAAGGGACTTGGGAAAGATTAACAAATTCTACACTTGCAAACATGATTTCAGGAGCTGGTAATATAACTGGAAGACAGCCACACACATGGCAGGGGAATAACCACAATACCATCACTGATGAAAGGATGGCTTGATAAGAGGAAGCTGCAGACATCATCATCATTAATTAAACACTGAAACTGGAGAGAGGAGGGTTTTGTGGTTAAAGCATTGGACTCAAACTCAAGAGATCTGGGTTGCATTGCTGGCAGCATAAACATGGACAAGTCCCTTAACATCTTCTTTTACCAGGTCTTCATCTGTAAAATGGGAGCAAACCATGCTCCTTTTCTTTGCCTATTTAGAGAGGGATTTTTCCCCTGGACCAGCCTGCAGCAAGCTGCAATGCCTCAGCACAGATGAAGGTCCCAGGTGCTAAAGCCATTCAAACCAATAATAAGAAATAATGGTACTGCTGATAGAAAGCTTTGCTTCCTTGAAAATTAGTTTTCAATTCATTTCTCCTAAGGAAGAAATTCTATATTTTTACAGTCCAAAACCCTTTTTTTCTCCCCCTATTCTACTGCTCACAATGTGGGAGGTGAAAATAGAGTTCATAATGAGAACTCGATTCTGGGGGCTCCCAATGGGAGCATACATGTTGCAAGGGTAAGTGTCCTGCCTTATAACAACTTTTCCTGCTACCACAGCTGTAACTAAAATGGTAGAGCAGAAATAGGAACAGGCACAATAAGTAAGTAAGGTTACACTTTACCAATTTTTTTGTAAGGCTGCTAAATGGATGAGAAAATAACATGTGTAGTTATATGAGTTGTATCTGTTAAATTAACACAAGACACTATGGATTTCATGCATGCACAGATTTCATGGAAAAGCTTTATTCTGTGCATTTTCTGGAACATCTAAATCAGGGATTATTTTTCCCCTAGTGCCCTCCCTTTATGGTAATTTCATCTCTCAAACACCTCGAGCACTGGGATATTAATTTTTGCCATCCCATGAAGCATGTTTCCCCTTCCTTTACAAACCTCCTCTCTTTTCCACATCGACCTGGCCACTAAAGCAGACAGAGCTTTGGTTGTTTGTGACCTTGCTTCATTTTATTGACCCCAAATATCTGAAGATAATTCCTCAGCTGTAGAACCACATCTGTGTAATGCCTCCCTCTACTGGATTTATGTAGATGGCTAAGGCAGCTAATAAATTGTTGTGGGTCATTGATAGATTTGGGAGAAGATGCATTTCTGTGCACATTCAAAACTGAATAGTTTGGTCTGCCTTGATTTTACAAGGATTAAAAGAATGTTGTGCATGCAGCTTGGCTAAACAAGGGCTGAGGGAGATCTGATAACCATCCACAGAAAGCTGTGAGCATTCTGGAGTTTGCAGTTAAACAGAGTTTAAGTGATTAAATTAGGAAGGGCTGAACTTTGCAGAATCTGAGGCAAGCAAAACTCTTGAACAATTTTTGGAGGGAGTGGGGGATTTGGGAGAACAGGTCACAGAACTGGCCTTGCTTTGCAAACTTCTTTCTTTCTACTTGTAATTTAAACCTTTGCTGGTTCCTTCCCCACTTTGAACTCAATTAAAAGAACATGTGTTTTTGCTGCAGACAAATCCATGATGTACAGTGAGGAGGAAAGAAAGAGCCATTTAAAAACTATGTAGTCATTTCACTGTGGTATCAACTGTTCTCTTCACCACAAGTGGTAAAAATTCTGGCATAAGACATGGATTGCTACAGATGTGAGTCAGAATTGGTGCCATGCTTGTGGTCCACCTGTATGCAATAGTGTGAATCTCTGATTCCTACTGAAACTCCATGCCATACCATGAATTAGCACTTCCTAAACTTTTCACTTTCTCTCCCTCATATACTTTCTTTTTAATCACATCACCGTGACAACTCTAGTTCATTTTTTAAAAATTCCTCTGTATTTGGACCATCTAGCAATGAGTCAGTAAAGCTTTGAACATTCTGGATAGTCAGTGGGACTGAGTTCCCCAAACCATGCTCATGCCAGGAAGGATTTTCCAGCCAGGTCTCAACAACATCATGAGGCCATGGCTAAGGAGAAATGGGAATGCTATCATTGTTATCAAAATCAGAACAGGGTATCTGTTGAGTACAATGGAGTAATTTTGTACATGATGACTCTTCATTACAGAATTGTCCTTCACAAATGCAGAGATGAGATTTGGTCCTGGTTGAATCATTGGAGAGTGTTCAACTATACCAACAACTGTATCAACATAGAGATGGCAGGGAAACGACACTTTGCATGAAGCCAAATTATCCAGGGTGCATCTGGCCGCATTAGTAATCTAAAGTGAGGTCATACTGCAAAAGAGACGTGGAGAAGAAGAAGGAATATAATCTTGTGAGAGAGCTTAATAAAGCTTACACTTAATCAAGAAAATACTTCTGTATGTGATGATGTCCACAAAATACAAAATAACTCCCATGCAAAAGGCCTTTGCTAAAATGCCTTAAAATGTTTTTCAGAAGTTTGAGCAGATAGGATTTCAACAAACAGGAAAACAAACTGATGAAGGCTGCTGGTTACTGTGTGGGATTGGTAAAACAGAGCATCTGCTGCCGGTAGCCACAATTCCCCCACGTCTCACAACTTTAAGAGAGCAAAGGGTTGCAGAAGTCGAAACCGTGGCAGGTCTGGGATCTTGCTCTTGTTTTCCTCATTTCTAGGTCTGAACCATGTGCCTGAACAAAACAGGCTCAGCACTCCAGAAAGCCTGTCTGCAGCCTGGGCAATCCAGCCTGTGTAATTTTGTAAGGTCACTTAGAGACACTGGTTGAGCATTTATCACAACACATAAACAGCTTGAGCTACAGGAAAAACAGATAAAAAGAAGTCAAGTGTTACAAATTATTCTCAAACCATCTACAAAGATATCTTCCTTTAATCGCAGTCTCTGGCAATTTCAGGGAACAGCCAAGGATCCTGTGGGGGTATCCTTTTCCCTGCCTTATGTAATGTCCTTCCTTCAATCCCTTGGAAACATGTTCACACCCTTGCTGGATCTATCCTTCAGGCTGCATAAGGAATTACCTCTGAAGGACTGATGTCTTCCAAATACCTTTAGGATCCATCTTCCCTTTCACAGATTAAAAGGACCTAAGAAATTAAAATAATGTTAACAAAAGCAGCATTGTTTGCAGGGACCTACTTTGTGCCAGGAGAAAGCATCACTATCTCTGTCCCACTGTCAGAAAGAGGCTGTTATATGATTTGAGCATCATCCAATGAGGTCTGCTGGGGTGGAGCTGGAGCAGAGAGTGAGGTAGAGATGTGGATGAGAAGGGAAAAGGGAACAAACTGAGAGTTTATTTCTGTGTTTGTGAGAGGTAAGTTTGTTAGTTCAAATTTATAAAATTCTTACTTTGTCTAGATTCGTGAGCAAATGGTATCCTAATAAAAGTCACAGCTGAAGAAATCATCTTCAGCTTCTCCAGGAAGGTCTTTGGCTTTCTCTCTAAAGTAACCTCCTCCTCTTCCTCCTCTCAGTAAAGTAGCTGCAGATGACAGCAACATCCAAACTTTTACTGATGCTGTTTCCCAGGTTGCCTCACTGCTTTGACCTTAATTCCAGCCTGGTTGTATCAAGCTACCCTACTCTGCAGAGCTTAAGATGCCCTAAAATCTCAGAAAAGGCTGCCTTCTCTTACATCACTCATGCAAAAAAGAGTCTTAATTCCAACCTCTTCCCAAATTATGATTAAAAATACATTCAGGGTCTCAGAAGTTACTGTCCACTATCCCTTTTCCCTGTATACAGTCCATAATGCACATTCATGGTGGACACCCTCCTTTGGACTGTGAGTTCTGTGGGGAAAAGACTGTATTTTTATCTATTACTATCAAATACTTGTCACATAGTAGCAACAGAGGTCTTTTAGTATGTCCTTGGCTCTCAATGACAAATGCCTTCACTGGCACCTGAAACCAGATGTGCTCTGCACATCTGAACTACTCTTATCTCCATTTCAACTGCCTTTTACATGAGCCAACTGAGAATACAGATGGTTCAGATGAACTGAAATATTAAAATAGGCTTTGGGAAGCCCAGATATAGCAGAGGCGTGTGTTTCCATGAGTATATAAGACTGATTATTGGTATCATGATTCCACATAAAGAAATCTAGAATAAGATGAGTAGGCATAGAGACCAGGATGCTTTTAGCACTGAGAGTTGAGGAATGAAGTTATGGTGAGTTCAAACTGTTTATATTTTTACATATTCATGAATAATCCACTGACTCCCACCCATTCAGTTTGAAAAGAAAGGTAGGGTGGAAAATGTCTTTTCGCACTATGAACTTTCCTCAAAAGCACGTAAATGTGACAACAAGACAGATTGATGTGCTTTTGGGGTGTGTGTATTTGTTTTCATCTAACTCTCTGTCATCTAGAGCTGAGCAAATAACAGGGTCAGTACAGTGAGTTGTAGGGTTTTTCCTTGTGCAAGTAACAATCATTTACTGCCAACATCTGATGCTTTATCTCATGTTTGCTGAAGTGGGCAAAACCAAGAGGAAAACTGCTGGGAGAGCTTTATTACTGTCCCCTCATGACTCCGGAAATAGGCATCCTGTATCCAGATAACAGCTTTCTCTGGGAGTGTTCAAGGCCAGGATGGACAGGGCTCTGAGCAACCAGTTCTAGTGGGTGACATCACTGCCCATGGCAGGGGGTTGGAACAAGATGATGTCTAAGGTCCCTTCCAACCCAAACCATTCTGTGATTCTTCTGCACAGAAGGGATCAACTTCATGACTCTAATTTAGGAGCTTTCATTTGGTAATGCACAAGGTAGAATTGGCCCCAGTTTACCACCCCAACACAGCATTCATTCTGTAATATATGCATGGATAAAGCTTTCTTTATCAATACAGCTTAAGTAGATACAACTTACCAGCTAGTTAGGGATAACTGTGCTGACACAACAGCAGGGATACAGACACACTGACCTTGAAGGTGCCACTCTTCCATAAAAATTGCTATAAATTGAAGTTGGAAGGTACCTTTCCATTGACTCCAGGACTGCAGGAACCCTTTTCTGATTGCAGAACCTTTAGTCTGCATTGGCTCTGCTTAGCAGTGGTTTGTAATGTGATTATAATGTATATTTACACACACACTCTCTTAGCAATAGCTGCCTGGCCAAGCTAGAAAACACTGATGAAATAATAAAAGCAGTTAATTCCCTTCCTGCTTGAAGGTTAATACTGTGTGGTGAGTGAAAGACTTTTAAAAATTGTTTTATTAAGCGAAAAATGGGAACCAGGAGGAGGTGTCTCAATGTCAATGATTTCACAAAAAAACCATCTAGTTGTTGTTTTATTTTTTTTCCTTCTTTAGAACAAACCCATGTTAAGAGCAATAAGCATTTTTGTGTGTGTGTGTGAAGACCTCCTTACATGAAATCAGAGAAATAAATCTTCACTATCAGTGCTCAGGTAGGAACTTATTACACTCAAGAACTAAAGATATCACATTGAGTTCAGCTAGGAAAGATGAAGAGGAAGTGGTGAAGATACAAGTAAAGAGGGGGAAAGAGAGGAAAAAAGAAGGAGAGAAAAAATAAAGAGGGGAATAGGGGAGAGGAGAGGGTGGGGTCGGAAAGGGTCGGAGGGGAGGGAGGGGAGGGGAGGGGAGGGGAGGGGAGGGGAGGGGAGGGGAGGGGAGGGGTGGTGATAGGCACTGGCTGCCTTTTGTGTTTATGCCAGTACAGATCACTGGTGAGGGTGAGATCCAGGGAGCTCTGTTCAGCTTCCCAGTATGCTAAGGAACTCCACTGCAGAACCAGAGGATACGGTGGCAGTTCTGCAAAAGTGAAGAAATGATCACTGGGCTTTTCAAAGTCACCCAAATGAGTTTGACTCATCATTTCCTCAGCTTTCAGCAGGAATTAGGTACTTAACTCTTCCTCAAGAAATGCTTCATACCCTTAAAATATGCCCATTGTGTTTCTTGGCTAGAGGCAGACCATCTAAATTAAGGGACATAAATAAGTGTAGGAGCTCTACTGCCTCAAAAGTCAGTGACGTCTTGGTGGCCTGCTTCCTGCACTGACTGCAGGAGATATCTAATTCATTTAGACTCATCTGCCATTTAAGCTGCAGGTGCCAAGCCAGGCAGAAAGAGCCTGGACCTTGTTTTCTTTAAAATAACATGGCTCCGCCTTCCTAAGGCACAGGAATGATCCACAACATGAAGTACCGAGGTCCTGGGCCGGTGGAGACTGCAAAAGCACACGAGATGAAATCACTGTTTAAGGCTGAGCTGGCCAAACCCACTTTTCCTCAGCTCCTAAGCTGCCTGGTATGTCCCTGGGTCAGCAGGGACAATGCTCTTTGACGTGAATGGGTCCTCGATGCCTTTTGGCACCGGGGGGTTCTCTGTGGCACTTTGCATGACCCAGTTGCCAAGTTCCCGGCCTCCGCAGGGACAAGGATTACGGATTTAATACACCCGTGTGCTTATCCCCGTGTAAATCAGAAGCAACTCCACTGATTTCTTTGGCATCCAGCCCATCCAGCTCCTAATGGAGCCGTTCATAAGAATCCCACTAACTTTCCATGGGGGAGTGTGGATACGGCCCTTGCCTTGGGAGGTCGAAGCCAGACCGGTGGGGTTATCCAGTGAACAGGAGGGAAGAATCAGCCCTCAGGCCTTTCCTTTCTAATTCTGAGCATGCTGTCAGGCTTAACCCTGTTAATAATTAACCCGCAAGCCTGGAATTCCCTTCTCCTCCTTCGTGGCAGCCACCATTGAGAAAAAAAAGGCAGCAGAAATGTAGGAGACCTGAGCTGGCTGCCCATGAACACATGGTACAATCTGTGGGATCTAAACAAAAGGGGAGGCTAATTTCCTGTAGAAAACTGCAGGAAATCTTCTTCTCAGCACAAATTTTCTGTTGCAGGTGAGAAAAGGGGGAAGTTTGCAAAACAACTGCGTATTTGGATTTTATACTCTTCACACAAATTAACCTCTTCGAATAGGGTCACTCTATTATTATTATTATTATTTTTAGATACATAGTTAAAGTTATGGTTAGCTTTATCCCCTCCTGTGTTACTGTTGTTATACCACATATTAATGTAGTGCTTCTGTAGCTGGGAGAAGTATGGTTGAATTACAGTAACACGCTACAAGCAGGAGGAAAGTGCTGTGGTTTGGCTGGTCCACTACTAGATATACACCAGCACATCTGGACAGGAGATCATGTGACAAGTAGGAAAGCCAGAAACATATCCTGGATACTATAAAAAATGGGTTCTGTTAAATTAAAAAGGCTTTAAATATTGGCTCAGCTGGTTTCTGTATAGCGTTTTTAGTAGTTTTGGAATGTGTTGCAAGATTTGTGACCATCAGGAAGTTGATTAAATATTGCAAATCCATTGTGCTGCTAGTTTGTTCTCATGGGCTCTGTGTCTCTTGCCAGTCCTCCTGTACTCCTGTAACACAAGCCATGACTTCTGATTCTGGATGAGAACTTTGTGTCCTCAGAACAACTTCTGTGAAAAAAAAAAGAAAAAGAAAAGAGAAAAAACCAAACACACACAGCACCACCAAAAAAAATCTCTGCTTTTGCATAACATTTTGGACACTTGCAAGGCTATAGTAGGTTTTCAACTGCTGTAGGATGCTAGACATGACTCCCTCTGGTTAAAAGCCAGTCTGTTGACTCATAGAATTTTTAATCCTCAGCCAGACCAGTTGCTAAATTTCACTCATGTCTATTCATGACCTGCTATGAAGTGCTGTTCTGCAAACACAGCTTTGTGGCTATATGTGCCATCCTAACTTCTTCCTGAATGACCTGAAATCCTGGATAGCCTTTGGTTCAGGTCTGGATGAAGGTCATGTTGTTCTTCCTTTCTGGCACATGGAAGCAACAGTCTTACTGGAACAGATTGTGATTCTCCAAGGAGCAATGTACCAGCAATATTACTAAATTATTCCTGTGGAATCACAAAGAAAACCATCACAGCATCATGTAAATAAAGGGCTGGAAGAGATCACAGAATCATGAATCATAGAATGGTTTGGATTGGAAGGGATCTTTACAGGTCATCTATTCCAGCTTCCCTGCTAGGAGAGGTTCACCTTCCACTAGGTCAGGTTACTCAGAACCTCGTTCTATCTGACTTGGAATGTTTCCAGAGATGGGGCATCCACCACTTCTCTGGGCAACGTGTGTCAGTGTTGCACCCCCTCACTGTAAAAGAATTCTTCCTTATACCTAATCTATGTTGTCCATCCTTCAGTTTAAAAACACTACGCCTTTGTCCTGTCACAACAGGCCTTGATAAAAGGTTTAGCCCCAAGTGTGAGGAACTGGACTTTTTTAATTGCCTGAAAACATTGCTGCTGTAACAAACTGTCTAAAGTTGTCTCTCCCTCACCACTCCCTGACGGAACAAGACACCAGGGACAACAACAACCAAGCTGGTGGAAGACCTCTGAAGTGGTGAATATGAACCTTTATTCTTTTCTCTCTTTTTCTCTCTTTTCCCTTACACGTTATCTTGTGTGGCTACATTACAACCAAAATGGTTACATACCCATTTTCATTTGCAACCAAATCGTTCTAAAATAAATCCTATGTAATAAATTCTGCAAACACTGATCATCTAGTATCATTTTACTTTAATTCGCTCCAAGGGATTTAATAATAAAACAAAAGTTACTCCTGCCTGGGAGGTTGAGTTGTAACACCAACTTTCTTACAAGCCCCCTTTAAATACTGAAAGGACACAAAAAGGTTTCCATGAAGCCTTCTCTGCTCCAGGCTAATCAACCCCAGCTCTCTCAGCCTGTCCTCATAGGAGATCTTAAGTAACCATTGTGTGCAAATTCATGCTCTGGTATTAGCTCTTACCCTGTACAGAGGAACAACAAGAAGCACGGGAGCCGGCTGCTTGGCTAAAACATGAACCCTTGGTATCTCAAGCACAAGAAGCATACAGGGAGTGGACATGAGGACAGATTACTAGGACGAGTATATGGGAAGAGCAGAAACACATTAGGAATAACGTCAGAGAAGACAAAACACAAAATGAGATTAAAGTTTCAATAAAGATACACTGTATGAAGAAATCATTCTACAGATTCACCAGCAGCAAGAAGAGGACCAAGGAGAGATGGCCTATTACCCAACAGAGAGGAAGAACTATTGTCAGATGATGCTGACACAAGGATACATTTAACACCTTTTTCAAGAAGTTTTCATTGAAAGGCCTAAAATGACCAACATCATGAACAATGAGTAGTTCCATGATTTATTTATTCTCAGATTGGCTGAGACTGATGAACTCTGGTCTGGGATGCTGAAGGTGGAGCTCCACATCCCTTGAGTTTGTTTGGGGAATGCACTTTTATAGAAGATCTCCTAATCATCTCCATTTACTGTGCTCTGGTTTTCTCTCCAGACAGGCTTAGGCTTCAGAATGAAACTAAACAGGAAGACACACTTTGGGAATGTTAATTAGTAGTTGCTAATGGGCATGAAGTCCCTGGGATCAAACTAGAGCTAGTCTGAGGAAAAACCCAAACAAGCAGAGTGTGGTCACTGAGACTAAGTGGTTCTTAGGACTGATCCACTCCTATTGTACCACAATGCTTGTACAAACACACATAGCCTGGAAGAGCAGGGTAAAGTAGTCTTACAAGTGTTAGCAATTATCTTTGACAAGCCTTTGGCAGAAAGGTGAAAAACTGGAATTGGAAATAGCATCCATTATAAAAAGAGGCAAATAGAGAAGCCAAGGAACCATAGGCCAGTCAGTTTACATTTTAGCCCCAGAAAAATTCTGGAATGAACAAGTGAACAAATTATTACACCTGGAAAATACTAAGGACATGAGTAGCAGCCAGTACCAGCAGGATTTGCCAAGAATAAAGCAATCTAGTATTCTTTCAAAACAGGAAAACAGGTTTGGAGAAAGTTGAAGTGTTTCACAATTGATGCTTTTCTCGCCATTCTCATAAGCAAACTAAAGACACAGTCCAGGTGAAATTATTTCGGGAGAAAACCTGATCAAATTATTATATCCATTGAGTAGGTAGGAATTTGCCAAAATCAGAAGATATAACTAGCCAAGAGATTTCCACAGAGGTCAGTCCATGAAGCAGAGAGTAGATATAATAAATTTGCAGAGTGCACAAGGCTGGAAGAGACTGCAAAAGACTTCTTGAAAGAACGTTCAGCACTACCATGACATTGTCCTTCTTGTCCTCTGTTGGGAATTACCACTCCAGGAAACATCTGGGGAGCACTTTTTTAGTTTACCTCCTTACCCTCATTTAGCACAAACTAGAGATTCATTGTTTTTCTCCAGCCTCAGGATGGTGCTCAGAGAAGATCTCCCGGTCTACAGAAAACTGCCAAGAGAAAGAGTTGGGATTTAATCATCCCGAAACCTTAACTCCATCCACATGAACACTTATACCACGGTGAAGTCCTGGGTCAATAAGCTTACATAGAATTTTTTTTAATTTTATTTCTGATTCAGTCCCACTCTCATTTAATCAACAACAGAACTTCTGAGGGCTGTGAGTGACCAAGGTGCCAGCTGAACAAAACAAGGACTGGTGATGCTCTGCTTTATTTCTTGATGCTCTTGTTTCAAGAGCAATGAGTGGGGCAGGGAAGGACATGCTGAACAGTGCATCCATCAAGACATGACTACCCACAGGGTATCTGAGACAGTACAGTTACACACTTCTTTGGGGAACCATCTCACACAGTGTGTACATTATGGTTTCTTTTAGAGAAGCTTATGGGAGTCATTGAGCTCCATGTATTAGTCACAAAATGATTAATAAGGACCCAAAGGTTCACATGCACATACTTCCATGTTAATGAAGCCCTCATGCTTTATGCATGAAGCAGAACACAAAGCTCCGGAAATAGTTATTCTCAACGTTCTTTCCAATGTTCCCATTTTTAATGCTATAATAGACATTGATTTATTTGAAATCAGCATAAAATATGTACCAGCTCAATAAACCCCAAAGAGGTTCTCAGACTTTCTTGAGTGTCCTCACCAGGCAATAAATCACAGAAGCAATAAAGTATGTTAAATAGCTTAACCAATCATGAAGTGCAGAGCCATCAAATGACTCATTTAAATACTTGTAGGACATTAACCAAATAAGAGATACTGGAGTCTTTAAACACATAGTTCTTTCTCACACTTTTACTATAAGTATGAAGATAGGGCTGTGGAATTCTGAGCGATACAAAAAAAATTTAAAACAAAATATCTTTTTTCTTATCTTTGTAAATGAGAACTGCTATATGCTTTATTTACTTAGCATATATTTACTTCAACTATTTCACATTGAACTGTAGTATTTGAAAGCTTAAAAACCTTTACTATATTTATCTTCCCTGTATCTTATAGTAAAAAAGGAAGTAACCTTGTCACCTTCTTAAAATAGGGGAATTACAGGACAGAGATCCTTAGTGTTAGATCAACAAAGGAGCCAGTATTGACAATTTTTTAGGGTCTACAAAACAAAATTCAGATTTTTGAGAATCTTAGTGTAAATCTAATGTTAGAAAGACATATGTTCCCTTTAGAAATGTAGATTCTTACTGTCACAGGAAGCCAGGATAGGAGTTAGCTTGCAGGTTAAGGCACCTGGATCTGGTCAGCTGAATCAGTCTAAAGACCTCCTTAACTCCACAAGCTAGAATTTCATGAAGGTACCTGGAGTTTAGAGATCAGTTTGCAGGTATTCATCTTCATTTACATGCCTTAAATCTCCATCACACCCTGGCAGACATCTTACCTTCTAGAACCTTCTAGAACATTGTCAAGGTCTTTGGGCCATGAGCTGCATTCATGTGGCACCCTAAGGCTTGGCTCTCACTAGCTGACTCCCTTCTTGTGGCTTTATGGGGGCCTTCAAGGTTTGAGTCAGGTCAGCGTGGGAGAACAAAGTGAACCTGAAGTTCTGCCTCTCAGTGTGGCTGTTTAGGGTCTATTTTAGTTATAGTGATATTTTACATAGTCTGTAGTGGGAATCCAAAGCTGAACAATCCCCTTCTGCCACAGAAAAGGTCTACAGGATACTCAGACGGAATTTCCCACTCTTGCCCTTCCTCACTTTTGTTACTCTTCTAGTTAGACATATACTTAAGAAATAATATCATCATGGCTGGGCTTCGCGAACGAAGATTAGGGAAAGGTCTCTACCCACGTTTGACACAAGCGCGCTGGTGGCTAAAAAAGCCAATACAAGACAGGCATGTCCGGTTGCAAAAGGCACAGTGGAAAGACTCCTTAGGTGGTATATTCTGCAAGGCACGATTCTTTCTGCGTTGTCTTTTCTCCTCGAGAGTGATCCTGTGTGCTTTCTCAAAAGCATCAGCAGCGTTATAGATGGTGTGTCTCCAGACGTCCCGATTGGAGGCCAGAGTAGACCAGTTATGGTGATCAATATGGCCAAGGCTGAGATGTTGTTTCAGGGAGTCCTTGTATCTTCTCTTTGGGGCTCCTCTCTTGTGGCAGCCAGTGGCAAGTTCACCATAAAGCAAGATCTTAGGGAGGTGGTGGTCCTTCGTCCTGGAGACGTGCCCTGCCCAGCACAGCTGTGTTCTCAGTAACATGGCCTCAATACTTGTGACTGCTGCTTGCTCTAGAACAGATGTATTGGTCACATAATCTGACCAGTGGATGTTTAGGATTGTACGAAGGCAGCGTTGATGGAAACATTCCGTGAGTTGCAGGTGGTGGCGGTAGATGACCCATGATTCAGATCCATACAAGAGAGTAGACAGCACAATGGCTCTGTAGGAAAATAAACCATATATATTCCCTTGTATTCCTGCAGAACTGGCAAGTAGGTGTTTAAAATGCAGGCACTAACCACTAGACAAGATTATCTCCCACCTACTTCCCTGCTCCTGGATTCCTGAGTTTCCTCTGCCTGGAGAGCCAGTTAGCTCATTGCAGACGTGAGTCAGAGGATGAGATTAACACTGGCAGAGATGATCAGAGTTCAGGGCTGAGCATAGACTTGAGGCATGAGCTAACATGACAGCATGGATGTACTCAGGGAAGAGGATGGCTCAGCAGATATACAGCACTTTGCAGGGAGGAAAAAAGTCTGGGTTGAAAGCCAAGGAGAGGATTCAAACGTGGGGCTTTCCACAGTAACTCTGAGTGCACCAACCCAGGAGTAAGTATATCAAAGGGGATCCTCCCTCTTAATTTCTGTGACAGAGCGATGGTAAAGCTCATGATGAGCAGGTGAATAGAGAGGGATTTTTACTAGCTCCCACTCGTCCCACAGAATAGTCCCTGTTCAGGCAGGGATTTTTTTTGAATTAGAGGCTACTAGGTTCACTAGGACACCTATTATTATTACTGCATTTTTGAATCTCATCTTAAGCTCATTCACACTTCTGTACAAGCCTGCTACAGTGAGTTCCCCCTTCTTAATTACATTTTTTTTAAAAAAAATACGTCTTTTTTTGTCTAAACCTGCAGACTGATGACTTTCTGTGGTGTTCTCCACTTCCTACCTCCTACAAAATGGAAAGAAATTATTTTCTCTTTACTTTTCTTATAGTACTCCATTTTGACAAGCCTCTGTCAGCTGTCTCTTTTCCAGCTTCTCTTTATGCAAATACAATACATCTGCTTGTCGTTGATCACTATTCTCTTCACCTTTCCTAATTCCCCCTTGTGCCCAGATCTGCACAGTCTTCAAGAAATGAGCCCAAGAGACACCACATAGTTAAAAAATTATGTGTTCTGCTTTACAGTTTATTCTTTGCTAACAAGTTTTCTATCTCTATTGGCTTTTTAGACTTCTGACACCTGTGTTCATATTTTCAAAGAGTGACTCCAGGATCTCTTTCCTGACTTGACAAGAGCACATTTAGAGCCTCTTATTGTTTATGAACACTAAGAACAATTTTTTTTTCACCAGTTGCCTTCACCCTTTCTTACAAAATAATTTATTTTCTAATTGCAGAAGCAGGGTGGTTGATTGGAAGCACACCTGAGCAGAGTTGGCAACTCACTGCATATTTTGTAACCTATGACCAGAGATAGGAGTGTTCTCTTGGTGACAAGAAACCTGTAACACCAACTGGAACTAACCACTGTGCTGGAAAACTACCTAATGAGTACGGAGTGTGTTCAACTGACCATAGGATATGCTGGCAATGGGATGGAAGGGAGTAGTCATGTGTGAGAGGATGGAGACAAGTTGCGTAGAATCAGAGAATCATGAAATATCTCGAGTTGGAAGGGTCCTATGAGGATCAATTAGAGGATTAGCAGTGGCAGATCTTGAGCACAAATTCAAGTTTGGTTAAAAATGCCCTGGAAGGGAGATGGAGGGAAGTCATGTGGTGACCCTCTAGTCTGTTCCTTACCTTGTACTCATCCCTGCTGCCTCAGGAAACTGCTTCTTGTGTTTTCTTCCACATAAAGTAAGGCCCCCTGGCCTTTCACAGCCCATCACAAGCAGCTATATCCTCACTCCTTGCCAACACTCACCCTGACTAAATGACCCCTCATCTAAAGCTCTCACCTTCCCATCCACTTCAAACTTGAGAGAGGTGTTTTTTCATAGGATCTGACAAAAATTAAGTACCACCATGATTTGCTTGAGTGTGAGGTGGTTGCTATATCCACTACTACCCACTTGCTCATCAACACTTTTCCAAAGACCCTCTGACCTCAGTCAATCCCTTCCCAGCCAGTGCATCCTTCCCAGTGCCTCAGAGGTGCCCATGAACGTCTCGATGGGTTTGAAGTCATGTGCTGTACCCCAAACTATCAGTGTTCCTTTCTCCTCTTCCCCAGACCCTTAGGCCCTGTGACGGATGAAACCAGACTTCTTGCCCTGAATCTCTCTATATAAACAAAATCACCCTTCTGCTCACTGTGATTGTTTGGAAAGCCTGGTCATGACTGTTCCCATGAAAAATCCTTCTGGAAGAGATAGAGATGGGAGAAAAAGAGGAATGTGTCTGAAAGTAGGTCTGCAGGACCCTCAGGATCAGTCCTTGGCTTCTGGAGAGGTGCATCACCTGATGATATCAATAGTAGTGTCTCACAGTGCAACACAAAGAAACTTGGACCCTGGGCTCCGCTCATCACTGCCTTCCAAATTATAGTAGGACTTGGGCCAAACTCCAACTCTTTGGGCTGTAGGTAGATTCAAATTAGGAGTAGGTTAAAGTTAGGAGCAGGTGCCTACTAGAGGTACTTGTAGTTGGACTAAATGATTATTGTAGACCCCTTCCAACTGCATTATTCTATTCTATTCTATTCATTTTGATTCCATTTGATTCTAGATGTTCCATGAAAGGGATGAAGGCTCAATGCAGTTTCTCTGAAAATTAGTAGTCATTTCACTCTCAATTCCAGTCATGTTGGCAAACCTCAACAGGCAAGGCAATATTACTAATTCTTAGCTTGGAGAAAATTCTCTTGGCACTCACCATTCTCCTGTCCTTCCAAATGTCTCTGAAGTTGTTGGCTGAAGAATTATTTTCTTCCAGACACTGTTTTCTCCCTAAGTGTATGAGTGTACATGCTGGTGTGTGTAGGAAACAGGGTGAGTTACTGTGGCTTGATTTCTTAGCCAGATCACCAGCTCCATTTTCAAAATCATCATGCATGTTTCCACAGGATTATACAATGCACTGGTCATTCCAACTTCAGCTGCAGTATTTGGCATGTTGATGGCTGACTCCAACCCTCCCCGAGACTGGCTTCACTCCATCGAAGTCAGTGGAATTGCAATAAAATAAATAAAAATGTTGTGGAGCAAAAGAATCAAACCCATCTGATGCTATTTCTTTAACAATCCACTCTTTTGATAGAGTTAAGGTTCTGACGAGTGTCATCATATAGATGGCCCATTACTACCACGTGACAAGCCACTTCTCAATAGGACAGTGGAACTGGACTTATATCTGCAGGCTTTTTTGACTTGATGTCATAATGCATGATAAAAAGCCCAGAGGAGAAGAAAAATATATAGTTAATCTAGGTATATAATGTTACAGGTGAAATAGAAATATGCACACACACATACATACACACAAATGTAAAACCCCAGACCATGCTCAAACCATCATGCTGCAGATGAACTTTACCACCTACTCAAAACTCTGGGCACGAAAAAGAGCACAGGAGAACCTATTCCAAGCTGGGAGAGTGCAGGCTCCTGCCTCATCTCCACACAGCCTCACCTGATGGCAAGAAAATTATTGTGAGGAGGTGTTTTAGCTGAGCAAACAACCAGCACTTCAACATGGCTTTGTTGTATTTACCAGTGCCAGGGCAATTTTCAAAAGGACTTCAAAACAGTAGGATAAGCCTCAGGTCAATGTAGCTGATTTCTGATAGATAATTTTTATGTCTCTCCCCTTTCCATGGGAGGAGCTGCAGAGGGAGCCAGTGACAAGGAGCCAAGGTCTGTAAGGTTTTCCTGAGAGCACGTAGCAAATGTAGGAAACTGTGAAGGGGAAGACTATAAATCAGGACCCGAAAGGATGCACTGTCCACAGCAGCAGCTCTGAACCTTCAATGAGACATTTTTTGAGCAAGGTTTTGGAATTTTGGTGGGCTCTGACCTGCAGTTTTCACTTCCAAAATAACTTGACTTTTCTAAAGTGGTAATTTCATTTTCATGATAATGCTAAACTCAAGCCACATGTGCTTTAATTTAAAGCAGGACTCAGGCAGTGGACCCTGCCAAGAAACAGTAGAGAAACATGCTTATTCTACTAGTTTGCTTGAGGCATTCAGCATTTTTGAATGCCTAGGCAGAAATATAGTTTTTAAATAAGCCAATCCCAGAAAGAGAGAGATTGAGAGACAGAGAGAGAGAAAGAGAGAGAGAAAGAGTGAGAGCAGAAGAGGGAGGGTAGAAGAGGTTGCAGTACATTTTTGCATTAAGCTTTTGTTGCATTGGCTGGTTAAATAAGAACTAGTGACTTGGCAACAGAGCAAATATGGTTTATTGCTTTCACTGGCTGTTTGTTGGGGTTTTTTTAAAGCAAAGGTGTTGTCCAGACCCCTTTTCTTTTTCAGACAGAAACTGCAATGTTAGAGTTCATAGTGGCAATGGCTATTAGATTGCTTTAAATATGCACTTGGTGGTTGCACAGCTCTTTCTACTAATTAAATCCCAGTGAGACATATGTTTACAGTCCTTCTGGTGGCATTTTTAGGAGTATTTTAAACCCTCCTAGAAGGCTCAGGAAAGCAACCTTGTCTTTTTATGCAGTAAGAGGAAAAGAGAGAAAGAAAAAAAAAGGAGAGAAGAGACAAGAATGAGTGGACTGAGAGGAAAAGAATGTTTCCCTCCTCCTCCAGAAAGCCAGGTGACCAGGCTCTTGGATTTGGGGGCACTTAGTGTGGGGTGAGAAGCCAGTTTCTTACCCCCATTAAAGTGCCTTCTTCTGACTCTGGTATTTTTCAGTAGAAAATAAAATTTTTCCTTGGATCTCAAACTGCATCACTAAGGCAGGAAACTGTTATCTTCCTTGTAGAGGAAATTATACATCCCTGAGAGTTTAAAGTCAAAGATTGCACAGTCAGATCTTGATTTTAAGTGAATTCTGCTGGACCTGCAGACACTCGATGCTTTCCTCTGCCAGGCTGCTCTAATTTTACATGTTCACAAAAGAGATGTAGGTGCTTGACAAGAGGCAAGAGTGGTTGAAAAAAACCAACACATTGATTGCCTACTAGTGAAAATGTATTTCATCTTATTGGCTTCCAGACACTTACACTAGAGGTGCTCTTGTCTTGTGCCTCTTGGATTTTCTTCATCTACATGTGCACAGTGAATAATTACAGGAATTTGAACAGCAATACCCACTGCTTTGTTGCTGCCCCAGCTGTCTGTATGTACTCCCATAGTGGCTTGGCACTATGCAACCCCATTCTATTCATACACATCTGATACTTCCCTTCTATGACACACAAGTGGGGCTTTAATACTTCAGGGTTTCCTCCTCTGCTTCCCTCAGCCTGTCCCCAGATGTCCTCGATGGTTAATTCCTGAGCTTTCTGATCCACGTTACAGTCCCAGGCACCTACAAGTGTCCCTAAAATGGGATCCAGCCATTTCCAACCAAGAAATCTTCCCTGCATGCCAGCTTCACAGTGCAACATCAATTTTCTGTTTCCGCAGTGTTGGACCACTTCTGAAGCTGGAAGTGGGATCAGCATGACAGATGCAGCTGGGTTCAGGCAAAAACCCTGAAAGACTCCAGGTGCCTGCTGTCATAATTAAAAAAAAAGTAAAGCACCCTCATAGGTAAAAACCCAGTGATCAACATCCTGCTCAGGACAAGTTTTTAAAATCCCATGAAATAATAACTCATGTTCTCAAACAAAGTGTGGATTTTTATCTTAAAGAAAATAAAAGGTGCTTTAACAAAGAATTTCTAATTTTGAAAGGCTGAAAGTTGCTGTTCAAACAATTCTTCCCTGGCTCTGGAACGGGCAGCTCTAAGATTGGCTGTTTTACGGTGAAATATCTTTGGTAAGAAGTATTTAGTAAAGGAACCACAATGCCTCAAGACAGACATGATTCAATGATTTCCCAAAACAGAGATTTTAAATAAATATTGCATTACATCTTTCTGGGTTTGTTTTGTTTTTATAAGCCATCAGTAACATACATGTAGCTGGTTCCAGGAAGGATGTGCAGGTAGTGAATTATCCATAAGAAATGACCAGGGGCTGAAAGCTCAAAGCTTCCCTCTTTCCTTGAATTACCTGGCTGGCAGGCTATAACAAACATACATGCCACCCACACACTGTTTTAAAAGAGCACTATTAAGGTTGCAAATCAATTCTTAACTCAAAAATGAACCTTAAATCATTTTCCTTGTGTGTAGGAATTATATAAGTTTTTAATTAAATGAACAGCTAGTATAGTTTCCATCACCGCATTCAGAATAGATGGTGCTCTCCTAATTCAATATTTTGTTCTCTGCTTATTATCTGAAGTGTGACTCCAGGCCTTATTTACAGTAAAAATCTCATTCTGAAGACAGAATTATTAATTTCCTTGTGGCTTCTCCTGTGGGGCTCACCACCACAGGATCCAAGGGATTCACAAACATTCACTCATCTGTCTTCCCAAAACAGAGAGGAGGGGGTGCTTATTGGTTATCCTTATGGGTCTGTCAGAGAAGCAAGGCACAGGGAGAAGGAAAGCGGGATCTAGGGGGATACAGCATGAGACATGTGGCCTGATCTTGGCTGCAGTTGGGAATGACAGCAGCTTCTGCAAGTCAGAATCCATGATCTTATCAGATACCTGGAAGATGAGAAATGCAAAGTTAATGACTTGTGGGAAAAGTCAGGCTTCAATGACCAAAGACCTGTTGAACAGACACCAGGACAGAAGTGAATCCAACCCAACTAATTCAACCAAGAGACCATCCCTTTTTGTCCTGCAACCTTTATTTTCTAGTCTTCTTACCCTTTTCATGCTTTGAAAGCATTGAGATAACAGTACTGAAAACATCTCCTTCATTCAGAACGTTGGGTCCCAGAGCAGACCCTCTTTGCACTGAATGAGACAGGGATCAATGGGAAATGTAGGAAGTCATTGAGCCATTAAAATCTGCATGAACACTACTTGGACACAAGAAACCAAACTGAAGTTGCACAAGCAGTCTTAAATTTGGTGATTCCTAATCTTTGCATCATACTGCAGCTAACATTTGTTGTTTCATTTCCTAGGTTTTTAAGAAGGCAGCCTGAAAAAGTAGACTTGGCCAAGGGACTTAACAGTCCTGGCACCCACATGGACGATCAGCAGGGCTGGAGCCTCTGTATCACCCTCTCGGACTTCTGCCACTTGAGATAACAGAATAATTGGGCAGTGGGAGGCTTTGAGGAGGTTGCCTAACATCTTTAAAAACTGTGTGATTTGTGGTTTTTCAAAAGCCTGAAACTTTGCCAATTCTGGGCAGATTCTCTTGGGGAATGCAAAAGGCTCATCCCAACCATAGCAGCCAGCCAGTAAAATTTGAGATTCCCATTAGAAATCAAAGGGAATCGTGCCCAGAATTTAACAGCAAAAATTAATTTAGTCTTCTTACAAATGGCTATTTCACCCTACATTTCTCCCCTCCGAAAAGGAATAAAAGAAAATAAATGAAATATAAACTAGCAACCAAAATGGAAAATGTCGGTCCCAACACAAAATCTTGGGAAAGTCACAAAGAATTGAAACTTAGGATGTTTTAATAGTATTTGTTAGGCAATCCTAAAAGTTATTGTGACAGAGAATGTTTATAAGTTTGTCTTTCACTTGGAGCCAGGATGTAATCTTAGAGATGACATGTCACCAGAAGTTATCTTTTACTTGTGCTTTATTTGCTTGCAGCAATGCAACTGAATCAGAAAATGTGATCCATTTATCAGGTGGTTTAGTATCTCTGTTTGGCTTTGTAGTGCTTTCACTGCTCTGGTTAAAATGGTGAGAGGAATATATGCAATGAAAAACCTCAGATCATTACTACATCTATTCCCACTCCCACTCCTGGATAAGACCTTGAGTAAGACAATTCCTTTATGGTTTCTAGATAATTAGTTTAATTTTCAGAGGTGTGAAAAGATTACGATTCCCTCATGTTTGACAAGCACAACTGGAAAATTGCATGTCTTTGCTGCCCAAATAGGAACTGAGTTGCTGAACTGGAAACACTGTGACTGAAAATGTTTGACCTTGCTCTTGAAATGTTTGAGGCATTATCTCGTCACAGCTGTACAAAAGCCAGTGAGAAGTTTGAGTACTGTTTGCAGCATGGCTTTGTGCCTGCAGACTGAGCTGTCTCTCGGCCAGGTAGCTTTATGGGAGGTGAGGAGCTAGTTTATTGTTGGGGTTTGCCACTGAGATTCTTTCTAAAGAGCAAATGTCACTGTCTGTAGGACCCAGAGGAAAGATCAGTCCATGCACGCCCAGGTGCTGCACCTCCCTTACCCTGTCAACTGCTTGCCAAAATCACCATACAAATGAGACCTACCCTACACAAAGCAGACAGAGCAGGGAGCAGAGGAGTGCCAGGAGGTATTCACAGGTGGAAAAGGTGAACATCTCCCTGTGGGGTCCTATTACTCATTTCTGAGCATAGTGCTCCATCCTAGCATAGGCTGGGATGCCTGTGCTGGCTGGATATCTCTGCAGCCAGTGAGGTGGCTTTCCCAGGGGGTCCCAACCTGTGTGCAATGCCAGCATGGGAGTCTCATGTAAATGGCTTTGGAGTGAGTAGCTGGAGAGCCCCAGGTTGACCATTTGGATATTATTTTCATTTATGTTCTTCTCATATGCCAGCTGATTAGTATTTGATGTGTAAGGCATGTTGTTGGCTGCAGTTGGCTGGTAATTGGGTGGGGTTCAGAGAGCATTTCTTAAAGAAATCATTTGGTATTTTGTGATAGAAATAACAATTTGTTACAAAATCCCTTTTTTATCTCGGTGAAAAATAAGACGCTCCCAAATCCAGATTAAACACATCAAGTGTTCTAAATATTTTCCCCAAGATGTAGTTTGTAAAAGTGTTTGAATTTTGAGTAGTAAGGGTTTTTTCCCCCACATTTTCAAATTGTCAGCAAAAAAAAAAAAATTGATTTTGCTCAGTACTAGCTGGAAGATCATTTAGACAGATGCTCTGTCAACAACCTCCATAGAATTTATCCCCTAGGGTGTTATATCTGTGTTTCTCAAGCTCTACGATATCAGAGCTTCCCATATCCTTTGCAAAAACCATAGGTAGACCACTGAATTAATCAGGTTTACTTGATTTTTGCCCACTAGATCTGGAATAAACAAAACAAATGCTAATGTCTAAACCAGAACAACTGCATGTCTCTCTGATGAATTAGGAAAGCCAAGAAGTATGGGAGTTTTTTTAAGCAAGAACAATAGAGAGTTGACATTGCAAAAGGCCTGATAAATGATACTATATTGTTTTCTTTTCAGTGCTTTCCACCATTGCCCACTTGCTTCAAGCCCAAAAGACCAGCTCCAGAAAAGGAAATCTTGATGTTAGCGAATGCAACATATCCTAGTTGAGCTCAATGATTTATTTGTTCACTCTATCATTAAACCCCCTCAATCTGGATGCCATGTTTTGTACAGAGCCTTACCAGACATGTTAGGTTATTTGTGAGGAGACTCATTCATGGTAGTAAAAACCAAACTTGTTCTAGCAGTGGAATATTTAACTCATCTAAGCACCCAGCAATTTGTTTCCCAATCATCTGAATTGAATCTGCCAGGATGTGCCCTTGCAACGTGATGGAATAAAAAAAGAGACCACTACTTTAATACATGGTTGTAAGCAACCAGTAAAATAGTCCGTTTTCCCTCCCTATAAAACACTTGCGAGTTTAGCTCTGTAAAGGTTAAATAATTGGTTTAACCTGATCCCTCTATGACTCTTCTCTACCTTGTGGGAAAACTCCTGTAAGCTTATTGTAAACATAATTATGCTGTGTGGGCTTTTCATTAATCTAGCAAAAAAACCACAAGATGACATCCATCAGATTATTTTTTTTCCCTTTCTGGAACTTGTCTCTACTTGCAGTTGCTGCAAAATGCTTATTTGTATAGTCTGAGCTTTTTTGCAAATGTACTGCAAACTAAATCTTCTCTGTTTTTTTACATTCTGAGAATTAAACAGGAGGTGTCCCAGAGTTAATAACAAGGAGTTTAAGGCAGACCTACCTCTGTAGCCGTTACACAACTAACAGAAATCTCTCACCCTCCTGTTCCTGGGCTTTGGTGTCAAGCAAAGCAGTAATATATTAGGTGAGAATGTGAAATACAAAGACTGGAAGTTACTTTCAGCACTGATGCTGAGCCAAGGGACACATTGCACAGTGTCTTGGTGGCAGCGTAGCCTACTGAATTACAGTTTGCAAGCTGTCCAGATGTGGATCCTCTACCTTACTTATGGGAGGCAGCTCCCTTCCTACACTGATGTCTAGACCTGGAGACCCAAAATTACTGCTACAGGAAGAAGCAGACAAGTTGTAAACAACTCTGTGAGGCTACCCCAGAGCCAGCTGAGCACCCAGTCAAGGTTATTCTGCAGGGAACCAATGGGACATTGGGAGCCATTGGCTTCTCCGCCTCCTAAGGACTTTTGGAGAGTACTTTCTACTTTCTAAAGTATGTGATAAGTATCTAGTGGCTCTTTGGGGATTTTGGCTCAAGATGTTTGGAAAGCAGTGGCTTATTGTGCTGGGTTTTGTGGAGGGCAACATGAACTTTTAGGGCATGTTCATTAAATAAAGGTCAAATCCAAGGTTATCCCAGTTTGCACATATCTGCAGGCTAGCTGAGCTGTCTTTCTCTGCTTTCTCATTTGGGATCAAATCCAGCAGTTGCATGTTGTAGGACAACTGAAGAGAGACCAGGGCTGGAAACCACCCTGCAATATAAGACCCATTTCCCCTCACTGTCTTCATCTAATAGGAAAAAACAAGACTGTAACAAGCTGTCTGGTTGCCTAAAAGGACACTTAGGGACACAAAAGAGGACTTTAAATAATACTTTTACATATGACTTTAAACTGAGAGTAAGTTTAGATTGGATATTAGAAAGAAATTCTTTACTGTGAGGATGGTGAGGCACTGGCCCAGGTTGCCCAGAGAAACTGTGGCTGCCCCATCCCTGGAAGTGTTCAAGACCAAGCTGGTTGGGGCTTTGAGTGGGTGGTGTCCCTGTCCATGGCAGTCGATTGGAATTAGATGATCTTTAAGTCTCTTCCAACCCAAACCATTCTGTGACTCTATGTTTTTACGATTACTGAAATAACAGATACATATTCTTTTTCTCTCTAAAGAGAAGGTGCAGCCAGTGCTTGAATATGCATTACAAAGTGAATGTGTTAGCATGGCCTTTCACAAGCAGCAGAGCTGCACTCACATCATCAGGACTCCAGCATGGGTGGAATGAAGCAGCTCTGATCCCAAAGCAATGTGGCTCATTGAGCAGCCCAGCTCTTCTAGCACACTCACAGATCTGTTTAGGCACAAGCAAGCACCTCACTAACGAAGCTGCTCGGTTTTCAAATCTGAGCTGGCTCCTGTCCAGCTGAGCAACTGCAGCTCTGTCTGCAGAGGCTGGTGCAGAAAACCCCACAGCTGGTGCTCCTAGGGCGGGAGCAGGGACAGGATCCCCCTTGTTAGCAGAACCCAATCCACGTCAGCTGCTGGGGTAACAGTAGCACAGCTGCTGCTTCCAATCCTACATCAGTGAGGTCTAGCAGAAGAGCAGGAAATAAATTTTAAAAATACACTTTTTTTAAATCCTACAATTGGGAGTTAAAGGTTGGGCTGCAGTTGGTGTTGAAACAACATCCATATCATCATCTGTAGATGAATAAGGAGAATATATAGAGGCTTCCATTCCACCGACACTGGGTAATGTGGGGGCAGGAAAAGATGCATTTCAGGAACTTGTTCTGCAAATCAAGCTGTTTAGGTCTCCCATCAAATCCTAAAGCCAGGTGACTCTGTGGTCCAGAGTTGTTAGTGGGAACTACAGTTCCTGTGACACAGCAAAAGGAAATATTGTTGTGGATTTTTTTTTTTTGGAAGAAATCTTGCCAAACCAAGCTAAACTCTTTTTTTCTGGCACAGCAACAGACCTTTTGGATAAGGGAGATGCATAGGTACTTTATCTTGCCTCTGATAAGCTTTTGATATTGTTTGAAGCACTATTCTTTGGAATAAGTGAAAGGGATTATAAATGGGAGAAAAGAAATTGCTGAGAAATTAATGGTTGCCAATACTACATTCTCTACCAGGAAATATGTCATGAGCAGAGTTCTGTAGTACTCTTCTGTGGTAAGATTAAACCCCCTTATGAATTAGTTTGTGATAGAGGAGAGAGAAAACTCGTTAAATAAAAGGATCATGAATTATGCAGGCATCCATAAGTGAATTCTGAAAGTATATTGAGGGACCAGAGTAGAATTAAACCAATTTTCACAAAATAAAGAAATTATTCATAAAAAATAGGATGCTATTTGACAAGGACAATAGGGAATATTATTAATAAAATATGTAATATACTCCTCCTACTCTACCTGGTTTGGCTAAATTTAAATTGAATTACTCAGTTCAGTTTGAGAAAGATGTAGTCCAGTGGCAGAAAACACACAAAAGTTCAACAAGAATGGTAAAAAGGCTAGAAAACATGGCCTGCAAATGGAAGGGATTAAGATTATGTAGAATTTTCTTTACAGTAGATTACAGGTAGATACAATAGTGCTCTTCAGATATGTGAACTTAGCAGTAAAGAGGAAGAGCATAAACTATCTTTATGTCTAGTGCAGGTAGAACAAGAAGTAATAAGTTTAAATTGCAACAAGAAAGATTTAGGATAGCCTGTGGGAAAAAATGTAAACCTAAATGTAATTAAGTGCTGAGATGGATTGCTTTGCAAGGCTGTGGAATCTCCAGCACAGGAGGTGTTCAAGAACAGGTAAAACAAGCATTTGTTGGGAATAATACAGCTATCACTTACCTAAGGATAGTTTCCCACAATAGACTAGATGACCTCTCAAGGCTCCTTCCATCTTTTTATAGTTTTGAGTGGAGAATAGGATGTAATATGTTAACTAGAGCACTGCAAGTATGAAGTAGGGCTATAAGAACATACTTATTTCTACTATTAGTGTGTGACTTTGATTAAAATACTCCTTTTTTCACAATAATCTTCTTTAAATTTTAATCACTTATACTAGGAGTTATTGTATTATATTTCTAAGTATTTTTGATTCTTAAAATTGTTCTATGCAAGTGTTTATATAGCCAATTTTGTAGTTCCTTTTTCTTGGGACAGTAAAACGTAATGTAGGATATAAAATAACATGAGGAGGTTAGCAGAAGACAATCATTATTCCTTAAAATTCCCACTATCCTGAATAACAATTTCATAGGAAGACTAAGGAGTTCTGTTTTTATTTCTACTTGAAGAGAGTTATTCCATTAAAAAATTCAAATTGAGAAGAATGGGTTAGCTTTAGCTCTTTAATAATACTATTCATGTCTCAGATTGCATTGCTTAGTTCTTCAGTTTCTCTTCTTGAAAATGCTGCTTAAGAATATTGCACAGAGAACACTGTAAAATGTCATTGTACTATAGCAACAAAGTCAAATAAAAAGAAGATGTAGCCCACATGCCAGGACAAAGACATGGTCAGTCTGTCTGTAGTCATAGTACCCCAGGATTTTTGCAGCCCTTGGCAGAAGTACAGGATCCAAAAGTCTATGCATTTTTATAATATTAAGAAGGATATGACTTTAGTACTGGAGATATGTGTATATCCCTATATACATGTGTATATATATGCCTTAGCTGAGCATTGATACCTAACCATGTTCCTCGGATGAACCGAATATAGTCCTTCTATGCGTGATCTGGAGTTCATGGCATAAATGAAATTCCTCTTTTTCTGAGGGCTGATTACATGTTTGAGTGACTGATTACTGTGCAAACAGAAAGAGATGTCACAAAAAATCCTGCCCTGAACAGTCATGAAGAGTGACTCCGAGGAGCAGAGCAGATGCCAAACATATTGCTCTGCAGATCTTTTTCGTGGTTTCTTTTCATTTTGGATGCAGTACTGGTAGATTATACTTAGCATGTATTTTGAAACTAATTAAGTTTGACTGTTTATTATGTATCTACTAAGGCAAATGTCTAATTTCCACTTTTTAATATTCTGATTTCGTATTTTCCTTAGCAAATTGCTAGTGAAAGTACTTTAACTAGAAAGATTATGACACATCATCTCAAAAAATAAAGATGAAAGTCAATTTTTTCCCCACTTTTGCAGAACTTTTTTCCATATACTGCTTTGGATTGAAAAACCTTGTCTTTGGAACACGTACCACAAGGCAGAAGGATAAACGAAAATCTTCCTTGGCTGCTGATATGGTTTGAAGTTGGCTCCCTGCCAAGTCTCCAAACCTTACCACAAGAAGTCCCCCCCCCGCCCAAACCTCAGGGAGAAGCGGGAGAAAAACAACTAAGAAAACCCGAAACGAGAGACAGCTAAAATGATATATATAAATATATTTACACTTATGTTACAGTTATATGCAATTGAAATATATACAATTTCACAAGGGAAAGGGAAGGGGGAAGGGAAAAAGGAACAAAACCAAAATAATATATATATATATCCCTATTAGTAGCCCAATATCTAGCACTAAAGGAGTTAGCAAAGAAATATCTCACTACTCTCCTTGGGACAACCGAGAGTCACTCCGGGATGATTGCCGGCAACCTCCGTCTCCCAAGGTCGGCAAGGCCTTACCAGGCCTCGCTCCCCAACACGACAGTCTCGACAGCAGGGAACCTGCACCCCTGCACCTCCAAGCCGCTGGAAGGAAAGAGAGCGAAGGCCTTTCCTACTTTCTTCTTATAGTCTGGTTTATGTAAAAATCGTAGGGAATACTGGGTAAATCTGGACCCTTCCTTGGTTACAAACTGGTCACCAAGGAAGGCCTAGACCAAACTACCACAGCTGCTCACATAGCATGTTGCAGGAATCCCCTATATCCTTCAGGACAGAGCAGAAAACATTGAAACAACATTTCAAAATAAATAAATCCTGCAGAATGTACTACCCCAAAATGAACCTGCCTTAGAATGGCTTCCTAGACCTTAGAGGTGTTCAGTCAGTTTTTCATAAGCACCACTTGATGCGCAGGGTTTTGCCTTAGGTATTGGCTGTAGGTACTGCTGGCTTTTGGGTTGTGCTTTTACATCAGTGTAGGCATTTTCCACTGACTTTATTGGTCATGGGATCGGGCCTTATAAGAACAGATACAGTTTTCTAAGAGTTTAATTGAACCAATGCACGCGGGTCCAGATCATCTCACCTGACTCTAAAGCCTGCAAAGGTGAGGTATGTAGGTAGTTAGATCAGGCTCCCTAATGCTGTCAACAGATTCTCTCTCTTTTCTAAATTATATAGGAGACACTGAAGGAGAATGTCTGTATTCAAGACAACATATAGGTAGGATGAACATAGCTATGTAATACCTGTGCAGCTGAAACCCTAGCTAGAGGCTGAGACATAGGATCACAGAATGGTTTGGGTTGGAAAGGGACATTAAAGATCATCTCGTTCCAAACCTACAGCCATGGGCAGGAACACATTCCTCCCAACCAGGTTGCTCATAGCCCCATCCAACCTGGCCTTGAACACTTCCAGGGATGGGGCAGTGATCACTGGGGATGCTACTGTCTCTCTGAAGTAGACATAGATAAATGCTCTAGAGGAACTTAAAGTTGCTCTGCAATGCTTTTGCTAGTCATGCAATGTGCTATCATAGAAATAAATGTTTCCCTAGTGCTGAATGCCTTTAAGATATGACAGGCCCTGTGATTTGTTAATATTTATTATTTTGATTAGTTTAATACTTTAACAGATACAGGGAGCATCGGGAGGGAAAATGACATCCAAGCATAGTCAGAGATGAAAGATGCTGTAATTTAAAATAAGAAATATTGTCTCGGACCCATTACCTTTAGCTTCTGTATTACCTCTTAAGGCTTATCCTTTTGTGAAATCCTTTCCATAAATTAAATATCTTCTCCACCAACTGTAAGAAGGAAAAGATGATTCTGAAAGCTGTTCTCCAGTGTAAGCCATGCAGAAAGTGTGTGTTCAAATTGGATAAAGGTTTTGTGGGCCTAGGACCCAGAGCTAGGTGCTTTGGGGCTGCAATGTGTTGGTGTTGATCCTGTCATCTCTGTAATACTTTGAACATTCTGAGCTAGAGAAAGGCAACCTGTTTTGTTTTTTTTTAAATGTCAATGCTTTAAAAATTAACTGTCATTTATAATACTGACCCAGCAGAGTTTTCTGGTTAATAAAAAAAGTCCTGTCGTCCTCTAACATATTGATTGCTCTCAAGAGTAAAACAGTCGAATACTCCCTTATCATCAGCAGTGAAGTCATCTAACTTTTGCTTAAGGATGCTCACACTATTTGCCTTAAACTCCTTTGAACCAAAATCCTTCCCGGCTATTTATTCTTTGACTAAAACAATGCCTCCTTCAATTCTTAGCTGATGTCATCTGAGGCATTCAGGACATGCTTACAGAAATCGATGGGTTAAGCCTCACTATGACCCTAAAAAACAGAGAATTATTATATTTCTGACTTGGTAGAGTGGGGAATTAAGATAGAGGAAAAAAATCTCTTTATCCAAAAGACAGCTACATATGGTCTTAGCAGTACAAAGCCTTAGCAAAAAGTCATTATTTGTTTTCTGGACTTCATGTTCTAGCAGTAATACAGCACTTTGCCTCCCCTATGAAATGCTTTCCCCTCTTTCTCCAAACATCCATCCTTGAAACTTCTCCTTAGTGTAAATGCACTATAATCCTTAGTTTCAATATTTCAGTCAAGTCATCCCATAATCAGACACTTTCAAGAGTAAATAATTCCATTTTGAATCACCCCCTTTTGTATGTGAGTCATTCTTCCAATGTATCATATTTGCAGTCAGATGCTTTGTGCTTTCCAGATGAAATGTACCTCTTGTCTCAGTAATTGTTTAGGAATCTGTATCTGCTTTCTATATATTAGTCAGGCAAAGCTTCCAAATATTCTCAGAAGCTTTCTTGCATTTTCATCACAGCCAGTTCAGTGGCAAATCCGATTTTTATTCATATAGGATACACGTGTCAAACTTCTAATCTCAGTACAGTCTTTACTGCAGTCCTGTATTATTTACTCAATTTATCCCATGTTTCCATTGTTTTCAAAAAGCACTGAATCAGGTAGGGATACAGCTGAGGTTTTGGAACAGATTTTCATTGGTATAAATAGCAGTGTGGTGCCTAACTCTGAGGCTGTTCACATGCACAAGTAATATGGCTGTTCAAAGCCTTTGGGGATTTGAAAGTCTCTTCCCAATGCCCAGTGCAGTCAAACAACCAGCTCCACACTTACTTGTGGAAAGTGGGTCTGGATGAGATGGCAGTGCTAAAGGAAGTGTGTGCTGTAAACTCACATTTGAATTTGCTTCACAGCAGCTGCCCTGTGTAGAGAAGCCTCTGAATATCTAGCAAAGGAAAATAAATTTCAGTGTGTTCACCACTCTGCTGCTTGGTGTTATCATATTAGGTTGGAGATTAGAGTTCAAAATTAAGTTCTTACCATCCTGTTGGACACCCTGGGTATAAATATGATTTTTTCAGTGTCTGTATGAAAGAGTACACTGTGGTCCTTGCAACATTCAGTGAAATGGTTGCCCCACGTCCTGCTTTCTGTGTCCTGCTTTGCGCTCTGTTTTGTTCCTAAGCCCAGGGAAGAGAATTCACTTAGATCTTGGAGTTTTGGGAAAAGCATAAGATTTGATCAAATTCAGCAGAGTAATAGGATCCTTTTCCTGTAACCTGAACCTTTGTATGGGATTTTGACAGCTAGAAGGAAAATGATTTCTCTCTTCTTTTAAAGCCTGTCTCTGATCTCCGGCTCACTGAAGATTTGAGTGCTTTGGGCAGGCGATTGATGTCAGAGTCTGTTCCAGGAGCACCCTGCAGTGACTGAAAGGACACTTGTCACACTCATGGCTCCTTCCCCATCAACGTTAATGGAGTATCCTCAGCTCAGGTTGGCCTTGGTGACTCAACCCCACAAAATTCCCTTCTCTAGTGGGCAAGAAGGGCTGACTGTGGAAGTCAGTCAAATAATCCTTTGACGCCACTTGCCAAGTCCTTTTGGAACAAAAGAGACAGAAAGAACTGTAGACTCGTAAAGAAGCCCTGAGTCTGCCTGAGTTAAGAACAGCAGGGTTCAGTACTTGGTACTCATTTGGAGAGAGGAGAAAGTGAAACAAGATAGCAGAGACAGATATGCAAAAAATTGCCTTTGTCATCAGGGACTCAACAGGTAATGAAATGTAGTTCAGGAGAAATGTGGGCAGAGGGAATTTGTTTTAGCTTATAGATGAAGGTAATTTGTAGTGTTGTGGTGTTCGTTCATCTAGATCCACCTGTCAATAGCCTACAGCTTTCCAGGCCTCAGTTGTAACTACACAGTATCCTGTAAGCATGAAGGTCTAAGAAAGGTAGTAATGGTCCAGCTGGGTGTTTCTAGAGCCTGTTGGTGTGTTATATATTTAGTACCCAGAGGTAATACTTGGAGTTGGTACAACCTTACTTCAGGTGAGAAAAGGACAGTGTAGGCTGAATAAGGGAGTCACTCCTTGCCCCACTGCCAAGCAGAGGTGATGTCAAGGATTTAATTGATCAACCAGGATTTTGGTTGATCCGTTTTCAACAAATATCTTTTTCATCAGCAAATCCTGCCTCTTCAAGTTCTTTGTAAATATGTGTCCTTTCTGATCACAAAAAAGTGAAGGCAACTGATGTCAGCCCAGTGCTCACAGCTACTGCTTGAGCTGTGCTGAAATCCATATTCACAACCAAGATTTGAACCTGCACTTTGCTGTTTCTTCAGCAAGTTTCCTTAACTATTTAATCACACTGTTCTTTTTTTTCACCAAAGGGTTGTATTTGCCCAGCTTGAGTTGCAAGGGCCCTGCTGTTCAAGTACCTGTGTGGGTGTTAGTCCTCCTACAACCCAACAGCTGCTTATATGGAAAGGAATATATGTTAGGAAAACAAACAAACAAACAAACAAAAAACCAAAAAACCCTTTAGCAAAAGAGAAAAAGATTGAAGGATTTCATAAAAGTGACCCAATGAACTGTATGAATCCGGGCAAGTTCTAGTCACTTCTTCAAGATCTGGAGGGGAGTTGAAATTTGCAGAAGAAACACTCTCCCGACAGCTGGGATCTCCCCGCAGACGGAGCGCAAAGGTGCAGGGTATGGATCTCATCAAAGGCAGACGCGACCGGGAGCCTCTTTGGTTTGTGTTCATTCATGCCTTGCCAGTTCTGCTCACTTTGATGATAAAATTCCTTCTCGCTGCAATTTCAAGGAAATGGAGAGAAAACACACAAAATACTTTGGAAAATGTCACTAAGGCTTTTAGAACAATTTTCTGTTGAGGAGCTGGTGTTTTGTCTCTGAGGGGGATTCGCGGTGTTTCAACCAATGCTAAATAAGAAACTGAACCAACCTGTCACTAAAAGTAAAACGTTGACTCATGTTGACATTTGAGCCAAAACTCGTAACAGGCCTTGGGAAGAACAGCTAAGATCTCTTGCATCTGCTTCCTATCTGGAGGTAGAGGTTATTAACATTTGCTTTACTTTTGACTACAATTAAAAATAAAAGGTGATTTAACAGCGAAAAGATGAATGTGAATTAAATATAACAAGTCTCATATTTATAATGTCTCTCACAGAGAAGTAAACTCTCTGTAAAGCTGTTAATATTTCCACAGAATCATCCTTAAACACAATGCTTGTTCTTAAAACCTTTATTAATCCCATTCATAAGAATTCAAAGTATTCATAGTGTAAAGTGCGGTGAACTTGGGAAATGCTAAGAATTCTGCTCCAGTAGTATTTACAGTTTGCAACAGCTAAAATAACAACACCCAAATTCATGGACACTCTGATATGGAGACAATTTTCCTGACCCTGTAACTGATGATACAGAGGGCATTGAATTCTGAGAGCTGCAGATGAAGCACATCAGCTGAGTTGAGGAGATAACCTAGGAATATTAGAGACTAAAATATACATAACAAGTGGCAAGCTGGCCACTCTTCCATAGAACTTCTCATATCTCTCCAAACAGGTATTCCAGACCTTCAGGAAAACATCTCTCTAAGACATCTGGTGGCGGGGGGGGGGGGGGGGGGGGAGAAGAACAACCATTTCCACCAGGTTTTAAAGATTAGAAAACACAGCAGATCTACTAAATCCTGAAATACGTGGCCACATGATGGTAACAAACTGTCAGTCTCTGAGCCTTAGTCTCCCAAACTCTGCTGGAGGTGACTGGGACTGGTTTCCAAAGCTTTCAGCTGGGATGTTTTATTTAATGGGTTTTGTTGTGTGGGAACTGATTAAGACCAATGATATGATAAGGTCTACCACTTCATTGGGAGATTACTTGACTTAATAAATGTGAGCTCAGGCACTGCCAAGTGCTATCAGAGGGTGAAATTGATGTATCAAAAAGCCCCACCAAACCTTATGTTATGGAAATGGGTGGCAGGATCTGGCTGGATCAGAGTCTGCAGGACCCAATGTGAGAATCACATGGTGAGGTTTTGTGGTTGGCATTATGCAGAGAGTCAGTCTAGGTGATCTGAATGGTGCCTCTTGGCCCCAGAAGATATTAAACCCAGGGATGTTTTGATCTCTGTGCTGTTTAAAATGGTATTTCTTGTGTCTGTTTTCACACTGCAAGTGCAAAGCATTCACTTGCACTCACATTAGTGAGCTCTTAGCTGCTCTAATCAAGATCCTGCAAATGTTGTCTTTGGGAATGGGGCTAAATACATTCATAAACTTTTGCAGGAGCAAGCATTAATCAGAGCAACCCTTTCTAAAAGGATTGCATTTAATTAAATTAATTATGTTTCTTTTTATTTAATTAATTCCATGCTTCAGGGTTTCCACTGGATGCCTAGAGAGGCCAGGAAGATTTTTTTTCCCACCTTTGATGAACAACTTGGCTGCTGATTTTTGGTGTTTATTTTTTCCTTATTTTTCTCAGATTCCTCACAGATTGGCAGCAGTCTGACATGGGACAAGGGGTCAGGTGCACTGTTGCTTCCCTCTTGACTTCTTTTTCCTCCTCTGCTCAGGTTTAAGCCATTCATCAGTTACAGGGCTAAGAAAATCTTCTCCATATCAGATTTGCAACAACTCTGTGCGTTGGCTGGATTCCTTGGGCACTTTCACCTGCCCATTGTCCTGTAATTGAAGCTGCCAAAACCAGTGTCAATGACTCAAGTCTCTCCTGGGCTCATCCTGTGCAATACTATAGTTTTAAAGTTGTTTTGCTTTCTTGAGCTATAGATCTATTTTTTTTTCCTTTTGCTGGGTGTTGGGGAATGTAGCCAATGATGTTTGGATTTGTGCATAGAAAAGGCCCTTAGGGGACCTCCCAGGCTTAGCATCTGTTACATCTTTGCTCATAGGGGAGTAGATTAGGTTATCCAGGTGATGTTCTCCAGTCTGACATCCCTGAGATAGCTGAGCATAAAGTCAGAGCTTGAAATTACTTTATGCTTGCAATTCTTGGGACAAATGCATGTAGCAAATGGTAAACTATGCCAATGACAACTAGCCACAAATTTTTAAGGAGATTCTAATGCAGCGCTTAGTAAAGATAGATGCTATATTTATGCAATTATAGGCTCCTACTACAGTTTCTAACATCCACCATCCTGTAAAAGGCTTTAACACTGCAGAGCTGTACCTGGCTGTCATTCTGCAGAGGCAGAACTTGGGGCAGATCCCAGCTCCAGGAGCCAAGAATGGAGGATGGGATCCCCTTATCGCTGGCATGAAACAAGCTGGAGACCAGTGCTTTTCCTCCCTCCAGTTGACAGGGCTGCAGCTAAGTGCTCAGCTTGAAATAAAACCTTATGTTGATAGCTGGGATAACAAGGTACCCTGGCATGGATAGGGATTTGTGGTGATCATAATTAATTAGGACCGTGACAAACTACTTTGTTCAGAAAGTACCCAACAAACCCAAATTTTGCACTGGATCTAACATACAGATCACAAAACACGGCTTTTTTTTTTTTTTTTTTAAATCGTGTTGTTGACCAGAGGGAATTTTTTTTTTATGTGCATCAACACAGGGACAGACTATTCAGAAAATCCCATAGGAAAGGGCAACATCTAAGACTACCTTGGGCATGAAGAACAGAGGGATGAGATTGCAGAAATGCCTTAAAATCTTTCAGCGTCTCTATAGAACAAAGCTTGATTCACACTGGGGCAACTAAGACTAAAGCCAAAGCCCTTAGACTGTGGAGCAAGTGCCTGAGCCTCAGGGCCCAGGTCTATGCTCTGATTGTCTGGGTAAGAGACATAAGGAGAGAGCAGCATAGCTCCTCAGCAGTCCATCTTTCTGGGTTCCACCCTGTTAGCTGGAAACTGGTAGTTTATCAGGTAGGTCTTGCTCTGAGTTAAGTCCAGGGGCAGTGGTGCAGGCATCTTCCTTCTCAAAATCCTCCTGCCTTCAGGTAGACAGGATGACAGAAATGTTTTGACACAAGTGCTCTTTGCTTCAGCTCACAAGTGGGGTTGGGATTGCAGATGCTGTGATGAAGCTCAGTGTGGACTGTTATGTTCTGGAGCTTGAGATCAAAGGCTGTGTCTCTTTTCTGCCAGAAATATTGATCTGGGGAGGAAGGAAAATTACTGCTGTTAATGCATCATGTCAGGTGTGACTTGCAGGGCTTTGGTGTTCTTAGGGTTCCTTGTCTAAAACAAGCTCAAAGCAAAACAAGTAGAAAAAACTTTCCTGGCTCAAGTGAATTTTTTACAATAAGAGTAAGGACAAAGATTTGTTATTGCCCGAGCTGAGTTGTAGAATTAAGTTCCCCAGGAATTAATGCACATCACAAAACTCACCGTGCTCTGCTGAAATGCTAGACATCTGCCTCTGAGCTACCTCCTCTAACACAGGACTCAAAAATATTCCTTGACAAAGCAAAGTCCCCTGTTGCACACACTTGTCTCCTGGGGAAGGAATGAGACAGAGCAGACAGCAGATGACAAATGCCAGTCACGGCTCTCGATGGGCTCCTGGAAGGGGGTCACATGTTATGGTGGGGAGCCAACAAACACACAAACATGTCAACACAGGGCCTGTCAGCCCAGTGTTACAGAAACTTCATACCAAAGCCAGGAGGGGATTTTGCCTCAGTAACATAATGCCTCTTACTCACAGACTCAGCATTTGTTGCTTTAAAACTCTTGGAGTTTTTTGTTCGGTTTGTCGTATTTAACTTTTTCCAGTAAGTTTTAAAGGAAAAAAAGGATACAAGAAATTCTTTCCTTTTAACAATGCTGTCTCCTTTTTTTAGATTTGCAGCTGAGGAAGGGTGTGTTTGAGAAAGAGAATGCCAGTTTCTTAGGAAAGCTTTTATTTGACAACAACGACAACAAAAACCCGACCAAAACAAAAGTCAACAAACCCATGGGTAAACAGTCCAACACAACAAATCAGAAACTAAACAGTAATGTCAGTCAAACAACAAAAAAAGGTTATCATTCTTAAGAAAAGCTACAGATAGGGTGAGCCAGATGCCAAACTGATTTTATTATGCCTGTACTTTTGCATAAATAGGCAACTGTCAAAATACAGCATCTTGTCATTCGACAAAGTGAAATTCTACTAAATTGAATCAAGTTGAACAGAGAGACGACTGTAGTTTAGACAGGCACTCCCTCCCCTTCTGACATTGTGGGCCTGCTTGGCAGAGTGCTCAGGTTTCAAATGAAAGAAATGTGTTGGAATAGAGCAAGTGATGAAAAAAATGTCCTTAACAGGAACTTCATTAATTAAAACCCAAGAGGCTGACAAGCCCTGAGCTAATATCTTGCAGTGTTGGGGTGAAGGGTATATATTACTCGGAGCTACAAGCCAGATTTATCCCTATTATCAGGACTGGTGGAGGTTTCTACTGTAATTTAAACAGTATTCACTGTTGGAAAAGAAAAGAAAAGAAACACAACATCAATAAAACTGAGCACATCGCACTTCTGCTAACCTTAGGGCAGCGTGCAGCTCTCATCATTTATAAAAATCTAGGCTATCAGTTTTAGGGTGTTATGCGGGTGCACATCACCAGAGTATCTCTCAAAGCACCTAAAGCAGATTAGCCCTGAAAGTAGATTAGCCCCAGACTGGCTTCACAGCAGTTTTCATGGACTTGTTAACTTCCTCTGGCATTTTGATATTCTCCTTGGACAGGATAGTGTCTCAGTTTGTTTGTCTATGAGTTTTGAGGGGTTTTTTTGCTTTCCACAACTAGATTTGACTTTAGGTTGGCCAAGAAGGTAGTTAGAGGGGTATCACCTAAGGGCATTTTGAGCATCTTGCTTACAGTAGTAGAAGAGACATTACAGAAGAAGGAGCACAGCATTTCCTGAAGATCAGATGTATCTTATCTTCCGTAAGATCTATAAAGCAGATTTTAACTTCAGGTTTTTAAACTTGTTCTGCCTGCCTTAATGCTGCATGGTATTTTTTCATTGTAGGACCCTGTGTTCATTTGTCTCTCAATGTTTGTCTGAACTTTTTCCATGTCATACACCTCCCTTCAAGCTGGATTTCTGTGGAAAAATCATCAAAATGTTTCAGCTCTTTGTAAGTACAGAACCTAGAAAAAATATTTACTTCTATCAAGCAAGACATGAAGAGAGTGAGTTGAGAGGAATTAAGACAAGGACCTAGAAGTCTGATGAAAAATAAAACCAAGAACAATTAAAATCAGAGTTTGGTTGTGAAATGGCTCGGGTGTGTCCTGATGGAGCCTGAAAGCAAAAAGATAGAGATACAGGTAGAAAGTCACATTCCTGGGCATGATGTAGTTGCATGAACCAGGCTTCATGTCTCCTGTAACCTGCATCACTTTTAATCTAATTTCAGCATGTGCTGATAATGAATTATTGTGATAAGGAAGAAAGAACAGCCATCTTTTCAATCAGGGAGTATTTATTTATTTATTTAATTGAGTTCCTGTCCTGTTCACTGACAGAGACAATGATCCCAAAGCATGGAAATATCACATCTAAATGGGAAACATGAAATGGACATTTTTCACTGAGGACAATAGAATGGACAGGGCAGGGGTTAGGGTTAGCACCTTGCTCACTGTGCTCTCCTTTGCAACAAAGCAAATGAAAGAATCAATAGACCTTGCAATGAACCTCCTATTGCCCTGAGCATCTGTGGGATTAACATGAGGTAGAGAAATAAGAAAAAAAATAAAAATTGCAATGTTGCAAAGGAGATTGTAAAAGAAACTGGTTTGTTATCTTTCTGTTTGACATAGGAGGGAGTATATTTTTAAACAAAACCTTCGACACCTGGAAATTTCATCTTGTCATCACAGACTAACAGACCTCCCTTCCTTTCCTTCTGCTGGTCAGTCCCAGCCAAAAGCCAGAGTCCAACACTCATGCTCAGTAGAGTACATGGGATAAAACAATACACATGCTAGGCTACCAAACAACTGGTAGTAATCAAGCTATTGAATTCAGGGGAGTAAAAGAAAAGGAGTTTGACCCAATTGCCAAATCAATAAGAAAATGTATCCAAGGCTATTGTAAAAAAGAAGACGAAAAGAGGCAATGAGAAAATTTTATTTTGCTAAACAGAAATTGCTTACTAATATCAAGCACTCTTCAGGGCAGAGGAAACAGCCAGATGTCTCACTCAGGCTAACAGCACTTTTGCAGACATATTTATCTCATAGATTTTCACCTCCAGCTGTCTGGCAGTTTAAGAAGCCTTAATGCAAGTAGACTGACCATCAGATGTTTCCAAGTAACTTCTCCATCCACCAGTTTGGGCCATATGAAGGTTTGCATCCAAATTTAAATACAGCTTATAGCCTATACCTGTCTTCATTTAAAACTTCCCTTTGCAGCAGAGAGCAAAACACAATTTTTTTTTTCATTATTAGAAACGCTATAAGACTACAGTTTTGTCTGACAGGTGAAGTGAAAGTCTTCTGCATGGAATTGCATAAGAAAATTCTGGAGTACTTCATACATCATTTCTAGTGACTCCATATTTAAAGAAAGTTTGAAAGATTGGAAGGCAAGTCTCAAATTACTGGAAATCACTTTCAATGAGAAACTCGATCTCAGTTAAATTTCTTCATTCCATGGAGTTTATCAGAAAGATAATTGAGCAGTAATGCAATTAGATTCTGTGAAAATGTTCTCAAGGAGGAAAGACCCAGCATACAACTAGTCTTTAATCAATCAGAGAAAGGGATAGTGGGAATGGAAGCCTTAAAAATTACAAATGGAAATATGACAATGGAAGTGATTATTCATTATCACAAACTATAAGGAAAGCGATGAAATATTCACCTGTGGAAATTTTAAAGGGCTATAAAAATGTCAAAGATATATTTTAGCCAATACAGTATTATAGCTTTATCAAACAAAAATTATTGGAGTATGTAGGCAGGTTAGTGGGGATAATCTGATAGGTGCACCTCCATATTAAATGTCTTTTCATTGCCCTTCTGGCCTTAAATTCACTACCTAAATTAATCTACCATGGTGTCCCCGTTCCAACTTTGAGCACCTATGAAGCCACAGATCTAATCTTTGCACAATGAGCATATGATTAAGGTGCTTTGGCACAGCTGAGGGTGGGGAGGCCCTGGCACAGGTTACCCAGAGAATATGTGACTGCCCCATCCCTGGAATTGTTCAAGGCCAGACTGGACAGGCCTTTGAGCAGCCTGGTCTAGTGTCACTGCACATGGCAGGGGATTGGAACTAGGTAGTCTTTCAGGTCCCTTCAAACCAAAAACATTCTGTGATTATGGTATAAAAACTGGAAATAAGTTGCATGGATCTAGTTTAAAAGTCAATGCAGGTCATGTATGGCTTTTGTACACAATTCCCTAAATGAGCTGACAGGGGTTTTGACTGCTCTAGAAGGCTGCTGATGCTGTCAGCCTGCGCAGATCTTCTCTCTGAACTGAAAACACACAGAGCAAACTGCAATTTATCAGCATAAAAGCACTACCAAGGGAGAAATTAAGACCTTCCCAGTCTCTCACATAGAGCCTTTGAATTCAGTCTGTCTTCACAGAAGTAATATTAAGCGAGCTGAGGAGATTGCCTTACAGTTGTTCCCAGGCTCCTTTCTGGAGTAGCTGGCAGAAAAGATGGGAGGGAAACGGTAGAGAAAGGTGAAGGATAAAAGGAAAAGTTTGAAGTGAAATGTTTTCTTATTTAACTGACTGAAGTTCACCATCTGTGTAGAGTGTGTTGAGAGCCAAAGAATTTGCATGTTACAGCGAACCGTTTATGAAATACACAAATACATTTATAAATATATTATACAAATTTTCTTGTAGTTGGGGGGTTTTAACAGTAAAAGACCCTATTTACACTAATTTTCATAATGTTACAATAATCTTTTGCTATAAGGAATCAACAGATTTCTAAAAATTCTTAGGATTTCATAGATAGTTTCTCAGGATTACATGTAACATACCTTTTAGCATTTATTTGAAGCTTTCATTTCACTTCCAAAATGGAGCTTTTTTTCCCCCTCCAAATACTCCCACCATCATTTTTAACATTTTAGTATCCTGATTTTTTTTTTAATTGGACCATACAATATATATTAGGTTCAGGAAGAACATTGCAGTTGAAAATGTTCCACTTTATCGCACAAAGTGACCTCCTTAATCCTTTCTGACCCATAAAGAGCAAAATACTCTGGAATACCAGATCACACTGACATCTCTCTGGGTTTTCATGAGGAAACTCACTTTCATCTTAACTTTGTGTGAGAGGTTTTGGATTTGCAACTCTGGAGATGAGAAGCTGGGGGTTCAGCTGCTGTGATCTAGTAGATAATGGCACCAGACGAAGTTCTGGTCACTTAATGGTACTTTGTGTGGATAAAGAGAGAAACAAGAGAAGTCGCCCAGAGGTATCTTGCTCCTGTGCCTTCTCTTGCAGTATTTATCAGTCTGTCTGCAAGTACAGCTGTAAATTGTTCTGCATCCTAAACACCCACTCAATCTTCAGTTAAACTTTCTACCCTTCTTTAAGGATATCATGATGGTTGTTCAGTCCTGTTGAACCCATCGATTCTTCTCCCTCCTCCATGAAAATAGAGCTCATGTTTTGGTAAATAAAATGTATGGAGGGGTCTGTCCTGGTCTGACGCTTTCAGTATGGAGTGATTGGATAAGGATGAGCTGAAAAAAACGGAGAAATGGTCTGAAAGAACAGGGTGCAATCTAATAGTAGGACATGCAGAAATCCAGATTGGAGTATGAGTAATCAGCTGCTCAAATAGAAGATGAGGACTGGCAGCTTTATTGAAAAAGATCAAGGTGTTACAGTAGATCAGAAGTTGAGTGAATGTATGTCAACGCTGTCATGCTGTTGAATAAAAAATAGGTCAACACAATAAAGTGCAGGGTAGTCCACAAGACTGTGAAGCACCCACCCCTTCTGCTCTCTTCAGTATTTTCATGTCCCCAGCTGAGATACAGCATCCAGTTCTGACACCTCTCTTAGGGAGAAGAGAGAAGTTGAACAGGGAGAAGCTGACCAGAACAGCAGTGAAACTCTCACAAGGATGGAAGAACAGCTAAAAAACCTGGCCAGGGAGGAAAAACCGAAAGAACAATTTTTAAGAAGACAATAAACCTGCAACAGCTCCTGAAGGTATCTTCTATGTTTTCCTGCTTATGTGCAGCATCCATGAAACATGTTCACTTTCTTACTTCAACCAACACACATGAATACATTTCACTCTGTCCCCGTCAGTGATGACACACAGGGATCCACAGAGTCCTGGTTCTCTTCACTCAGTCTCCTCCAAATTTGGCTTTGACCTCCTCATCTCAAGCCTTCAGACAGCTCCAAACCTGTCAGCCAGCAGGTCAGGGCTCTCCACAGCTTTACAGCTCCTGGATAAGGAGTTGGCTGGTCCCTGGCTGCTGTGTACAAAATAATCTGAGTTTAAGCATCAACACGTAGATGATTTCTTCCCTCTGTACAGCAGCATCTTCCCATCTAAATTACAAGAGCTCTTATTTGCCTTTAACTAAGATTGCAGGAAAGTAGTCAGCTACAAGCTGTAAATGCATATCCATTGCCTTTTTAGCTCCAGGAAGCGGCAACTTCTCATCTTTAGGGCCAAAAAATTCACTATAATAAAGCATACTTTCCTAAAAGGAGCTGTCATTCAGTGGAGCTGAAATAGCATCTATCTGAATAGGCAAAAGCACAGCTACTGGGATCCAGCCTCTGCCGCGGGTGTAGCATTTGAAGTACACCAGCCATTGATGCTCACTGACTATGAATATATCTGTGATTTACTGGATTTTCTCTGCACCAGCCAGAGTAAAACAGGTGAAGGTTGTAGGACCATGTGCACTTCCATTGCAACACTTACTGTTGTGCTAAGCAAAGGCCTTAATGATGAAAAATCCGCAAACAAACAAACAAAACCCAAAAAGGATGCATTTTCGTAGTAAAAAGTGTACAAACACTTGCAAACAGATACACTGAACTGAGGTAAATTGTGGACACTCCCATTTAAAAACCTAGCCATGATTGACCAGTGAGTTCAGAACAATTTGCAAAAATTGTTTAATAAGCAATCATTAATATGGAATAAATTCAAGGGAATTGTGGAAGACAAAAAATGAGATAGGACTTATTGGTTACGCAATTTTGTGAATTATTAGCCTGCAGTCTGCACATACCACATATATCTTATAAAAGAAACTAATTTTCCTAGAAAAGAAGTCCTAGGATAGACCTGAATTATAGTGAATATTCCAGCTGCTCGAACTGATTATATCTCCATGAAAACAATTCAAGCCTCTGTTTATTTTTTTCAGCTATAGTTATTACTGAATGAGAAAACTGTGACTCCAGGTGTTGCGTATGTGCACCCGTGTAACAATCAGATTATTGACACTCTACTCCCCTTAGTATTTAGGCAATATCTCCAATGAAAACCTTCTCTTTGAGGTGATGGAATGTTAGATCGGACCTTGTTGTCATGATCAATCCATGAAATGAAGCCAAACACATAGGAATTCTTTTTAAAAATATGTTGAGTGAATCATCTGAGAGCATTGCAAAAACTGAATAAAGGTGATATTTGGAGAAGAAAATACATTGTTTTGTTTCAAATGCATCAAACATATTCATCAACCCACTTTATGGGTAGATATGTGCATCTACGCACACATATATGCATGTACAGAGACAGGTACGTGCACACACATATTTACATGCATATAGATAGTTTTATGGCAGGTGTCTCCAAATGGCAGTGTTCCCACAGAGTCTCCAGATCTTTTTCTTGGCATGCAAGCAGACTTTTCTGCCATGTAAAGACATGCTGTTATGCTCTTAAGAGTTTTAATTTTCTGGCTAATTGTTGACAGAAGATCATGAAATCTCAGGGCACCCAGTCAACCCTGAGACTGCAAGGGAAAGTGAGGAGCCCAGACACACTTAGCAGCTCTTAATAACTTGTTGAATCTGAACTTCTGTCAACTCTGGCCTTTATTTTTCCCTGAATTTGTGCTTGGAGCTGTTTTCCTTGTTGAGACATCTTGGGAGCCAACAACCAGCATGAAAGGAAGGATTGCTCTGCCCATCCTTGTAATCCTCTCTCTACGGGAGAGGTGCAGACATCTAAATAAAGAAAATTGCACTTTGTATGTCACCAGGCTCCTCATCCATCATGCTGTTCAGCCAAAATATGTGTATATATGCCTCCAGTGAGCTATCTATGGGGGAACAGAAGAGAGAGCAGGAGGGATTGCAATGTCTGCCTGGTTTCTAAGAAAGAAATGGACTTCCAGCCTAGGAAAAAAAAGTGTTCAGATTAGAACACCACAGCCCTTTCTGATTCATTGCCTTGGAGAAGTAAGAACAGCTTTGGCATATACCTCTGTTATTGTGTGCCAGCTCTGAGAGAAGCCACACTGAGAAGCCTGAGGCCTTACACCGTAAGCAAAAAAAATAATCCACCGCAGTAATTGCTTCTTGTTAGCACAGTTCAAACCCACAGATTGCAAAAGGTTAAGCTTTTGGTATAAAACCTAAATAGAGTCTGTCATGTTGTTCCCTCATAAATACAGTACTCTACTGTTGAGTTTGTTGTTTAAATCCTCCTCTTGCCAGTGCCTGGGCCTTCTGCAGATGTCTGAACATAAGAGAAGCTTGCTGGTGTCAAATTCATTTTGAGACTAACCATTTATTTTGCTTTGTTGGTTTGGTGTTGGGGGTTTTTTGTATGTGTCTGCGTGTGTGTTTTGTTTTTTGGCTTTTTTTTGGTGGCTGTTTTGTTATTCTTTTTTTATTGGTTTGTTGGTTTTTTTATTCTTATTATTTTCACTGGAATCAGTCTACCCCATTTGACTTGCAGAAACACACACACACACATACACACATATGCTCACGGGCCAACATCATGGCCACTTGCCAAGGAGAAGGTCAGGTCCTCAGGCCCTGAGCTGGTGGGTTTGCATAAGTGCACCTTCTTCACTGTTAACACCTTCACTGTGGAAGCACACCTGAAAGCTCTGTAACAGGGCTCTGGTCTCTCTCTAGGGAGGCCATGGAGAAGCCACAACCCCAACCTTGCCTTGGTTTTGGCAAAAATCCAGATTTCCAAGCATTGCTAACCCCGTCTCAAAAACCTCTACACAATTAACTTGGGGAACTCATTGCCACTAGATAGAATTGAAACCAAGGTGACACTGATATTCAAAATATTTATAGTGAAGTGCACCACAGAAACATCCAGAAGCACCATAGCTTGCATAAAAATATGTGCATAGGGAAAACAGCACTGAATTTACATGCTCAACAGGCAAATTTCTGTGGTCTGCACTCATTAACAAATTGCCTTAAAAGGCAGTGAAACAGTTAACCCAGTCTACAGCTCCTTGCAAAAACTGTGTATAAAAATGTAAAAATGTTGTTTTCCTTCTCTGTATCAGCTTGTGTCCCAATGAACTGCTATAAATTATTCTGCAATACAGATTCTGAGTAGTACAGTTAAGCTCATCCCAGATAAGAAAGGTTTGTTGTTTGCAGAGATGTCATGGTTTTACCCACAGTAATAATGTATCCCCAGACACAGGAATCTCAGCCTGCTCGTGTGAATCCTCGTGACTTGGTACAGTGGGAAAATATCTGAGTTTAAGATGGGTCAGAAGACGTGAAGCGAGTGATCAGCAATTCAGTCTCCTGAACTAACCTCTGGAAACCATTGTACTAAACTCAGAGGTGAAACAAAAGTTCATCTTTAGCCATTTCAGCACGACCTAAACTGTGCTGTTCAGGCTGTAAAGACAGTGGAAAAGCATTTCATAGCAATTTCTGCAATTTAAAAGTATTTTCATTCAACAGACTTTAAACAGATTTCATTTTCCAACAAAAATTTTTGTGAAGCAACTCATTTAAACACTTATCAGTAGGACAATCAGGATATAAAATCAACTTGGGAGTGAATGAGATCTTTAAAAGCAATTATTTTGCTAATGGTTAAGACAAGAATTTCCCTAATCATTTTAATTAAAAGTACATTGTAAAAAGTAAAATTAAACTAATAATATTGGCAATCGTGCACCCGCAAAAATGCATCAGACCATTCTCCCTTCTTTAAAGGAAGCAGTTTAAAGACATTTGTTCACCTGTTCTATTCTTTTGCTTGAAGCTATTAAACATTCAGTTACACTGATTTCAGATTGTGATTGTGTTTTGTGTGATAAAAAAGGGAATGTGTTAGATTAGATTTACTGATTGTGGAACCCCGATTAGAACTGCTTCCTATTCACTTTAGAATGAATATGAAATTATTGGTTTAAAAATCACTTTATGAACCTCAAACCTGATTCAAGTCTCATTTACAGGGTATTTTACAAAAGCCTATCTCAGTGTCTGACCTCTGTCCTGACATCCATTGTCAGATTCCTGCTTCACCAACTGGCTGGCCACTAGTCTGGGTTTCATCAAGCATGGCCCATACTTTCCTGAACATCTCTATTGATGGTCTCTGCTTTGGTGGTGGTTGGTTCTACCCTTACTTACTTCCTCACTCCTACTCTTCCCTTTTGTGTCTCCCCTCCCTTCTCAGGTCTGCCCTGCCTCCCACGTATGGAACTCACCCCCAGCTGCTTCTCAATCAGCCCTGTTGGGTGCAGAGACTCTCATTATGAGCCCAAGACTTGGTTAATTTCCCTCTTACCCAGTACATCTTCCTGTGACCTTGCTGATGTTCTAGCTAAATAATTTTTAGTTATTTCCAGGCAACTCTCTGTTCTAATATTGCCAAACCCTTCAGTGCAGTTTTTCCCTGCCTCACTTTTTTCTGCCCATCATTCCTTTTGTCTCCCTTTCTTCTTGAATTTTCTCCAAGTCAGATCTCACCAGAGCTTTCAAAGGTACAACATCACCTTCCTCTTTTTTTTCATGCCATTTCTGTTGCTCCCCTTCTACCTCACACAACTCTCCTTCCCTATTTCTGATACGGATGGGGACATTTGTATTACTCCTTTAACACTGGCAGCCCCACCCCACATGACATCTTTCCAGATTCTGTCTATAATTCCTCTGAATTTTTCACTTTCTTTTCATTTTACTGCATTTCATACCCTTCCTTAAAGCATTGTTCTCCTATTGTACCTCCAAAGATACTGGTCAAGGTTTGAGATGCCAGCATACTTGAGTGCTGATTGTTGCACTGGGGACACAGCCATCTCTTTTTCCCTGACTTACACCTACTGCTGCTGTACAAAATCACATTACCAACACTTGGAGAGTCACCAGGACCCTCTGAGTCACCAGAAGGGCCTGTGTGTGAGCCATTAGCCCTTGGCAAACACAGTGTAAGACAGCTTAGGTGGGAACTTTATTAACACAGGGTCTGTATTTATACAGCTCCTGGTTGGGACCTGACCCTAGAGTTCAGATTCCCAGGGGCTAAGGTACAATGACTAATAATAACACTAATCCCACAAATATCAGCAAGGGAATGTTTTTGATTACAATACAGATGCTTATGTTTGAACACAGGATTTCAAAATCTGCTTGCATTGTAATTTAAAAGAAATGGTTATGCTGTGGAAGGCCCTTTGACCCATCTATACTTGCTCCCGAAGTGATGTGAAATTCATCCCCTGCAGAAAGGCAACACAGTGAGCCAATTAGACCCCCAAGACCCACAAAGGGTGAGTTATGCCCAAAGAGCACCTACATGTTATGAAAGTATATATTGCTGAAAAAACGTACCCTAACTCTGTAACAGTCTCTTTGAACACAATATAAATGCTACTGTGGACCACAGGGGTTAATCCATTACAACAAGGCAATTAGATTTAGTGACTGTTTGGAAGATAAAAGCAGTGAGTCATAATCAATCCTGAGAACCCAGACATGATAAATTTCCATAATTTCCTCTTACTTCATAGATCTGAGCATGACAAAGCGAGTTAAGGTGGAGTGGTTACAGTCCCATGTCAGAAATGCAAGAGGAATTTTATTTTTATTAAACAAGTTACATGTGAAAAGGAGTCTTTCTCTCGCTCTCTTTCTGGCAATCCCATTCCAGATGGTGATACGTTTAGCCCTCAAATATTTTGTCAATGCCTCTTGCTAAGCTTTGAATGTCTGTTTCTGGAGGGAGATGGGAACAAAGGGGGTTTTTTTCCTGGTTTTGCTACAGCCAGGAGACTTCAAATGGAAGGTCTCATTCACCATCTTCTGGTTAAATCCTGCCCAGGACAGTAATGTTCTGTTTGCAGCTTGTTTCACCCACAGTGGCAAGTGGGAAAGCGTGTTTTCAGTCTTTTCGAGAGGTGTTACACATATCCAGATGCTTCCCAAGACACGTTTGAGTAGTGGTCCAAACAGTTTCTGTAGGAGAGAGTGGCAAGTCCCCAAGTCATTAAGCACTGGGCTGCCCACAGAGCCAAAACCCTGGGCCACTATGAAAGATTCACTCAAAGAAAATCCACCACAGTAGTTTGAGTTGTGCAACCATCGGTGGACTCTGCGGCACAAGCCGTCTCACCCAGCTGGAGGAGGACCCTGACTCCCTGACAGTGTCCTCCAGCAGCCTGGGTGTTTGGCATAAATTGGATACTCGAGGTTGGGTGCCTGCTTGGTGTAACTCCACTGATCTCACTACGCTGTAATATGCCTATGAAGCAAAAGATCTTGTTCTCATTGGATATGAGTGTCAAGGTGATGCCCTTGAAATGCTGCTCTCTGTGCAGAGTCGCTGCTCTCTGTGCAGTCACTCCTCAAGCTTTCTCTGGTGCTGATGTGAAGTTGCTAACCACATAAGGAGACTAAATAACTTGTTTAGACAAGAAACTTAGCTTTTAAAAAGCTGAAGTAAGATAAATACAAATCTTTAAATCTCTAGCAAGCTAAAAGCAAAAAATTAGTTAGGATACCTGAAATTGTTTGATACACCCAACAGTTAATTTGTCCTCTGCTCTCCTTCTTCCTTTTTTCCCTTTTTCTAAAAGAAAGCCCCAAATTAGGCAGGTTGGACAGAACCCAGGCACTGTCCTAGCCCTTTGTAGAGATGTAAGTTCAGAAACAGAGAATATAGGAATTCTCAGGAAGCCAAATTTTCCCTAGTGGGACAACCCTGCCTTTTCCTAGAAGAGTGTCAGTGAGTTGTGTTCTTCACTGAGGCCCCAGCTCAGCGTTGCAGGAGTGAAGTGCCAACCAAAACGGTGACACAACTGTAAGAGTAAATAAGCTGCACTCCCCTCCTCTCTCCACCCACCTATCTCACCCAGCAATGTGTGTCTGCTGGTGGAATTTGGGTCAGGAGAACTGGGCTTGAGCCACCTCACTGGCTGTGCTGTTTCTCAGTGCCTTAAGCGACACACAATCTCCTGTTTGACAACTGGCCTGCATATCTGTGGTGATGTGACCAGCTAACAGCAGTTCAAGCATTCCTCTTCTGTGTGTAGTTTATTAGGGCTTTCAGCATTTTTTCTTACTAGTATAAGAATATGTGAGGAGGAGGAACATGGTAGCAATTAAGTGCAGCCATGAATTTTATGAACAGTACGCTGGAAACCACATTAATGACTTCATCAAGGCTAAGTGCACACATCATCCCAGCAATATTTGCTTCTTAAAATAAATGTAGTGTTCAGGAATGATGCCCAGCTGACAGCCCTGAGGACCAAAGCCCCCTCCTAGCCTACCATGAAAGCTGTAGTGGGATATACCTCACTGCATTGCCATGCGCATGTGGGCCTCAAGCCTGTTGCAGAAGGGTCACCTCTAGACTGGCAGAATAATTTAATATTACATCCTTTGCTGCTTATCTACATTTGGAAGAGGTTCCTGTTTACGCCAGCAGTAATAGGATCCTTAGTGCTACAGAAACCAGAGCCTGGATTCTCCTCTGAACTGCAACTGAAAAAGTCAAATTACAGTTTTCCAAGAGTCAGCATCATTTCAATGTACCTTTTGGCCTGATAGGAACTTGAGGCTCTGAGTTGCCTATGAATTTAATCTTTGTTGTCCATTTGCTATTTTTTTCTAATATATTCATGTCTTATTTCAAGGTTGTCCCTTGAGTTTGGAAGAAGTTTACCATAAATATCTCTAAACCTTCTCCATTTTCATTACTTTGGTCCCCTTCTTAAATACCTCCTTTGCTGTACTGTCTAAAGATGACCAGTTTGAAAGAAATATTTTATCCCAGTCCTTATCATACTGACCAGCAATGCCTCGGTGGCTTTTACTCCAGGGATACCCGTTGGCTTACTCTCATCCAGCTGGTGGCCATTGATCAGCTCTATCCCACTGGATGATTTATTGTAGCTCCAGACACCAGACACCTCCCACTGCATGTCTTAGTGTCCACCACTAAGAGAGGGACACTTTCAGGCTATTCTGATGAATAATTGGCTTTTGAATGCAGAGAGGTGGAGACTTTTTTTAAAGACAGTTGACGCTTTAATGGAAGAAGTCACTTTTAATACAGTTTATGCAGACAGAACAGTGAGGTCCAGGTCTCCTGGAACAAAAAACAACAAATATTTCAGACAATCCCAACTACAAAATTAATATCTAACTCAGGGTTCGAACACCCATAAACTTTGTTCTTGGTTGTGAAATCCAGCTCAGAGTCTTGTTGCAAATGGTTTCTAAGGGCAGTGTCATAACTGGACTCAGGCCATTCTCTGCTAGGAACTGAATCACTGCACTTAGAAAACTGGAAAATTGTCAAGTGAAGAGAAAAATACTGAAAAAAATGCTAGTAGACAACCCTTTCAGCAAAAGGCTATTAGCTGGGTACTCTATGCATAATAATTTAGTCTGCTTCACCCTGTTTTATTCAGCTTTTATTCCAGTGCTAGTGAAATGTATCACATGCTGGTTTTGGATAGCTACTATTTTATGAGAAGATATTTGAGATAAAAGGCAAAACTAAGTTTTTCTATGTACTCTCCTTCATAGTGAGAGAACTAAAAGAACAAAGAAAATAGAAACAAAGTTTTCCAAACACAGGACAGGAAAGAACTTTTTAACAAACTGAATAATGAACTTGTGAAATTTGTTACTTTTAGATAAGATTACCAAATATACCTGAGGGCCTAAAACAAATAATTGTTTTAAAGCAACCTTATGTATGAGCAGAGCAGATTTATTCTCGAACAAAGACCATAAACTTTTATGGGTTTTAATGAAGTTAAGCAACTGAGGAAATAATGAATCAGATAAATCCAAATAATTGTGTTGTCTTCAGAAGAATTGCAAAATAACAGAACTGTTGGGTCTGGAAGGCACCTCTGGAGATTGCCTAATCCAAGCCCCTACTCAGAGCAGGGTCACCTGCAGCAGGTTGCATAGGACTGTGTCCAGTTGGATTTTGAATAAGTCCAAGGACTAAGACTCCACAACCTCCCTCGACAATCTGTTCCTGTGTGTGACCACTCGCCCAGTGAAAAAAGTTTCTTATATCATTAAGTGCAACATTTGCTATATTTCAGTTTGTACCTGCTGCCTTTTCCTCATTTACTGGGCTCCACTGAGGTGTGTCTGGCTCCATCTTCTTTTCCCCTGCCTCCTCCAACCAAGTATTTATACACAGAGCTAGGATTTCACCAAGCCTTCTCTTCCTCAGGCTGGAAAATCCACCAGAACCCCTGATCTTCAAGGCTCCTTTCAAATCAGGTGGCATGGGGTTATTCCCACCCAGGGACAGGATGGCATTTCCCATTGCCGAACTTCATGAGGATGCTGGGGTGGTCCATTTCTCCACCTTGTTGAGGTCCCTCTGGATAACAGCACATCTGTCTGGTCCATTAGCCACTCCTTCAGCTTTTGTATCATCTGCACTCTTGCTAAGGACTCCATTCCATCAATCAGGTCATTAATGCAGATATTAAACATGGTTGCTCTAGTATAAACCTCTGGTGCAAACCACTAGCGACTGGCCTCCAACTGCATTTCATAGCACTGATCACAACCTTTTAAGACTGACATATTACATACACTTTTTTTCTCCTCTAGATTCTACATCACATGATACTGCAAACACTTTCATATGTATATACACACAGTTATGTGGCTGGCTTTAAAACTGCATATAGTCCCAATCATTTTATAGTTACTCTTGTGTGCAAGCCTGTACAGGATCAGAAGATTTAAAATAACCAATCTGGATCCCAACAAGAAATATGCATCTGACCTCAGGATGCTGGGCATCTCACAAACATAGCTGAGAATTATGTATGTCAGGAAACTTACAGGGAAAAAGATTAGAAATGGAAACTATGAATATTTAAGTGTCTCCTTGGGTTTTTTAATGTAAATTTCACTGAGGCCTATCTCTTCAGTCCATGTTTTTTTTAAACATTTCCATACCTCTCAAAGTATCTAAGGTATGTTAATAGCCAGCTTTTATGCAGCACAAGCAAAATGACACCGTTTCAAGTTATCAGAGTTCCTGCAAAAGTGTCACCTTTCCAAGGTTTCGCACTTACTTTGGTTTGAGAAGCAAGGTCTCTTCCTGAGTCTTTTTGGAATTAAATAAGGAAAGGCAAAGGTGGGTGATGAAATGTGCTATGAAACAGAATTATATATGAGGAACCAGGCATGTAATGTGTATTTCCATAATGTTCCTAGCAGCAGCCAAACTTCCACTTCAGAAGAGCTAGCCTTTCACATTTCTTTTTTTTGTATGAGAGGGAAGATTTCCAGCACTCCTGTGTTTAGTTTCCATATCATGCTTTTGCTGGAAATGTCCTCTTTCCATACAGTACCTCTGAGTCACGGCTCAACGGGAACGCTGACTATAATCTCCTCTTGACATTAAGATGTTGCTGAGCGACTGGAGGATATTTCAAGCAGTGGAATTCATGTTCAGCCACATGTTTGGGCTGACAACCAGTTAAACCTTGCTGGAGCAATATTTTTCTATGCCGTTAGTTTTTATACCAAACAAGGTCTGTAGTAACTGGATGCCCCAATTGAGCAAAACTGTTTACAAGAAATAAATCACTCCTGGCATTAAGAAAAACACAAGGCCCATGGCTTGCAAGCACAGCATCATTCAGATCTTTATTTCTCATAAACCTAACCCCCAAACATGTGCATTCTCATACACTGTGACTTGTGCTTTGAGTTGTGGTCAGCGCATTTCCATAACCCTTTATTATCATGCTTACCTAATCTTGCAACCATATTTAGCTGCAAATGCATTAGACACCATTTCACTGCTCAAAAAGGAAAAAAATCCACAGCTGAAGACCTGACACAAGGTAGAAATTTTATTGACTTGACACTAAATCTTAATTCTCATGCAAAACTCCCAGTGATGCATGAAGACCAAAATTTGACGCAGAGAATGGTGTGTGGCTTGTGCAAGACCCTGGTATGCCTGAGTTTCAGGTCCTCTTTCTACCAACCCACAGCGGATATGAGTTGTTACAACTTCTAGCTTGGCTTTCCGGTCTGGAGGTTCCTGAGTTGCACCATGACGTGTCAGGTGAGCAGGACTCGTCTGACACTCGTGGGACTCAGATCTCGGTGCTGCAGACGAGCTCCCTACAAGTGGAGGAGGAGTGCAATCTCTGTTGACTTGGAGCTCAGTTTTCACAGAAATTTCAGGCCAGAAGGTGTTGTTCTATTTTCCTTATGAAGCAGCACCTTCTGTTTTACAAGTCCCAGAGAGGAGCTGCTGAGAGCAGAGAGCACTGAGCAAACCTCCTGGAAGGAAAAAAGGAAAGGGAGCACAGTACAGCGCTTACTTCTCTCTCTGACACTGAAAGGTGAAAGCAGAGTGCTGGACCAGAACTTGGTGTTAACCTCAAACCCACAAGATGACAATCCCAACAGTGTCCGTTTTTGCATCAAATTGTCAGTGTGACTGGATACAATGGCAAGGCCACTTCAATACCTCTACCTTCCAATGCAAAATCAGATAATACTGAAGAGGCTGCAGAGGTTGATAGTCATTGGAAGAGATTGTTTTCCAAGCTGGAAATTTCTCATCTCAGATGAAATTGGTATTCAAACCTCTGCATGATGCACATAGCTGTTAGTTCCTCTTTTCTAACATAAGGAAAACAGTACTTGAATTTTAGTGCCTGTAATCTCATCTCTCCAGACAGTTATCTTTTAGCATCAGAGCCTGTTTCTTCCTCTCTTTCTGTACAACATGTAGCGTAAGAAGACCTTGATTTTTGACTCAGACCTCTCATTTCCTCACCATGGAAAAGAAAAAAAAAGTTATTTTGAGACTTTAAACAAGTTCTCATGCAACAGAAGCTCGCAATTTTTTTTTCCAGATCGGTAGTAAAATGGTATCAAAAGCAGATAGATACTCCTCAAACACAAAGCGTTTTATTTAAATTATATATATTACATGGTTCATTGTTTTCAGTGCATTATATTTCAAAAGACAAATTGTTTTGAAACATTTTGTCAAATGTCTTAGTGGTTCTCAACCTGTTTTATTCACCCTCTGGATACCCACTGAAAACAGCAAAAATATTTTTTCTTAGCTTTTATAAAATCACGGAATCATTAAGGTTGGAAAAGGCCTCTAAGATCATTGAGTCCAACCATTAACCCAGCAGTGCCGAGTCCACCACTAAATTATGTTCTTAAGCACCACATCTATAATAATAATAATTATGAAACCTCTCATTTCTACCGACAAATTAACAAAAATATTTTTCATTCAATCTCAGGTGTGTGTGCGAGGAAATTTTGGATACCATAGGAAGGGTGACTTACTAGATTTTAACTATGAGACTTCTGGTTGTAAAAGCAGAGCTTGCATCCTCATAAGAGACCATTTTCTGTATTGTTTTCAGTTACTAAATTAATTTTAAATAATTTGCTAAATTTTCCATCCTGAAAATGACCTTTTAAAGATGTACATTACCAGAGAGACCAAAAGATCCTGCTCAGAACAGCCACATTTACTAAAAAAAATTAAATGGGTCAGGCTCCTTTCTCTGGTCCTAAGAGCAAATGGCACAGTATAGATCATGTCCATGTGTCCTTCTCACTCTTTCCCAAAAACCCCGATGTGTCATTGCCTACAGTGCTTATCAGGAACACTGTGCCACACCAGCCAGCACAGACCAGGTGAGTGACCCTGATGAGCACCTGACACAGGTTGAGTTTCAGTGCAGCGGTTTAGCAGAGGTTAGTTTTTCAGCTTTTTGGAGATTTGTGCTTGTTTACATTGTTAAATAAAATATAATCCTAGAGAGATAATGCAGGGACCTTCCTTAGTCATACTTCAGCTATGGACAGTCCTCTGTCCATCTCTGCACAGACCCAGAATATTTCACCTTTGAGCCAATTAATGGAAGCAAAGGGGAGTATTCCTGTCCCAGGCTTACTCCCATAAATGCAGGAGCCAGGCTCCCTGTGTGGTCGCAGGTTGAAGCTCAATGGGCAAATTTCCAGACTCGGTGGCAAGTGCAGCAGGTAGATCCCATGAGACTCATGACGGGAAACTCTATGGCTGTGAAGTGCTTTAAGATGTCTTTGAAGTCTCAGCTGTGAATAATCATAACATTTCCACAAAATTGACATAAATTCTATGGTGATTATACTCAGTTCACATTAACTGTGGAGCCAGAGGTATAAAGCTGTGGCACCGAGTGGCAAGTGTGCTCGTGAAATCGGATAGTCCACACTGTAATTTGTAAAACTGGAGCGTGTGTTTGGCCGTTGGATGAAATTGGAACAGCTTAACTTTGTGTCATCAGTCCTAATAATATTAATAACAGTTTTTTCCTAGATGGTAATTTTGTCCAATATTCCTCAAAGTGTTTTACAAAGTGACAAGTAAAATTAACTCCAGTTTATAGGATAATAATTCGAGGCAGAGAGGTGAAATTTCTGGCATTAGGACTCAGAAGGTTCTGCACACCCTGCACACCAGGCTGCTTTCTTGATGCTGCTAAATCCATATTTTGGACCAGCAGATTCTATATTCTTTATCTACCCCAATGCCCTTTCAATATTCTGCGTATGATATCTGTATGTATGTATCTTGTATGTGTGATATAAAGGATTGAGGCTAGTTGCTAAAAAGAAAATAATCTGTTGCTACTGGAATATTATTTCACGCCCAAAGCTATGTGAGGAAAAAAAAAATAAAAGCAGGTGAAGAGAAAGCAAGATAGACATTTTAATGCAGCAATTATTACTTGTGAGGTCAATTTGCCTTTTCTAAACTGTCAAAGTATCTCAAGAGCTCTTGTTCTTTAGAGATAGCGAAATAGGGAAACAAAACACACTAGCATAAACCATTTAAATAAATAAATTAATAAAAGCAATTAGCAGACCCTCAACCAGCTCTACTCTTCTTCTAAGCTCAAGTGTTGCCTTCACCCTCTCACAGAGCAGTAAGTAGGAAAAGAGCCAGACACATTGGGTTTAAAGGTTCATACACTTCCTCCTCCCCTGCCCAACAAAGAGAGATGTCCAAAATATTTCCAAAGCAAATTATAATGGAGTCAACCACAAGAATGTCCTGCCATTTCACAGTGGCTTGTTTCAAGCCAATCTTGCTGTTTTCTCGGTGGAGAGGAGAAAAAGAGTCGCAGTGCTATCTTCAACCTCAGCCCCATCAGCCCTTTCCAGCCTCAGGAATCTCTGGGTAATTGATGACCAGCTGCCCTCTGCCTCTGTGGCCATCTAGGTGATTAGCAGGGTACTTGCTAAAGGGTGAGAGCCGCGCACTTTGGTTCACCATCCGTCATGAATGCACAGATCTCTTGCTGTGCTTGGTGCCAAGGTTGTGGGTGGACATGGCATCTGTATGGCACAGCTCCCTCTTTGAAATGCACCACTGGAAATGCAGGAGGACAACATCAGTGTTTGTTCTTACTTTCTGACAGCTTGGCTTTCTCTGGAGTTTTTCAAGGTCTTTCTCTTGGCTTTGTTAAGAGTGGTTTTCCAGTTCAAATGTCCCATTTTTAAAGGCAGCTTATTAAAAAGAGGGTAAGAGGCTGTTTAAACAGGCAGATACTGACAGGACAAGGGGGAATGGTTTTAAACTAAAAGAGGAGAGATTTAGATCTGATGTTAGGAAGAAATTCTATACTGTGAGAGTGCTGAGGCACCGGCACAAGTTGCCCAGAGAAGCTGTGGATGCCCCATCCCTGGAAGTGTACAAGGCCAAGTTGGAGAGGCCTTTGAGCAACCCAGTCTAGTGGAAGGTATTCATGCTCATGGCAGGGGGATTGGAACTAGATGATATTTAACCAACCCAAAGCAGTCTGTGATTTGATAGTTTTTAGTAATATCCTCCATTGCATAGCTGCTGGGGGTGAGAACCACAAAAGGTCTCGGGTGCTGTACTATTCTTCTAAGCTTCTATAAAATCCAAATCCCTGAATTACCTCCCACCTAACCTTGGAGATGCCTCCAAGGCACCATCAGCTCTTTTCCCTAAGTTTGCCACGAATCCTTCCTCCTGGCACTGCTCAGTAGCAAACAGCCTAATCCATGCTGCATCCACAAATGCTGCCAATCCTCTTAAGGGTACACCTGTATCCACCCAGGAATACACTTACTAGAGGTGACGACAGATGACTAAGGAGGTTCTAACCCTCCTTTAACAGTGCTGAGGAGAAGCTGGCAGGAGCCTAATCCTTCACCTGCAGAAGAACTGCATTAACCTTTAGCTCTATACCATTGTTCAGAGGACATTGCCCTCTTTGTGACTTTTATATCCTGGCTTATACTAAGGGAAGTCCTCCCACTGTGACACTCCTTGTATAGATCTGCATCACTTTTTAAATTTAATCATTTGGGCTGAAATTTTACAAATATGTTTCACCTGTTTCCAAAATAGAGCCCAAGAAAAAATAATTCCATTGTCTCACAGTATAAAACACGACAAAACTCAAATAGGTGTTTCATTAAAAAATTCTACTGTCCCTCTTCTCTGGAGCAGGGATTTGGAATTCATCAAGGGGCTTACCCTACTGTCAGAGACATGCCTTTTCCTGCGAAAACCTCCTCTGGTGAAATTACCCGGCGAAATTATCCTACGAAATGAGCCTTTGGGAACTCTGAGGTCGCACACACTCCACAGAGACTTTTTTCAAGTTTAACAGCTTTGGAGTTTCCTCCAGCCCTGAGCCAAATATGAGTTTCCAGATAATTTGCTGCTCTTGGCTGTGGAAGGGGTGCTGTTAATGCTGGGGGAGCTGGAAGATGGGGATGCCTCTCGTGTGCTCCCATTGCTCCTCCTGCTGGAGTTGAGCAGCATGAAGGAGGTTGCTGGGGAGGGAGATGGGTAAAACTCCAGCTGTGTGGGAAATGGGTATAAGTAGGGCAACAGAAAAGACAGACCCTCAAATATGGGGCTTGACCCAGTCATTGCTGCTGGGGTTGTCTGTTAAGGCTTTTCCCACAGTTACTGAAGTTGGCAATTTGTAAGGTTTTTAAAGGAAAAATGAACTTTCTGTGCAAGCTTTATGTGCTGTCAGCTAAAGGGAAAGAAGTCATTCTAGTTACATGGGGAGATGTAAGCACAAGTGTTCACAGCACCAAGAGTAGGAATCTCAGGAAAAAAGTGCATGGGGCCCCTTACACCACTCTTTTCTCCCCCTGCAGTCCCCTACTCCATTTCCCTGCATCCTCACATGAGTTACGGTACTGCCATACGGCATCTCCTGGATCTCTGCACTTCTTGCTCACCCTCAAGACTATTGATCCTGAGCACTGGATGAGATCAAGATGGTTTGGAAGAGATAGGATCTGATCATTTAATTCAAGACATTATATAATCATAGAATTGTTTAGGTTGGAAAAGACCTCTAAGATCATTGAATCCAACTGTTAAACCACCACTGCCAAGCCCACCACTAAACAATGTCCCCAAGTGCCACATCTACATATCTTTTAAATATCTCTGTTGATCTTCTGCACATGAAAGGAAAACTGAGATTGCAAAAGCTACCTAAACTGTGGTTTTCCCCGATTTCTTGCTTGCCTTTGTGACTCAAAGCTCTTGGAGCATAGAGGGATGTGTACATGCATGTGTACGTCATATACATTTTTCCCACCTAATTTGTGCCTGGGATAACACAGAAACCAGACCATCTAGTGTGAAAATGTACAATATCCTAGGTAAAAATGCAGTCAGAAACTGGCATTTGGCTATGGGTTGCAAAGTTGAGAGACACCACAAATAGGATAACAAGGAGAGTTTCACGAATATTGCTCAATAACCTAATGCAATTTTTCAAAGCCTCAGTGGTGGATTTCTGTCTCCAGGCTCTATTGTGGTCAAGGAAGTGTGAGGAGCCACAAATGAGAGCATGATTTTGGCAGCAGCAAACCAGCTTTACAAGTCTTGCAGGACTCTGGTACTCCATGACATTAGGTTTTCATTCAATGCAGAAGTAAAAAGGGCATGCTCATGATCTAAATTTTCTTGCTGTCTCCCCACTTCATGCACCCCCTCTTGTTCATATGTCTGTAAGTCTGAGAATGAAAGAGGAAACGGACAGATTTATCTATTTCACATCACTTTTCAGTCATGTTATTAGATGGAAAATAAGAAAAAAAAAAAAAGAAAACCCATCAAGCAATGAAAAAGAATTTTTAGAAATGGAGACAGTAGACAGAACTAAAAAAATCCCTGTCTGAATTGGTATAAAATTTTATGTGGACATATTTGAAATTTTTCTACAAATCTGAGAGGGTACACATTTATTATATATAGTTGGTACATAGGCTTGCAGATGGTTGGATATCCAATTTGAATTTCACTGCAGTGATTTTCTAGGTAAGTACTCTCACCACAAGCAGACACAATGTTTGAAGTCCTTTCAAATTGTAAAGACAAAAGCTTTTATGTTGGACACGATGTGAGATAGACTTGCTTGTTGAGGTCCTCAGTGAAAGAAGGTGTTCAGAAATTACTCTCGGTAAATGGGAGAGGATTAAAGCACCATTCCCTCACCCCAAGAGCAACTCTTCACTGCTGGGGGAGGGGAGCTGCTCTTTGAGACAGCGGGGAGGACAAGTTCCTCCACAACTGGAGAATACCATAGCTTCCTCTAGAGATACCTTCTACCAAGAAAACCAGGATAAAACAAAAAATACTCTAAGATCAAAGTGAAAATCTGTTTCCTTTAACCACGTCTTCCCAGACAGTAATACATAACTAAAGTTAAAACTTCCTTTGGAATACAGAGGTTTTTCAAAACTCTGCTTTGGCCAGTTCAGAATTTTTATGAGCTTGGACACACAATGTGCAGACAAGGAGCAAGGGAAGATAAACAAGAAGCAATGAGCTTTTTTAGAACAGGCAGACAAGAGTGACATGAATGATGTTCATGTCTTCAATGTCTTCATGAAGTCTTTTCCAGAGTTCCAGGCTTATATTCCTCTAATTCTGATATATCACACAAACACACGTAAAACTATATTAGAAAGACATCTGTAAGATTACAAAACAGGTTTCAAAATGTTAATAAAAACTAGACTTTATGCTTTTCTGTGCAATTTTCCAATCCTTAGCCCCTGCACACATGCATGATAAGCAGCAGTATTATTGTCTGTCTGCCATTTTCAGTAGGAGCAGTGGCATTGGGACTGGTTTATACAGACATGGGGAATAAATACCAGGTGTCCTTCTACTCCAGTCCTAAGTGATGATCAAAGGGTAAACTGACCTTTGCAACAGATTGTCAATGACCGTTCTGGATCTGCTGCCAAAACAGATTAATTTGTGTATCAGTCTCAGGCTTATTCTGCTAAGTGTTATGGTAGAAGAGACTTAAGACCAGGTTTGGAGCAGATACAAGTGAAATCATGTTTCACCTCCTTGTTGATAAGCATGAGACCAGAGATGTTTGAACGATACAAAGAGATTGAAGAGATGCTGAGATCACCTTTTGCTGAGTTATCTTTGGTTTGGGTCTCCTGGTACAGAGACCACCAGTTCTACCATGAATGTGCTTGTCTTGTGAGAGGCCAAGAAGATCCCATATGTCCATGACTTGTGTGTGTAAACACATAGCTTTGCCTGGTTGTCTGTAACAAAATGCTGTCAAAAACAGAACTTTTTTTTTTTTTTTCCTACCAGCAGGAGAGGAATGAATGAGATTACAGAAACTAGAAGGACTTCCCAGTTCACTGTGCAAAATCTCTGGAAGATTTAATCATTTATTGTTTCAGTCAAAACAGTAAAGGTGCAATAGCAATTCTGATATATCTCTATAAATCTTCTAAGTTTGAATGTGTGAAGATTGTATTTATGGTTTCACAACAAGCTAGAATCTGCAATGCCTCAGAGGAACCACTTTGTCAAAGCGATGACTGCTCAAATGGTTGAGTCAACACTTCTCCAGATACAGAGATGAAGAAGACACCATAATAATTGTCAAAAATTTATGATCTCAAAATTAGCAGTTTAACTCCCCTTTTGGAGCTCTTAGCTGGTTTTTTTGCAGCTCCATTTTTTGCACTCAGTTCTACTTCTTTTGATGCAAGTTTAATAGGTAGATCTTTAATTTCTGTTTCTGCTCCTCATTGTTACATGTGCATTAATAGAGACAGGAGCCTTGAGGAAAAAACTGTATGTGATGAGATAACTAAAGAGTATCATAATTTACAGTGCCAGAGGGCAATGTTTGGAACTTGATTGACACCCTTAATTCTGGCATTTATCATCTTTTAAGTGCTTGATTCTACAACTATAAAATGTTCTTTCAGTATGGTTGGATTATTTCTTTATGAATTTTCAAATTTAATATCCTAGGTCTCAAACCCCCCCCCCTTCCCCTTCCCCCTCCATGGCCCATCAGGTGCCACCATCCCATTTATGTGAGAAGGACTGGACTCTATTCACGCAGACTGTGCACCAACCATTATTAAAGATAAAAGAGAAAGCAGCAGTGAGAGTAAACTGTCCTATTCTACTAGAGTTAGGTAGAGGTGAGAAAACTTCAGCAGTAATTTTCACAGACATTTGCTGACTTCAAAGGAATAATAAGCAACAGAAATTCTGGGAGTCATCCAGACTGCAAAAACAGGGCTCATTCCTTCTTCCCCTTCCTCTCTTACCTCTCCCAGTCTCTTTCCTACTTCTGAGTATGTCTAATCCCATCCTTCTGCCCTAGTCTCTCTCAAATACAGCTGCTCAACACACAGTAGAAAAATATCCAGAGTTAAATTATGCATGTGGGCATTTAATGATTCCCTGGATGGACAGACTGAAGAACAGCAAGGCAGACAGACAAGTAGATAAAAACTCCTAAATAGGTGGACTTGCACAAGCAGAGGTATGCTTTTCTTTGCAAAATATCTGATCTCAGATTTCATATTCTCACTGTGTCCAAAAACTGCATTAAAAATATTTAGGGACACATTATACTAAATTTACAAAGTCTAGAGTCAGCACTTCTTCATACACATCAAAGCCTCACATAAACTTGGGCACATTTGACTCCACCATACAGATGCTAATGAATTTTTTTTTTCTGTAGAGATTTTCTTTTCGGTCACTCATGTGGTAGAGAAGATAATTTTCAAGAAACCCAGTAAGTAAATTCAGTAAGGCCGAGGAAGTGGGTATTGTCATCTGTTAACTACCATGTTGAGCTTTGAAGCTGGGAGAAGCCACAGTGCTCACCACATGGCCATGGTCAATTTTTGAGTGGTAATGTCTTCCTCCAGATGACATTATGTCAACCACCGTAATAATGTGCTCTCTCTCTAGCTTTGAAGGTTTTTTTCCAATCATTTCCTAAGATTTTATCGGAAGAGTCATGGACCTTAGGGGAAAAACTGCCAAAAACTCATTGTGTAATTTTGCAGGATCAGATTACTGTGGTGGAGGGAGGGTGAGAGTCCAAGACAACTTAAGGCAAATTTGCCTAAATCAGTTTATTTGATACAGGTTGTCTGATTGCACAAAGCCTTATTTCAATAAGAAAATATTGTTGCTTAATAGCAAGACAATTATATGGCTGTATTCCAGCTCAACAGAATAGACCTTGTAGCAAAATTACTTTTTTTCTTTAACATAGCAATTTTCTATTAATATGAAAGAACAGTGTAACTCTTTGTAAAAATGATGCTTTATGAATGACTAAATGTTCATCAACTATTTATTACTCAGGTATCATGTACTGACAAGATTTCATGGTTTTGCTCTAATGCTTTCTATTCTTTACCTCTTTAACCTCTTTTTTCTTTGAGTAACTCCTCTTCTGTGGAAAAAAAGTGTCTTTCAGGTCTGTAACGGTTGTGAAATGAAAATTAGCTCACTTAGATCCTCACTGTCTCAACTAAAATATGACCCAGAGCTAGCCAAAACCCCTGGGTAGCTTCCATTACTATTACTCTTACACTGCTACCTACCCACATCACACAACAAGACTGTGAGATGACCAGAGACCAAAATAATGTCTCCTATAACCAAGTCAAGTGCCTTGACCACAACACCATCTTTCTCTTAAATCAATCACATTTGATTTTGGTTACCCAAAATCTCATCAATGAGGTTTTGCATAAGCAGTGGAGCGGCAGCACTGGGCTAAAAGTGGCAGCCAGAAGGAGTGGCTGATGGCTAATGGCTTCTGTGGGCTGGAATGGGTATTAATGAGGGCAGGACTGCAGGACTTGCCCTTCTGTTATTTGGCCTGCAAAAGGATTTCAGTATGCAATGTTTGAGAGATGGGAATTAGGGGAAAAAGATAGTCCAGGTATGGATTTGTGCAAGCCAGCTACTTAGTCTTTTTGTTCAGTTTTTTTTTCAGGTTGTACAATATCATAGTCAGTCATTCCTCAAACATATTGATCTTCCATCGACTTTTTTTCAGTATAAGAAGTGTTGCATATTGTTAACACAACATGCACGTGTAGTCACGTGTTTCAGTCAAGGCTTGTATGAAATCCATATAAAGAGGTTCTCCTTGAACTCAGGTGACTGTGGTATGTGGGTGGGGAGAGAGTTTGGATTCCAGCCAAACTGCGTTCAAGAAACATGCTCTGGAAGTTATGAGGAATTAAAAATTTTTAATTCAACAAATCTTGGTAATTTGCACTGAAAAACTGCCCGAAAGATATTTTTGTGATTTGATACTACTTTTAATAACTGTAGAAGCTCAGAATTCCAGAAATAACATCAAAATTCTTGTGCAAGTTTTCAAGACAGAAAAGTGATGCTGCAGGAAGCTAAGACTGATGTGACTTAAATTCATGGCAAAAATAAAGGAATGCAGGAAAGTGATTCAATAAGTAAAGAATTTAGAAATAATGTGTAATTGGGGCCAGTCAGTAAATTTAAATTAACTTGATTCTCTTATGAAACAGCGTATTTGGTCAATAATAATATGTTCTGAGGTATATGAGTTATATAGGCTTTTGCAAGGTCAGTTGACTGTGTCATCATTCTCTGCAACCATGAACATTGCATAGTCTTAATAGCACATAAGTGAAATGAATTAAGAAATTATTAGCTAAGAGATCTCAGAAATAGGAATGTCATCAGGAAATTAGTTTTTAATATGGTACATCCATTGGGCTCCTACAGGGATTGATATTGTGTCATGCATTCAGTGCTTTTGATTATTGTTCCGAAAACAATAATAAAAATTACTCTTCATGGAGTTTTTGGATTAAATAAAGTTTTCTGGTGGCTAAATAATAAATGAAGACGAAGCCTCAATACCGAGTAAATTGGGTCATTCAGTAATCTCATCCCAGTCAAATAAAGGATAGTTCAGCAGGTAGTGCAGACTGTGCAGGAGATCTCCAGACTTGCGACAAATGTTTTTCTGGAAAATATGGGTAGTCATATTAAAGTTATGTTTTGGCCAAGACAAGATGTGGGTCAGACCCCATTATTTCCAAATTTTCAGTTTTAGACTCCAAGGACCAAGTTCACCTAACCACAGGTACACATTTAAAATATGGACTTCTGTATAGAAGTAGTCACTCTGGACTCTATAGTCACAGAATCATAGAATCATGGAGTGGTTTGGGTTGGAAGAGACCTTCAAAGATCATCCAGACCAATCCCCTTGTCATGGGCTGGGATACCTTCCACTAGAATAGATTGCTCAAAGCCTCGTCCAGCCTGGCCTTGAACTCCTCCAATGACATCCACAGCTTCTCAAGGCAAGTCATTCCAGTGTCTCACCACCTTCATAATAAAATAATGCTTCCTTATGTTCAGTCTAAATCTCCCTTCTTTCAGTTTAAAACCACTGACCCTTGTCCTGTCACTCCAGGCACTGGTAAAAAGTCTCTCCACTTTTCTAATTAGCCTTCTCTGAATATTGAAAGGCCACAATAAAGTGGAGCCTTCTGTTCTCCCAGCTGAACCACTCCAGCTCTCTCAATAGTCAATAGGGAGAGATGCATTTTAAACCCATGGCATACCTTTCCCAAATATGGATAACAAAACCAAGCTAGATTAAGCAATCCCCAAGGGATCATATTTGTTTCCTTTGCTTACAGTAGACGCCTGGTTGAGCATCCTCAATCTAGATATCCTCACTGTAGCATTACGAAGTTATACAAGGTAAATCTCACCTCAAATGAGAACAAAACAAATTCCCTTGAAGTCATGAGACATTAACATATCTCTTACTATATTATACCTTCAAAACAACATATATTAGGAATAACACAATTCACTGTTAAAGAACTGAAAACTCATATTGGAAGACAGTCTAAGAAATGATGAAATAGCCCAGTTTTCAGAAACAGTTTCCTGATTTCACAGTGCACTTTTTGAATCACAGACTGTGTACCCCTCGTATTTCATTTATATCATGACACTGCAGACTGAGCAAAACAGTGGGGTTTTGGTATTATATGTCATTAGTTTTCTCTTAAAATCCATTCTTCAAGGTAAAATTCAACAATAACAGCAATGTATTCTGATTGGTGGAGACTTCAGGGTGTCTTTATCACAAACTCAACCCCATCTGTCCTTCAAACAAGTCTACTGACATTTCCAATGAAGAGGAAAGGAGAATGGCAGGCCTGTTCACCCTTCCGTGTCTGGCTTGCCTCCCTGATGTGACATCATTGCTCATGCCCTACTCCAGCGTAATCGAGCAGGTCAGTGGTTATTCCAAGCTTCACCCATTCCAGATTCCACCCTTAACCCTCCAAAATAAGTCTTTTATAGTTAAATGATTCACTTATTAGGTAAAATAAACATGAAAATAATGTCAAATTAAAATAAAGAGAAGTAGCATGAAGTTAAATTCAGACTGACACTGAGCAAACAGTCTGGCTGGAATCATTATACCCTTTTGGAAACAGGCACGGATATCAGAGCATGGATCCAATTAGTTTCAACTGGGAGGACCCTTCCTTTTCCTGGCTCCCTGGGTTTAAATATCACCATTTAGATATTATTTTAGAGTTAGGGACAACTGTCCTGCATTTGCCATCTACAGGAACTCAAGAAACCTGCAAACTGTGTTCTGAGCTCAAGTATTGAAACAAAGCATGAAATTTGTCATTTGCAAAGATCATTAAGACCCTAGTCACATAAATGTTTAACAGGCCTTGGCTTCTATAAAAACTTGGAGAGAAAGCAAACCCAAGACAGGTTCACCAAGTCCCAGCACCGGTCTTCATGTCTGGAGCCAACAGGCAGGCCAGCGTGCATAGAGGAAAAACAATCAGAAAGGGATGTACAAAGGCTGCTCTTCAACTGCCCAAGAGAAATGCTAGATCGCACTTTCAGGATTGCTATTGTTAGTTGGAGTCCACAAGTGATTTATTAAGATGCTCTACTGGACCACCTATAATCACTCATTGGTTTTCCTGCTGGTGCTGCTTCCCTCAGCCCAGCGGGTACAAAACGATGTGCGAAGTGATACAAAAGAGCAAGTCAGGAATGTGGAGAAAACTTGTGGCTGTAAGCAACTTTCTGCCTTTCAGGCATAACTCTCTTGTTGAAGTTGTGGTATCATATAAGGAAAACACAAAACCATAGAGTTAACTTGGTGATGCCAAGTGAAAGTCAGAGAGGAACTTTTCACAAGGACAGATAGTGATAGGACAAGGGGGAATGGCTTTAAACTGAGAGTGGACAGGTTTAGATTGGATATAAGGAAGACATTCTTTACTTGGAGGGTGGTGAGCCCCTGGCATGGATTGCTCATTGAAGCTCTGGTTGCCTCTTTCCTGGAAGTGTTCAAGACCAAATTGGAGAAGGCTTTGAGTAACCTAGTCTAGTGGAAGGTGTCCCTGCCCATGGCAGAGGGATTGGAACTAGATGATCTTTATGGTCCCTTCCAACACAAACCATTCTGTGATTCTATGGTTCTATGCCAGTTCAGGATATGTTGTACACAAGATTCTTCACTGAGCACATCTGCTATTGGTGCCACTCAAATACAAACCCCAGAAGAGGAGGGAAGTACATTTCCTAGCTAAGCTAAACTTGCTTGAGCTCACTGAGGGGAAGACACCTTTCAGGTTCACTTGGAAGAACAATTCTCAGCAGCACTTGGTAGATTTTAAACCATTATTGAAACCATGTGCAGGGTGTGTATAGTGCAAGGTTCATCCCTACTTGTTTGCAAACATACCACCACCCTGAGAACTGGCAATTCTCCCCGGCTTTGTCACAAGAGATGACATTTTAATATCCTGACCTAATAGAGCTCAGGAACATCTCAGCAGCTACCTGTCATGAGACAACTGTAAGCACCACAGATTTGTACAGTTCTTCATTTTGCATGCAGTGAGAATCAAAAAGAGTGTCAGGATGTAATTTCAAATACCCAGGGTTTTATTTATATTTTAGGAGGAAAATATAGACATTAACCATTTTTTTTTTCCTTTCAATTTCTTTTTAAAATCTCAAAGCAAATGGAGTCATAGTATTTCTGCTGGTACAGCCAAATTGTTCTTTGGATTTCCGTGTATTTGATTGCAAGCAGTTTTCATCTCTTCTGCTACAGTATGAATTGTCAATGCACATAAGTGTATTATACATACATTTATATTCCCTTTAAGCCCAGTGAAAACCATACATGTATTTTTAATTATTAAGCTGTTGACTTTGAAAATTGGGCAACAGTGATTTAAAATAAAAATCAAAGCTGATTTTATTTTAAAATAAAAATCAAAGCTTTGCACCATCTCTGCAAAGTAAGAGTGATCCAATCAAAACTTGACATAATCAAGTGGTGTGAATTCTACCAAACAGTCATTACATTCTTTAAAACAATCCTTCATCCAAAAGACTGATACACCACCAGTCATCACTCCAAGGAAGCATTAGCAAAATAGGTAAGAGAAAAGAAAAGACAAAAGCAAAAATGTCTTATTAAAAATCATGCAAATTGGGCAAGAAAAGTCTTGACTTTGTTTTTATTATACTTGCTTCTCAAATGTGACAGCTGATGTTGTCTTTTTAGGCTTCTCTAGGTTCAGTATTCTCTGGATGGGGACATCAGCTTTTCAGCAGAACGCTCTGCATCCTGGCAGTGGGTCACAGGGGTATGGCCACACAAATAAAAGCCATGTCTAGAGCATTCTTGAGAAATGAAACCAGCAAGATGGAATTGCTGTAGATTTTCTCCCTTACTGCCCTGGGGAGGCTGAAGATCTCTGCCAGCATCTGGTAGCTCCAGGTCAAAACCACAAGTACAAATGAAAAAAGGTAGAAAATAAGCTTGGCTGGGGAAAGAGAAAGGTATCCTTAGTACCAAGACAATGTTCTGCAAGATCAGCCACCTTCCCAGCACACCCTTTGGTGGCAACTTGGCCCTATGGTTCATATGGCCACTGTTGCCAACAGAAAGATGATCCTTGACCCACACACACCCCCCAAGCAGAGTCAGTAGCCTGGGCCTTCCCCCAGAACACAAATGGCCACTTGCAGCTTCCTTGCTTCCTCCAAGACACACTTCTTGTGCCCTATCACTCTGTCAGATGGTACAGCCCAGCACTGTCATCCCCCTGTTCTCTCTCCACAGTCCTCAAGGGCCAACACACCCATATCAAGATGTAACAACAGATTCAGCCTATTGGAGTAGTTCTGCTTTGGCAAGGCTACCAATAAACCAATGTCTAATGGCCACCTACGTGCTAAAAGAAAAGTTTTTGTTTACTTTAGTAGGAAAAAAAATGGCCAGAGTAAACTACTGACCCCGGGATCATTGCTGTTGATGATTTGAGTCAAAGTGTTACATCCAAGACTGTCAGTTTGATCCACTTATACCTTCAAAACCAGAAAGTGAGACAATCCCTGTCACCTGAATGAAACCTGCTGAGCTTGACCTCTTGAAGTGTTATGGGAGTAATTACTTGTTCTACAACATGATCCACATCTTCCAACCAAGTCCACAGATTGCAAGCACAGTTGGGAAAACAATGTATGCCCTCGTCAGTGTGGACCAAGGTGAGACAGTACAGTCATTCAACACTGTTTGTCCTCTGTGGAACTACAAATCTTTCTGTGATACTCTTATCTTTACCCTTAAAAATACAGAAGAGAGGCTGCAAAGAGCACTCAGCTTTTACTAGCATTGGAATAAGATTTCCGGGGAAGTGGTGAAATCACGATCCCTGGAAGTGTTTAAAAGACGTGGGTGGATTACTTGAGGATATAGTTAGGTGCTGAACACAGTGATGCTGAGTGCTAGACTTTGCGATCTTAGAGGTCTTTTTCCAACCCTAATGATTCCATGATTCCAACCCTTTGTACTCAGCAGGTGTGAGTCATAAAGTAATAAATCTTTTAGAGAAAAATTGAGAAATTAAGTGTTTCCTAATTGGAAGCCTAATGCCACCATTTCATTATATTTCAGATGAGAAACCTGGGAATATTGTATGGAGAAGAAGATTCAGCATCTCAGCACAAAATTAAAATCTTGCCAAAAGGATACTTTTACATAGAAGGTATTTAGTAAGACAATAACTGGTTGCCTTCATGGTCTCTTGATGACGGATGGTCTAAGGAAATTCATCCTAGGAGATGATGATGAAGACTGCAATATGGCTCCTACCAACCCAGATGTACATGTAAATTAATATACCTTTGCATGATCCCTCTCCTCCATTTTTATCTCACAATATTGGAGCAGTGTCATGATACTGAAAGCCAGTTGAGCAGATGCTATGGCAGGAGATGGTAATGTTCTTGTTGACATCACAGAAGCCAGAGAAAGACTAATAAGAAACGGTTCTGGAAACACCATGTCGAAGACACTCATGCAGAAAAAATTGTTCATCTTAATCTCAGTAATGCTTTTGTTACATTTGTTGCCCAGAGGAGCTGTGGCTGCCCCATCCCTGAAAGTGTTCAAGGCCAGGTGGGACAGGACATGGAGCAACCTGGGATAGTGGATGGTGTCTCTGCCCGCAGCAGGGGTTTGGAACAAGATGGGCTTCAAGGTCCCTTTCAACCCAAACCCTTCTGTGATTCTGTGATTCTAGGATTTCCATTGCTTGCCCTGGCTCAGGGTGAAATGCAAAAATAAGGGTCCCTCCTGACATCTGCATTACAACAAGAGATTGTGGCCATTTTGGCTCCTTGAATTTTATAAACAATGCAGTCTCAGCACACTGGCTACTGTTTTGTATATTAAATTGTTGGGGGGGTGGTATCAATAAACAGCTGCACGGTCCAATTAGTACTGTTTACTGTCAAATTAACAAGGAAAGTGATACTTTCTGCTCTTTGTTTATAACTCTGCCCAGTTGGCCCTGGCACCAGAAAGACTAAATGAAAATGGACAGCTCCCGATGGTAGATGCTCTCCTAGATCAAACAGAAGGGAAATTTTGTTTGCCTTATAAACTAAACAGTATCTTTTCAGGTTCATGTGCTCAGAATAACAGCTATTCAGTTGCACCAGCTGTTTTTTATTTCACTGCTAATTGTATGTCTCATTCCTCAGCCAACTTGCAGGTCATTGTTTGATTGCTGATGTTCACTCAGAGAAAGGGAGCAGAGTTCAGTGCACATGTGTGTACATGAGGTAGAACAGTGGGTGGAAGTTTAAATTCCTGGATGAAAGTTGTGTACAGTTGTAGGTTTGCTTCATACTGAGCTTTAGAAGATAGACCCTGGCCTTTCAGCATGCTCTCTGAGCTTTGCTTTTGGAAAGATGGAGTGCAAGGAATGTCAAATACTTGCTTTGAGTCTAAAGAAACCATCTGAGCTCTCCAGTCAAAATATAAATTGTGAACGGAACTGAATCACCGCTTTTATTAAAATACCTACTTTAATAAGGAAAACTTAATTTATTCCAACCAAGCCTCGTTTTTAGGTGTGCTCTAGGCTACTTGAATCAGAAAAACGTTGTCTCTGTGCACTGTGCTTCTTGCCGTTTAGTCACTCTTCTGACTTTTCCTCCTTCACCTCTCCATTCATTGCAATTTCTTTTATAATTATTTATTTTCTAAACCCCCCTGCACTCAGACAGAAATACAGAAAGGCTGTCATCACATTGCAAAATAAAAAAAAAATTGATCAAACAAACTGTGCACAGCCTCTGGTTATTATAGACTTCCCCCTAATTTTACATGATTTGCATTGTTGCCACTTCAAGACAGGTTTTTCAAGACACTTGATATTGGTGTATCCTTCTTTAATCCAATAATAATTTTTCCATGTGCTTGTAAGAGTATAAGGAGGAGAGCTGTGTGGAGAGCTTACTAGGGCTTTATTTCTTATCAGAAGAGGCAAAACTTGGAGAAAGTAAATATACAGACTGTTTACATCCTTTTGTTAAATGCTCAGAAACTATGTGAATGAGGGTGGCATAAATGCTTGGATGCATTAAAACCAAAAGGCTTCTCTGTCTCCAGTTAAAAGGCTTTTGTGATGATATCGCATTGATAAGAACTTTTAAATGCTATAAATAGGTAGATACAATCTCTAAAGAATGTCTTTGAGGTCATTCTAACTCATCCATCTCAAGAAAAAAAAAATCACTACAGGCAACTTTTGTAGATCACATAACGTTTGGTAGACAGTTAAAGCAGTAAGAGGGGTCATTTCTCCAAAGTGACAGATCTGCACTGCAGTGAGGCATGAAGGGTGGGTTGAATCATGTCCAGAGCTCTTTCAAGACATATTAACCTGTGAGTTGGGCATCCGACCCCTGTTTTAGTCATTGGAGGTTTAATCCTAAACCGTGAGGTTCATCTTGCTGTGGACACCTACATCTGGTAAGATTTGCTTTGCCCAAGGTTCCACTACCTGTACCTATAAGATTTTGACTATAATGGGATTCAAGACAACTTGGTGGACATGTACATATATAGAAACCTGAAATTATGAATTAAGGTGACATCTAAGTTACTTGACTAAGTTTTCTGTATAAAATATGGAAAGGAGTGTTCCTTATTACACCCTAAGAGGCAACAGTAAAATAACAGGCGGGATGTCCTACTCTGTTAAATTCTAAGGAACCTTAGATGAGTGATTTAAGCTATGCACAAAGCTTTAGAGGAGTGAAATTCAATGGGAAAAGAGAAAGGGTTATGGGAAGAAGGGGATGGAAGAGAGATAGAAAAAAAGAAAGAAAGAAAGAAAAAGAGAGAGAGAGAAAGAACACTAATTTCTCATTTTTATTAGAAAATAGCATCATCTATTAAGAAATTTTATGGTTATCTTTACTGGCAATTTTTGAGAACAAATCATAATGTACTATAAAGCAAAATTCAAATTAGGATCCTATAAATTGAAATTTCCCCTGTGCTTTCATCCAGATGCTTAATTATATACTTCTGATTCAAAAGCCTCAATATTATTCCTTCAGTATAACACTACACAAATGACTAAACTTCAGAGATAAGTGAAGTTATTTCTAAATGTTTCGAGACATTTTAAAGCTGAGGAAAATTACACCAGAATAACAAAACAGCAAAAGGTGACCAAATAATATACAACGTAGCTCTGCTAAACCTTAAACATGGTGTATACTTTATTTAACTATAACAGCATTTCTGTTATGTGATGCCAACTAATGCAGGGCAACTGTAAACTCAAAGAGGATAAAGGAAATCACTTTTTCAAATCTCTGCCAGACTCTTTCAAAAGAGAACTAGGAATGTAGCAAAAGTGATCAAAGGCAAAAGGGCCTGCCAGGCTTTATTTACTCTCTACTCTCTGTCTGTTGGGGATTGACATTTTTTATATTTTTATTTCTTTTTTAAAAACAATAGTTTAGACAAATGTGTCTAGACTGATGGTAGAGCAAATGTGACATCAATTATGGATTCTTACACAGTGGTTCAGCATATGTGGGCAGTTGCCAGTTCCCAGGGAAACAAAAATTGCCAGGCTGCCAGACTGGAAATAGCTGCTCATCTTACCATGGTCTCTTCTCAGAGTGTGACTGGTATCAGAGGTTTCTGAAGAGGTTGCTTTACGTGGATGTGGGCAACTGTAGGGCGCCTTTTGCATTTCCAGCAAAAGGTGTCAATGGAGAGGAGCCTATAAGGGGATTTCTTTTCACAGTTCTGCAGGAGGTACTTCAGATCCAATCACACGCCAAGTGAAAGCCACTTTGGCTTGAAGAAAGTTGTGTGCAAGTGTGGTGAGGTTGTCTCTGCACCCCGACCTGGCCCATTCAGTGGAACCCCTGAGTCTGCTCTTACAGGGTTGATTTTCTCAGGCTCGTCCAACAATGGGCACCCAGGAATTAGGCAATATTGTGGGTATTTTATGACAGTGGTAAAAATCTTCCTTGCCGAGAACATCTTCCATTTTGGGAAGACTTTTTTGTAATTCTGATTCCATCACATAGGTGGTTCCAAATAAATGTGCTATCAGCTAATAAACTAATGCTTTTCATATCTCAGTTGCTTCCAGGTGATGGCTCTGATATTCTAGCAAAAATTCCCATTACTCATTCTAAAGTGAATTCCTTGTATTTTGCTCTGCTGAACATCATACTATTTTTGCTTTTCTCACCCTCAGAACATCAGATCTCTCTCTTCAGTCCTTCTCTTGTCATCAGCAAATTATAGAACCATAGAATCAAAAAAGGAGTTAGGTTGGAAGGGAACTTAAAGACCATTCAGTTCTGACCACCTGCCATGGGCAAGAACAACTTCCACTAGACCAGGTTGTTCAAAGCCCCATCCAGCCTACCCTTGAACACTTTCAGGGATGGGGCATCCACAGCCTCACTGTGTCTCACCACACTTAGAATTTCTTCCTAATATGTAACATAAACATATCCTCCTTCAGCTTAAATCTATTCCCTCTTGTCCTATCAGTTCATGCTTTAGTGAGAAGTCCCTCTCCAGCTCTCTTGTAGGTCCTCTTTAGACACTGTAATGGGTTCTAAGGTCTCCTTGGAGCCTTCCCTTCTCCAGGTTGAACAGCTACAGCTCTCTCAGCCTGCCCTCACAGGAGAGCTACTCCAGCCCTCTGATCAACTTTTCAGCTTCCTCTGGACACATTTCAACAGGTCCACATCTTTCTTGTGTTGGACACTCCAGATCTGGATGCAGCACTGCAGGTGGAGTCTCACAAGAGCAGAGTAGAGGAGCAGATCAACAGCCTTTTGTGCTAAAGTGACAAATGGCTCTATTAAATGAGCTCATTCTTAAAAAATGGTTAATAACAAGCACAATTCTTGAAAAAAAACTGATCTTGTAACCTCCTTCCAGCCAAACCCATAATTTCTTTCATAACATTCATTTTTTTCTTTCAATTGAGCTGATTCCCTAGACATCTTCCAGCTAATTCCTATTCGATCACTGATCAGCTACCACATATATTATGATGTGGAGTTTTTGGAGGGCACAGCAAGACATAAACACAGTATAATAACAGGTCAATGTCACTTAGTGTAGAACATATTGCTGACCATGTCCTTCTCAGTTTATACATGAAAGTCTGCGTTATATTAGTGTTCCAAACCAGGTTGTCAGCTTCTACACAAGTTTATAGATAATGTCTTTAGCAAGAAAAGTACCTCTTAATATTTGAGCCCATGACTGAACCTAAAACAAGAAATCTAAATTTTAAAAAAAAAGTGTAGGCAAATGGCTTTGTCTTTTAACAAAGACTCAGCATTATAATTTTTAGAATTTGCCAGTGACACAACCCATTATTGGTTTGCCCATATTAAAAACTTCCTAGCTTTATATTTAATCAAAAATAGCTCTGACTGGCAGACGTGCTGAAGGCTGTAACCTTCTGGTTATCCACAGAACTAGAATTACAAGGGCAATGGGGTAACATCTCCTCACCCTGCCTCTTTTCTCCCAGAGGGTCTAACTCTTCCCACTCAGTCTAGGGCTGTTTTGCTGAGTCTGACACCAAAACTGTGGAGCTGAATTTCCTGTTGAGATGCCAGGGACAAAACCAGAGTCAATGTGTAGCCACAAAGAATCCCTTAAAACTTGACTCAGAAAAATGATTCAGACCTTCTGAGGAAGCCAATTCATACAGATAACTACTCTCTGCAGCACTCAGGCGAGGGTGAAAGAGGTGGGTGAAGACTCCTGCCCTGTTATTAAACAAGCAATTTCCCTGAATTCTCCCTGAACTGAATTCTCCATTGCCTTAAGTGATCTGCTGGTGAAAGTGCAGCAGTCAGCTCCTCTGGTGCCAGAACCACAGGCGCTGGGCATCGCTAGAGCATCATGCATTCTCTCCACAGGCAATGTGCCTCCCAAAATTTATGATTCCTCACTTTTTTTGAGAGGTGTGAATGTGGAGCCACTGAAAGTAGGTTGGGTGGGGATAACCCATACACCTCTCTTCTATGTGCGTTCAGCATGGAGAAGAGAAGGCTCCGGGGGAACTCACTGGGGCTTTTTAGTTCTTAAAGGGAGACTATAAAAAAGAGGGAGAGTGACTTTTTATATGGACAGATGGTGATAGGATAAGGGGGAACGGTTTTAAACAAAAAAAAAGAGAGATTTAGATTAGATGTTAGGAAGAAGTCCTTTATTCAGAGGGAGGTAAGGTGCTGGCGCAGGTTGCCCAGAGAAGCTGTGGATGCCCCATTCCTGGAAGTGTTTGAGGCCAGGTTGGAAAGGGCTTTGAGCAACCTGGTCTAGTGGAAGATGTCCCTGCCCATGGCAGGGGGACTGGAACTTGATGATTTTTAAGGTCCCTTCTAACCCAAACCATTCTATGATTCCATGACCCATCAGAATTTGAGCCAAATCATTATGGCATATATGTAAATAGATTTACCACTTCATTAAATGGCCAAGAAGCAATCAGCGGGTTAGCACACAATCAGCACATCAGCACACAAGTAGTGTGGCTTTGTCCTCCTGAGTTAAATGATTTGTGCACGTTTTGTCTCTTTTCACTGGTGCAAGTGGGCAAGGCAGGTAGAAAAACCTGGAAAACTAGGACTTCAAGAGATGTGCCAGTGGGAATGCCACCTTCCCTGTGGCCTGTATCACCTCCACTTTAGCTTCCACCTAACAGCTAGTGTCCAAGGAACTTTCTGCCTCCTCAGCTCTACCACATTGCCACTTATGAGCTGATACTGTTGGTGTCTACGTGAAGACATCAAACTGTGAGCAGCAGGGCAGGGTATTGAGCCCCAACAAAGAGGGAGAGTGGGCAGCTAGTGATGGTTGTGCCTGGCCCCATCTCTGCCAATTCCACCAGCACTGTTTGTCGAACTCCTGGGTCTTCATGCTGTCCCTTTTTCATGTGGTTTGGCTTTCAAGGTAGAACAAGTTTATTCACATTAACTCCCTGATATCAGGAGGGTGGAAAACAATATAGCTTTTAACTCAGACCTTGCCAATAAAAGTTCTCTTTCTACAAGAAGAAAGCAGTTCTTTGGAGAATTGCTTCCAGCAAAGATGCACCCTAAAGAGAAACTTTTACAGCTACAACACACAGATGAAACTGGAACGGCCTTTAAATCAAGGAGTTTCTAAAGAGCAATTCAAAAGAAGGCTTATGTTATCCAAACCAGTTTAAGGAACATATCTGCACCTGCCAAACTAAGTGCCCATAATCAGGAACAGCAACAGGAGCAGAGAGAGAAGATGAAGTAGCATATGGGGCCAGGGCATTTGTTCCCAGCATGAATATTAGTTCATGGTCCTTGTTTCCCTCAAAACACACAGAGAAAATTTGGATGTACAACCTTCCTTTGGATAATCCATGGTATAAAGGCACTAAGTCCATTAAAAGCATTTATTTCATAAACACCAGGCAAACATGCCCAGTTGGTAGGAACTATAGAATAGAAAGAAGGTAGGAACTACTGGGCAGAGTAAGATCTATCATATGACAGTGGAAGACTTTGAATTACATTTTGAGCTTCCTAAGTCACTAAATACCTCTAAGCTTTTTCTCCACACTTGGACTGACATTGTCCATATGTCAAATTTTTTTTAAAATTTCTAGATTATTCACTTTCCATTAAATCTTGAGCAAAAAAAAAAACAACCTTCTTTTTCAATGGAATACATAAGTGACAACAACACATGGATTACAGAAACAGATTATCTGCTGTGCTGTTCCCACTGTGCACAGTTGCATTAGTTTACTTAAACTTGTCCAGCTTCTGCCAGTGGTCAAATCCTTAACCCCAGTCACAACAGGAGAACAGTGACTTTCCATCCACTCCCATTTACAAGATGTTTCCTAAAACACTGTCTAAATCTAAGTAGGTGGTATTTTCCCATGGACATTCATAACTGAAGAAGCTGGAGACATAGTCTAGACATTCTGTATTTTAATACTTGTCTTATTAATGTTTCTCCATGCTTCACTTTCCTTACCCGTAAAAGGACACTGATAAATCCTGAAGTACTATCAATACGAGGTAGTACAGTAAAATTAGCCAGTTTTGTTTGTTTAAGCAAATTCTAAAACAGAAGTGATATTCAACATTAGTAAACATGCATGCAAATCTAATTGTAATTTTTAAAAATGCCCCAAAAGACTAAAGGTCTGCAAAGTACTTGACTGGGGGCTGTTATTTCTTTTTCCTTTGATTTTAAACCATCTTTTTACAGCCTTTTTAAAGTTTCTAGTAATTTTCCTGGTTTTATTCATTCCTAGTTTTTTGTCTTGAATAATGTCTATGTGTTGGGTTGACTTGTTTTGTTTTATTTTTTCCTTTCCAGTATTTTTTTTGTTGCATTGGTCACTTCTCATGAAAAGTGCTTATCCTTCCCTATCCTTTTTGTGATAAGAAAGGGCTAGAGACTATGGACAATAGGCATTTTTCCTACCTTTTTTTTTTAAATAAATGGATTTTGGAAGAGAAAATCCCTTAAAATAAATACAATGCAACCTGAGAATAGGTTTTTTATATGGTGCTAAAACTTGATTTCTTCATGTGGGCTAGTCTGAGGCTGTTGCAATAAATTATATGTTCCTAGCATCCAGAGATTTTGAACAGTCACTGTCAAATGCTAGGATTTGCTATTAATAGTAATCTTTTGGCTACTCCCTGTCCCATAAATGACTGTTTCTGATATAGAATGGCTCATACTTGGCATGAGCAACACACGTGCAAGACTGCACACTCATGAAATACACATGCTCCCTACGAAAACATGGGCAGAGATACAACAGAGCAGAGAAAGGGGAGATGGGAATACTTTATGTGTTGTGAGAGGGAAGAGAAAATCCAAAACACAACAAAATCAACCTCTTGAATGGGGAGTCCCAGGTGAGGAAGGTGTGTAAGCCTGTGTGTGGGATCTCATGAGCATCAATGGGATATTGACAGCCCGAGCCCAGGTCCCACTGAGACCCTTGGAGATCACTCCATTACCTTTTGTGGATCCTTGCTCCTCCTTCTCCCCTAGCCTTGCAGCTCTTGCCCCAGGCCTTCTTTGTCCACCTTTTGCTGAGCTAATTCAGCTCGTTAAAGTGACAAAAGATGTATTGAACAAAAAAAAGTGTGGAAGTGTGCCACTTCCTGCCATTTTACAGGGGAGACTCAGCTCACACAGGGCTGGGACACGCAGTAGAGCCACCTGAGTGGAGGTGCAGGACTGCATAAAGACATGGATCAACCAAAACAACCAAAACCAGTCGGTGTCCCAAGATACCATGGACTCCATTCACATTTTTATTTCAGAGCCTTCCTAACAAGATGTCTTGACTCAACAAGGTATTTACTTACTTATTTGTTCTCTATCCCAGGGTTGAATGACCAGTCTTTTATTGATTTTCTTCCTTTCTCGAGAGTTTTGTTTCATCTCCCCACCTCCTCTTTGTATCAGATGGCCCCGTCACATAAACATTTCCCAAATACTCCCAGCATGTGCATCGCAAGTCATCGCTTCTTCAGAACAGAGTTCAGGGCTCATTTTTAATGCATATTCAGTGAGTGGGGGGAAGGAGAGAAATGGGAAAATGTAAAGAGTGAATTTATTTCTCCTTTTGCACTAGAACAAGTCCATATTAATTCCAGTTGTGCTGATGAAAGAAAAATTTGTCTTAGTGCTGCCCAGCAGGGATCTTGTAGATTACAGAATATTCCCCTCCTTGGTTGTAAACCAGCACAACCTTACAGCACAGAGACTTCTTTCTTCACAGCTTTCATCTGGTTCAGCCCTGATTTGCAGAGATGTCAATAAAAGCTTTCCTCCTGGCTCCAGTGGGGGATGTCTACAGCTCTTCCCTGGTTTGCTTCCTCCTCATCACATTCTACTGGCAGCTATCTCTACAGTGGAGGGACAAATGTGTTCTCAGTTATACATGTTCTGATCATTTGCCTATGGCACTGCAATGAGAGGCACCTTTCTGGGGCTGGAACACAATTTGTCTGTCCCTTTCAGAGGGGTGTTTGAGTCAATGGAGCCACAGGCAAACTTGGAGGTTGGTTATAGCAGCTGCTGACTGTTCAATCCAGCGAAGTGTGCAAGACCAGAACTTCAGTTCAGGCCACCCATACTCCAACTGGTGTGCACATGAGATTTTTCTCGCTTGACTTCACACACATCATAAAGCTAAACATGTGGTCTGAGGTAGTCTGGAAAAGAACTGTGTTTCTCCCATCCTAAGGGACGTGTCTACAACCAGCAAGGCAAACAGCTTTGTGGAGGTGCTTATCTCACGTCACTGGTGGCAGAGACATTTTGGTCTGAGGTAGTCAACCGCTTTTCCTCCTTAGATGAGGATAACCCCACTTGAATGGTTTGGTTTGAGCCCTCATCTTAACAAGGTGACACCGAGGAGCACTGGGCTCTGCAGAGGCAACATGCAGCCCTTACTGACACAGAAGTTCCTGAAGATAGCTAATAAAACTCTCAGTTCCCTCCTGCTCTACATTGCCATTAACTAAGTTATTTCTCATGATTTGTAGAATCACAGAATCACTTAGGTTGGAAAAAACCTTTAAGATGATTGAATCCAAGCATTAACCCAGCACTGCCAACTTCACCAGTAAATCATGTCCCTCAGTGCCACATTTATATGTCTTTTAAATCCCTCCAGGGATGGTAACTCCACCACTTCCCTGAGCAGCCTGTTCCAATACTTGATAACAAAGAAATATAAATAAATAAGCAGACTTGCAATTGGCAGGTGCCAGATTTCTAAGAGGGTTTAACATCTTTGTGATTTAAGCTTTTTGCAGAGTGTGATACTGGTGGCCTAGTGGGAGATACAAAATTCTGACTAAATTGATTGGAAAATCTGCTCCAGTCTGTATACAGTGAATGGGAAGGAATCCAGCTCCTGAGCCCTTGCATTTCGAACAGTTTCTTGTTTATCTCCTCCACAACTGTCACCTCTTGCAGTCCTGCAAGGAGTCAGAAGCAATTCACTGCTAGAAAATAATGAAGAAATATAGACACTTTCAAAGAAAGCACCAGCAGGCCTTATTTCCAGAGTTCATCTCTGCTGGTACTGAAAACACGGTAAGAATTTGTAGCTCTCTGGGACCCAACACTTGCTATTCACAAAGGTGGTAGAACCACTTGTTCCTCTCAACCACTGCATGTGTGGAACCTACACAGCTGTGAGGTTTTTGCTACGAGCTGCAGTCACTCCTGGTTTGTACCATTCCAGGCTGTGCGCCTGGGAGAAGCCACACAGCTTCTCACGATGCTCCTGATGGCAAACACCAGGAAGGGGTTGACCACTGGCTACCACCACCAAGCCATGGCTCAGCTGGAGAGGCAGCTGCAGAAACTCAGCTTCACCCCAGGTGGGGTTGGACACATGAGGTCAGAAGTCCGGTCTGAACCAGGACCTTGGCTTCTCTCTGCCTAGAGAGCGTGTGGGCATGTACCACATTTTTAAAACAAGGAGAAAATGCTTTGAAATGGACATCTCCACCACTGCCTTCGGTGCCCACAGCTATGTTTGCACAAATATATGAGGGGTATCAAGAATTTTATAATGATACTCCCTCACCCATGGTTCCAGTTAAAACCGCTGTAATAAACAAAACATACAGAGCACATCACTGGCACCAGAGGCTATAATTTTCTCTGAGTAGAAATATTACCAAAAAAGAAAAAGAAAAAAGACAGGATTTCATCCAATTTAGGAAGAAATCTATGCAGACCTTTCCTTTCATTAAGCTTCTCAACTATTATTAAAGGAAAGTCAGTAGCCAAAAATTCTTTGATGATGACATTGAATCATTTGATGACAGAGTGTTTTGGGAAAGGCTACACTAGCGGATCACTGGTAAAAACCTTGAATCCCAGGAAAAATAATCTTTCAAATATCTCAATGCTTTCTCTTTTGTGGGGAAACACTTTTAACCCTCTTTTTCAAGTGAGGTTTGGATTTTCTCTTCAGTCCTTTGATTTTGCAGATATTAGGAAAGTGATATGTGACATCTTTTCCTCTGAAGCTGCAGATCTTGACTGATGGTAAAGAGAAAACAAGTACCAGGGCAAGAAATCTTTGTATTGTGGGATATGAAACATGCAGTGCTCAAGCATACTGGGAGCAAAGGTGTTTACTTTCTTATTTTCCTGCTTAAGACATTTCATAAAACCACAAGGAAAACATGGCCTACAGCTCATTGCCACTAGCTCCTCATTATTCCAAATTCTGTTGTCTACATATCTTTATATTTCAGATACCCCTCATGATTTATTTTTTACTAATTTTTGCCTAGCTGTGGACACTGTAAAGAAATCACTTTTGAAAGTGTTTATCAGTGTTGTTCAGAGGATGGAGTTATCTGAAGGGCCTTCTATTGCTGTGTCACCCCTGTCCAGTGACATTGACCTTCTCCATTATCTTGTTGTGCTTTAAGTTCAGTGGAAATGCTCCCATTCAGTAAACCAAGTACATCTTCAAGCACACTCTATCTCAGATCAACAGACCATATAATACCCTTGACTTCAGCTCTGGATTTAAGGATAAGTATGCATCCATGCATGTTTTCAAGTAGGAGTCAAAGAAACAAAAGATACAATCCAAGATTCACTTGGCCAGTTTTGGGAACCTGCAAAAAGAATCTGGGGGCTACCTAAGTCCAAGGCAGTGATCATTTACCACAGAATCGTAGAATAAATGTGTAGGTTGGAAAAGACCATTCAGATCATCAAGTCCAACCACTAACCCAGAACTGCCAAGTTGACCACTCGAACATATCCCTCAGCACCACATCTACACACCTTCTAAATACCTTCAGGAATGGTGACTCCAACATTGCCCTGGGCAGCCTGTTTCAATGCTTCACAATGCTTTCTGTGAAGAAATTTTTCCCTAATATCTAATCTAAACATTCCCTGAAGTAACTTTCCATTTTCCCTTATATTCTTTCTTGTTGTTTTGGCGACGAGACCGACCCCCACCTCTTCACAACTTCCTTTCATGTAATTGTAGAGAACAAGGTCTCCCTAAGCCTCCTTTTCTCCAGACTGAGCCCCCCCCCGGTCCCTCAGCTGCTCCTCCAGACCCTCCCCCAGCTCCCTTGCCCTTCTCTGGACACGCTCCAGCACCTCAGTGTCTCAGAGCCCCATCCAACCTGACCTTGAACACTTCCAGGGACAAGAAAGCCACAGTTTCTCTGGGGAACCTTTTCCAGTGCCTCACCACCCTCACAGTAAAGAATTATTTCCTAATATCTAATCTAGACCAAACATACTCTCTTTTGGTTTGAAGCCATTCCCACTTATCCTGTCACTTCAGACCCATGTAAATAGTCTTGTCTCATCTTTCCTGTAAGTTCCCTTCAGGTGCTGGAAGGCCATGATAAAGTCATCCTGAAGCCTTCTCTTCTCCAGGCTGAACAATCCCAATTCTCTCAGCCTTTCCTCATAGCAGAGGTGCTCCATCCCTCTGATCAACTTGGTGGCCTCCTCTGGACTTGCCCCAACAGGGAAATGTCCTTTCTGTGCTGGGGACCCCAGAGCTGGATGCTGTGCTCCAGGTGGGGTCTCACCACAGCAGAGTAGAAGGGGAGAATCACCTTCCTTCACCTGCTGGCCATGCTTCTTTTGACCAATTTTGACAGCAATTAAATAAAGCAAGAAGGGGGAACATGATGTGACAATGACTGTCAGCCAAACACATTTGGTGGACTGGAAGGAACAATTCCTTTTGAGCTGCTATCTTACTTAAAAATGTAATTTATTTTCCAAGTATTGAATTTCGATGAGATATTTAACTTTGGTATCCTGGTTAGTAAATGAAGATTAACTGTTTTGGTGGGGTTTTGAGAGTGTGTCCAAACCAGAAATTTTATATGGAAAATTTTGACAGGATTATGTTTTTTAATCAGAATTTCCTTTTGGCCGAAAAATGTTTTTCATCTGGGATACACAATGCTCAGAAGATCCATTAACTGAGGAGTCACATACATGGCTTACACAACACCAAGGCCTTTTCTGCTCCTCACCCCAGAAGCAAGGAGGTTGGGGGGGCACAAGGAGTTGGGATGGGACACAGCTGAGACAGTTGACCCCTAACTGACCCAAGGGATTTTTCGGATCATAGGGCATCATTCTCAGCATCTTGAGCTAGGGGAATAAGAAGGGAGAGGGGAAGTTTGCAATGATGGCATTGGTCTTCCCAAGTCACTGTTTCCCATGATGGAGCCCGGCTTTCCTGAGGATGGCTGAATACCTGCCTGTCCATGGGAGGTGAATGAATTCCTTGTTTTGCTTTGCTTCCTTGTGTGGTTTTTGCTTTACCTATTGAACTGTCTTTATCTCAACCCCCGTGTTTTCTCATTCTTACACTTCCAATTCTCTCTCCCATCCCACTGGAAGCAGCTGAGCTCAGTTGCTAGTTGGGCTTAAAGCATGAAAGGCTGCTGTAGTGGTGGTGGCACTGAGGAGATAAAGACTTCTTGGTCAGTATTATTTATCAATTGCATTTAGTCCCAATGCCTGGTGGACCTCAACCCTCTCCATGAGATGGGAGGTCAAGAGCTAACATGGAGCATGGAACAGAGAGATGTGGCAAAGAGAACAGGAAAGAAGAAATGGTAATGAGATTATCACGGTTATTTAGTGTCTGCTGTCCTACATGGTACCAGAAATAAGTGAAGACAGGGACACCTGGGGGTTCAGAGAGGATTTTCAGAGCATGGTCTGGCTATTCTTTTCTGTAGAACCAGCAGATGGCAAAAAGGCCCTAAGGAAACACCATTCCTTCTTGGCTCTGGCTCTGTATTCCAAACTCACTGTCTCTAGATTTCTCTTACCACTGACCACTACCCTTTTCCTCTCCCCTTCCTTTCTGTGGAAGAGCAAACCCTCCTGCAAGCCAGCAGTGGGAAGGCACTGATGAACCTGGGCTTCATACATGTCCAGGAGATGAGACCTGAACTATTAACCTGGCCATTTGAGTGATGAGTGAATGTGTCTGGACAATCCCTTCACTTTAAATGGAGGCTCCATTACAAAATTTTTATTGCATCTGGATTGCAAATTCATGGGAGTAGCACAGTCACTTCAAGAACTCACAGTAATAGAATCACAGAGTCATTAAGGTAGGAAAAGACTGCCAAGATCATTGAGTTCAACCTTTGATCAAACATCAGCAAGTCAACTAAATCATAGCACTAACTTATATTATTGACATAGAGTGTCATATACTTTCATTATTTTATTTCTACATTACAATAATGGGATGTCAGACTTTGTGGAAAACCTCTTCCAAAGCTTGCCGTGCTGAGCCATGCTGGTGTTACCATTGACTATTTCTCTCTATCCTTTATGTTTCCCTGCAGTTTTTCTAGAGGAAAGGATTAACCAGATGCTCTACTATCACCTCCTGACAGAGCCAGGCAGGCTTATGCACTATCATCCTCACTGCTCATCCAAACTACTCTGGATAAACACCGTCACTGACTTAAGGAGTGCTCAGGCAACCTCTTGTCCATGGACTAAGTTGTGGAGGTTGTCGCAAACACCTGGGACAAGGACATTTTCCAGCAACTCAGTAGTTTGTTTAGCAAACCACCACCCATGGCATTAGTCACAGCCCCCAGGTGCTCTGTAGGTAAAACAAGTCTGATGTACTGGGCAGAGAAAGGAGGATTTGTGAAGGAGGATTTCTGCACTGCCCAGCATTGGTGCCACCAAGGTCCCACTTGGCCATTGTGACTTGTGGCTACTGGGAGGTGCAATCAGTTTAATTCAGGTTGTGTCTCTCCCAAAAGCCGAATGGTAAAAGCACACTAAAATGTGACTTGTTGAATGGTGACCAACAGAACAAACTGCCCCAGACAGCTGCTTTTCTCAAGTGTTCCCTTCCCAACAGGAAGCTGGAACTGATAAAGTTGTGATTGCCCGTTCGACTTCAGAGAGCATCACAGGGAGGGGTGCACAGAAAGCAGCCTCTGTCCTACCTGGTGGGCACAGGACTCTCATGCAAAGCAGATCTTTCAGTGGAACTAGTGCAAGGATGTGGAGAAAACTTTTTTTTAAAAATTTTAATCAGCAAGTATCACAGATACTTTTAATACATGTAAATACCTTGGTCCCTCTCCATCTTGCCAGCCCTGGTCCTGCCTGGTCATGACTGTAGGAAGCTGGTGCAGAGGATGAAGCAGAGCCCCACGTTGCTCCTCCATGGCACAGATGAGCAGTCAGTGGTTTGCCTGCCAGAGGAGCCCCAGAATCAGGCTGGTCTCCTAGGAAACAATGGCATTGTTGCCACTGGAAAAGACATCCTGTTGGGCCATTTGTGTTTATCTGGTATTTCCATTCTCTGCTGATTAACCCAGCCAAGTGAGGTCTTCATGTGGTAATTACAGCACAGCTCATTTGTGTGTGTTTTACAATGGTGTTGATATAATCCCACTAGAGCACCCCAAGCATGTGCAAGGAGTTCCCACCAGAAATCCAAATAACGCCCCAGTGCTGCTGACAGCTTAATAACATGACAAAGTTCAGTCTCGCTGGATGTCAGGGACAGGAATGTGGTTCAAGCTCTGACCTGGAGCTTTCAAAATACTGTACAGTTGAGGCTGAGTGTTTGACAAATAACCTTTTCTTTGCCTGCTCAAATCCATCAGACGCTACCAGGTGCCATGGAGAGGCCACATGCCACTGTTAAAATGTTAAATTGAGTGGCACAGCCATCGAAAGCTCTGGGGAGGGACATTTATCTTTATTATTATTGTTATTAATAATGCAGATATTGCTGTGCATTGCATTCCAAGGTATTTTTGCAGCACTAAATCATCCAAACACCCATCGACGGCCCTGATAAATCACACAATAAACCAAAATTCAATACAGCTGTCAGCCCAGACCCCAAGCAAAATCTCAGTGAGCTTAATTATAAAGTTCAGGCAGGGACTGAGCCTGTTTGCGAGGGGATGAGCAGCAGCATGGCACTGCCATTCCAGGCACTTGGGAAAGGCTGTATCAGCCCTCTCCTTCTGCTTCACAGCATCTCAGTGCTGCCACAAGTAGCAGGATGGGGACAGCTGCTCATGACAACATTTCTCATTGTTTTCATCTTTCTGCTTTTTCCATGCCGCTTTTTTACTTCTCCTGATTTATTTTAAGCTTTCTCTCCCTGTCTATTATTTCTACTCTTCCTTTTGCTCTTCTCTTTTCCTTCCATTTTTTCCTTCTCCCTCAACACTTTCCTTCTGTCTCATCATCCCTTTCTGCTCTTTCCCTCTCCTTCCCCTCCTGATCCCCCCATCAAAGCGAGGAAACCGTAACCCAAAGAACAAGAGTTGAACCTGTGCCAATGCAATGGGCCAAGAGGCTACATATGGAACCAGCAAATCACAGAGCCATGAAGGATGTTAGTGATTTAAAGTTATGTATATTGAAGTCTGGATCTTAAAATGAACCCATAACGGTAGAGGTAACTAATGGAGAGACTTAACTGACAGCAAGCAGAGTTTTTTCTTTAACATTGTTATATTCCCACAAACTCCTCTTTTCCTGTCCCCACCCTTCTGCTCCCCTTTCTGATTAGTTCAACATCCACGTTGACAAGGAAAAGCAAAAGCTGCTTCTTTATGAATAAAGATTTTAGCCCATACACCATAAATATGAGTGCTAACTCCCGCTGGATGCAGAGCAAGGCATCCAATTGGCCCCAACAGCTGTGGGGTTCTCCCTGGGGAATCATGCCCACAGCGAGGGACAGTGAATGCTCCCAGCTGAGCAGGCACAGCAGCAGGACTCTCACTGAAGTGTGATAAATAACCTCCCGAGGGCTCAAGCTTCAGCAGAGATGTGTTGCCAAAGCCAGCTGGTCCCCTGTGGCAGATCAAATACCAACTGCACTGATTTTCTGAGATCATTAAGGATACTCAGAATTAAAATGCTGCGCAGAGGGAAGGGTGTCACTCTATGTGTGTATGCACATGCATGTAGAAATAGATGTACATATGTGCACAAAACATTATACAAGGAAAAACTACAGTAGTACATTACTACACGTGCAAATTCAAACACCCTAAAGCTAGGAAAAATCAAATACTGCTCACCTCCCCCAAATATCTTACTTTTTATATACTAGCATCATGGTGGCACTGGGACCTGAAGTAACAGTTGAGGGGCAGGAACTTCTGAGCACTCTAGATTGCACTTGAAAGCAGTGAGGACACAACCCAAATACCTGCCTTTACTACTTAGTGTATATATACACCATATACACCATACCTGTATGTCTAGCCTGTGAGACCTCCTTTGGCTTAGGCCACCTAGTATCCTCCCAAACCAGCTTTTGGAATCATTTGGAAGCTCATTTGTCCAAGGAGGTTTGTCCAAGTGATTTGCAGGCAGCCATTCAGTTTAGGAGGGCAAACCAGTATGGACAGGAGCCATTTTGTGCCAGTCTGTCCTAGAGATTGGGAGTCATCCCAGCATATTGAATTTATTTGTGCAGCAGCGCCCTGAAACTGCAGCACAGTGTGACACACTGAGAGAAATCATGTCTTAAATACGTGAAACCAAGCATTCAAAGTGAAAACTCACATCTGAAGTTTTCAGTCTTGGTTCCCACGCTGTGAAACATCATCCCATGCCCCTCAGGGACACATGAAGTGGTCTAATGAATGTTTGTGAAGCAGTTACAAACAACGCTGCTGCAGAAAGCACATGATACCACGACTATTTTAGAGACCTTCCTAGCAGGCTGAGAAACAAGAAATAAAGAAGGCCCAGCACCACACCATGCCAAGAAAACAAATTGTATCACCCATCCAGGGCGTTGAATGGGACAGGAGCTGCTCAGGATGTGGTATGTGAGCTGATGAAAACTGGTACCACAACCTACCCACACAAGGAGCTGAATGAGGATTACACAGGTGACCTGAACTCCAACAGGTTCTTCAAAGTCCTTCCCTTGGCACCAATAATGTTCTTTAACATTATTTTAACAAAGGGTTGGGAGAAGTGGAACTTCTTGCAATAAATTCTTTCTCACACTTCTCAATTAATATTCTTCCATCCAGCTTTTCCCAGAACCTGTGGCTTTCAAAGCAAGGGAACCAGAAAAAATCCTCCCCTATTCTCTCTGCTCTGGAAATCAGGAGCACAAGGGTTACATGTGCACTAAAGAAAATATCCTTTCTTTTTGTTTTTGGCAATTTGGGATTTTCAAACTGCTGCACCTTCTTCCCTATGGCATTAAATTCCCCTTTGCATTCTGCAATGCTGATTTAGGCAGAAACTTAAACAGATTAAAGTCCCTGGGGTGTACACACAACAACACCCAAGATAGAAGGGCTGCATTTCCCACTAGCTGCTGAACAACAGGGTGGGTTGGAGATTGGCCACCAGCCACTGGCATTGCCACACTGAGCTCTGGGATGCTGGAGGAGCCAGTTCCAGTCCTGCTGAGGAGTGACTAGACTGCGGGTTTTTCTTTTCCTCCAGGCTTCACCAGAGAAAGGCAAGATCCTGTCAGCGGTGGCTGAATATTGGCCAGATTATGGGGCATGTGGGTATAGCCTATATTTATTTTTTTTAAATATATATTTGTTTGATGTTTTGCAAGCATCTGCTTAAGATTTCTGTGCTTATCTAACAGGAGGAAAGAGCCCATTCTTCCCAAAGCCAATTCAGTGCTAGAAATGTCATAACACTGCTGGGCCCCTTCGTTTCATCCTTCGCCAGAGGGACTCCATAGTTCCTCTGCTACTTCTTGGAAAGCCAAGAAGCAAAGGCTGGCAATTAAAGGCATCTGCTGGGCTCATGAAAGGAAAGGCATGCACGAGATATGAAGGATGGATGACACCTGAAATGTCTAAACTCTTGCCTGGCGCAGACTGGACTGATTGCAGTGTGTCTAGCAGGACGTGTAGAGTGTTACATCAGGTATTGAGATAAAAAAGAAAAACCAAACTAAACCCTCCTTGACAAAGCTTCCTCCCACCCCACCCCTGAAGGAAGAGGTGCCAGCGGCTCCGTGCAGCCCGTAAAGGGCTCTATTTTTCACATGGCAAGCAAGGAGAGACAGCAGTACAAATCCCCGTCAGAGAGAGCGATTAGCTGGGTAGAAGAGATCCTTCAGAGACCAAATGACCAAAAAAATGACCAGAAGCAGCAAGATATTGCTGTGGAAAGGGGAGAGCTTTGCCTTGTTCAGAGCAAATGCATAAGGAATGATAAAATAAAGACAGGAAAAATGATAAGTGATCCAGGTTGTTACTCACCCCATTTTTCATCATTCAGGGCAGCAATCACAATCACTTAAGCACAGAAACCTCTTATTTTACACAGTGCCCAATGGATCTGATGCTCTTAGTTTCACTGCTGTAAAACATGACCTAGACCACTATCCAGAGAGCCTGAGACCAGTGTTAGGTTTTTTGTACAGTGAGAGGACCCAGAGCTATAAGCAATGATTTTTAATGAAATAAACACTAAAAAACCACCACCAGTGTGGAACATTTTTTATGTGTGGTCAAAATCCAAGGCCGGGGGGTACCAGCAACCCTCTGTGAAGCTTTCAGTACTGACCACTCTCAGATATGCTCAGCAGGATGGAACAGTCTCATACCTGTGGTTCTGGAGAGGTAGGGGCATGATGGACCTGTGCAAGGTGTGAGTTTCTATTAGAAAATGCACACCAGTGTAACCAATCAACCAATAACAATGCTGGCCATGGTCACCTACACAGCTGAGTGACCAAACAGCAAAGCTGAACTTCCATTCAGGACTGGCTACAAAATGGGCAAAAAAGATATTTATTAATTCTTTGATAAGCCCAATAGTAAGTTTTTCAGATTCCCTGGTTTTCTTTTATCCTGTCACAATTGGAGAGAAAGGGAAAAAGAACACATTTGCTCTGAAGATGCACCTGGGCGCTTGCACACTGAGAGCTTGGCCCAAAAGCAGTCAGCCAAGGCCCTGAATTTCTACAGTTCTTAACAAGTGAATAGGTATTTCAGCTAACAGGTATAACAGCTAGTTAAAACAGAAACATTAGGCTGGCACCACCTCGAGTTTGGAGAATTTGAAATAGATCCTCATTTTTATACCACATATAACATCAAAGAGATGTGGTACCAGAGTGATGCAATACTACAGAGATGTGGCCCATAGAGTACAATCTTGGGTGACCAGAAGAGAAGTCGATATGTAACCTTGGAGAAATCCTACTTGCTCCTCTCCAGCTGCAGCTGTTGGATGATGAACTCCTGTTGCTTTAGATGGAATGTAATTCCCTGTCATTTGCTAAGAGAGGGATTCCAAGCCTCTGTCTCTAATGCCTCTCTGGAAGTGGTTTGCTTTGCAGAAGATAAATTCAAAGTTTTGTGATGGAATTCAATTTACAATACTTCACATTTGTGTATAATAACATCAGAAAGGCCATCCTAGAACCAAGGCACCCAGCCCTCCCTCAACCGTGTCTAACCTCTCATAGCAGAAGCAGCGAAAGAAGTAAGACAAACAGAAATCTACTTCCTCATGGATCTTCTCTAAGCCTTGGTATTTGGGGACTTCTTGACCTGGAAATGACTTCCAAAGTTTCTTGTTTAACAACATTAATAGATCTGTTCTTCAGGAAGTTAGTATGTCCATATTTGAACCCCATATTCATTTTGACCTGCACAGCATCCTCTGGTAAAGGGCTCCAAAGTTTAATTACACTCTATGTAAAAAGACATTTCTTTCTGATTATTTTAACCTTGCTGCTTGATTATTTCATTAGGAACACATAACCTGTGATATAAGAAATAGTGAATAATCATTCTCCATTTCACCCCACCCATTATTTTATAGACATGTATTATAACCCTACCAGTTCTCATATCCCATTTTTAGATCATGAGTAGTTGTATTCAAGCTGTGACTACATATTTTTTTCTTGCAGCCAAGGAAAAGTTGCCTGTTCAAAAAAACCCCAATAAACAAAATAAACAAAATTTTAGGAATAACCCAATGAGAAAATAAACCACTTTTATTCAAATTATCAGGTGTTAATCACTCTTGGAATATAATTATAAACAGCTCCAACGCAGGAAGGTGGATTTCTTCATTTAACAGATACTCAGTTGAAGGATACAAAAGAAATATTTACTTAATCTATTTAGAAGCTTAAAATGAAACAATGAGCAGATACTTTTTTTGAGTTTAAAAATTAAACTCTTTCTTCAATAATAAAATATACTACCTATTATACAAAAAGGACGTTATTTTATTCACAGTTGACAGAGTACAGTAGCACAATCATAATATTAAAGGTGAACTGCAATGACATTTTAATTATATTTTTCCTATTATTATAGATTATGAGGGCTAGAGCAGCACACAAAGACCCTAACCAGGCTCCTGTTGTGTAAGGAGCTTCACATGCAGAGAAGAAATATACAGTTCCTACCCCAAAAGGTTGGAATCTAATCTAAAACTGCCCACTAAGAGAGGATGTGCCTCAACTGAAAAACACAAGTCTGCAAAGGGATTTATCCTGGCTATCTTTCTTATCTGCTGGAGACCCCCGGATACACAGTTACTTTTCACTGTCAGCCATTATAAAATGGTTGTTTACAAATAAATTACTTTTCTTTGAACCTTAGCAGGTCTGAGCTTAAAGGTAATTCCTGCTTTCTCCTTACAAGTTCCTGATCTTGCTTTTAGTCCAATAATTCAGGTGGTAGTCCTGAAGAGATTAGGCATTTCTGAGATTAATGACATTTTGGAGGAGAAAATCCAGTCATCAAATTGGGTGTTGGCCTTTTTAAATGAGCCAATTTTTGCCTGTATAATGCCCTGAACAGGTACTGTGTCTGTCTGATCTCCATGCCATTGTTAACAGCTCAAATTTTGCTTTTGAATGTCAGTGCAGTTTTTAAGCAACTGTGGGTCAGTTGGGGCCATGCAGGTCTCTGCACAGGCTGCTCACACACTGGATAGGAAACTTGTCGTACATTCTTAGGACTTCCAGACCGGTTCCCGCTATCCTCTCTCAGTGGAAGGACAGTAGCATGTACAATGGGCTCCCCTTCCTCTCCTTCAACCTCAGACCCTCTCAAAGTAATGAGGATCATGCCCCAAATGAGTCAGGATCTGAAAGTGAGTGGGTTTGTGGGGGGAAAAAAGCACTTCTGTTCACCCCTAAATCTCACTATGCAACTTGGTTTTGATCTTCAGGCTTCAGAACTGAAAACACTCAAATTACAAAAATAAATCTATTGATCACTTCATCATAAATTTCCTAGGAAATACAGAGCAGGACCTTTCAATAAAAAAAAAAAAAAAAAAAAAGAGAAGGCAGCAACAAAGGGGGATTGCTGTCATAGCTCCAAGGTTTGCACAGATGAGGATCCATTCTCTGAGCAGCTATTGGGAATTTGTTCACAACCTCTGAAAATACAGTCTCCTGCAGCACAAGCTGTCAGTTTTGCACTTGGAAAGACAACTGGGTTGGGGTTTGGGGTTTTTCATCCCAATTTCTTACAGTTAATAATGCCCAGTAATTTCCACCACTAAATAACACAATACACTCCTGGTTTGTTTGAAACCCAAGGCTTAGACACAGAGCGGCTTTGGAAATGAGAAGTCAGGAGGCCCGGCAGCTCAGTGCACTTAAGGGAACGTTTTTAGGCCATTTAGTAGGAGTTTATTGCTCCAGCACAGGAGGCTTTGAGCACTCAAGCACGACAGGGTGTGCATTGTTGTGCCAGAGCTGCCCGCCCTGGGTGTGTGTGGTGTGCGGCAAAGGGCCAGGGGCTGTGTTTAAACGCACCCGCACGAGAAATGCGATTTAGGCAGAACAAAGCACACTCCTGTTGTGCCTCCCCGTGATTATAAAATAGATCTGTGTCATTATAAATAGAAAATGACTGGTGACAAAGATGCTGCTTTGACTCACTGCTGAGGCCAAGCTCCTTCGCTGCGGTTCCTGATGTCAGACCAATTTAGCGGCTGCGCTGCAGGCGAGTGTGTCTGGTTTGGGGTTGGCCAGTCCACATCTCATGATGGCTTAATCTCATTTTATAACTGTGGGGGATTCACTGGGGTGCCTTGCAAGCAACACACTCCTTCACCCAAGGACAGTCCTGGACGCCTTCCGAAATGTGCTGTGCCCACTACAAGGCTCAGATTGCTAAACAGCAAATTACTCTGTCCTCCAAGGGACTGTCAAACTTTCTGGATCTGTGAAGTTGAGATCCTGCTTCTACACAACTAAATGGTGTGGTTCTTGTTTATCCAAATGGGAACCAAATCAAAGACACAGAAATAATAGTGCTGTTTCAAGAGTGTAAGTTTTCCTCTTTATGCCACCCTCCATCCCAACAAACTTCACAGCACTTTTGAATTAAATAATGCAGTAAAATTAACAGAAAATATATACTTATATATATAAAAATATATATGTATATGCAGTTTCTATGTGGAAAATAAGTAATTAAAAAATAATATTTAAAAAAAATGGAAATTAGAACTGATTCTTAAGTCCCTACTGCAATAACTGGAGTATGCTGTTCATTTAGTCTAAGCATGCTCCTTAAAACAAACTGAGATCTTTCTATTTCAACTATTTAATCAGAACCCCACTTCCATATATATTTTATACCACAGTTTATTCCCTAAGCTGAGGATAACCTCTCATTTCCTGAAAGCTCTTAAAAACTTTCTTAAAGAAAAAGTAGAGAAATCTGCTGTTTGCAAATTCTATTTACTTATTTCTTACTTCCAAACTAAAGTAGTTCATTTAATGAAGGAGAAAAAAAAAGAGCGAAAAAGAAAAAGACTGATGTGGTGCCTGTAGCCATTTCCCAAATTCTTCAGAGTTTATAGACCTAGGGAGACTGGGAAAGAGCAACTTCTCAGCAGTGCAGCAGAATAGGCTAAAATGACCCTGTGAAACCCAAGCAGATTCTGGGAATTAAAGGATGTTCGCTCCTGTTATGGTTCTACACTGCAAACTGCTTTTAGGGCTCCCAGTAGTACCCATTAGCAATAGCCAAGTTTTTCTGTTTTAATTTAATTTAATTTAATTTCCACCAACAAATTCCACTCTGTGGTGAGAATTGACAGTATCATGTTGAGAGTCATTAAAGCGTATTTGGATTGTTTTTACTCCATGTATGTATATAAAAAAAAAAAAATACCCCACCCTTTCTTTAGACAAGCCACTTCAGAATAAGAGTGAGGCAGACACAATGGAGGCATCATTATGCTGTGGGATACCACCATAGGGAGTGTGGTTGGAGATACAGGGGAACATGCCTTGGCACTGCACTACCAGCCTGGTCCCAGCTCCACTCTGAACCTCCCCATGAGACCAGAACAGAGCCTGGCAGCACCAGTCGTGTTCCTCCAGTTACCACCTGGACAGAGCTGGTGTCCTTCTGCACTAAGGACCTGTATATCACTGCTGCTTCTTTTTCCCCTTGAGTGCTTTCTGTTCTCTTAAGGACATCTTTGCAACTTGAAACATCTTCATGCTTATGTAGCCTTTGGCTTTGCTGGGAATTCCTATTGGGAATTCCCCCACTGGGAATTATGCCACAGGGTTTCAAAGGAAAGAGAATAATAATGCCCTTCATTAATATAGGCTTTTCTGTCATGACTTTTAGGCCTCTCTCCAGGCAAGCAGGCAAGCACATGTTTGACATTAAACACATGAGTAGTCTCTATTCACATGCTGCAAGCTAGAAATGCTCATTAGCGCTGGATCATGGCCCCAGCTGAGCTCTAACACACTCCAGCAAGGAAGCTGGGCTGGAGGAAAGGTGGCCCTGAAACCTTTCATCATGATTGCACCAGCACTGACGAAGTAGCTTCGGGTCCTCCAGAGGGTGATGGGTTGTTCCCTTGGCAGCAGAGATGCAACCTGTTGAACTGTGACAATGTCATCATTCAGAGCTGCTTAGCTGATGAACACAGCTCAAACACACCACATTCAACCCCATCCTCTGGAGTATTTTCAGCGTTAGCATCTCTCCAATGAATGCTGAAAGGGGAATGATTTGGGGCAACAGGGTTGCAAGATGACTGCTGTGGTCTATGAGAGCCTGCTGAGCCCTGTGAGGAGAGTACCTGAGGGGGGGTTACAGGGCTCTTCAGGCCTTTATGCCACATGTTAAAACATGGACTGATCAAGTTTTGGAAACCAGTACTGGATGGTGTCTCTGGGCTTTCCTGGGGCCGAGTGTTGCAATAAAGCAGCTCAATGCTCTCTGCTTTCCCTGCACATCAGCCAGAAGGGGAGAAAAGGGAACAGGTCCCCTCTTCGATGCTGAGCACTGACTGAGTCACAGTTCAGTGTCCAAACCAGCAGATCCCTCCTGACCAAGGAAATGGGAAGTTTTGTGACTCAGAGGGAACATGTCTACTATCTCAGAGAAATCCCTAGGCAAAGCCACCTTCATGGTGCCTTGTTCATGCCTGTGCTGAAATTCATAATCCAGACTAAACAGTCTATCACCCTTGGATAAAGTATCCCAGATGAAAAGACCCATTTTTAAAAATGCTTTTAATACTGTTTTCTCCAGAAAAAAAAATAAATTACTACCTCCTTCAACATCTCAACAAGTATAAACCTCACAGCTTTCCTGCCGCCTCTGGAATTACCAGGTCATTGCAGACATCAAAATTAATGAAGAGATGAAAGATTCAGCAAAAAGGCAAAATCTTACTGGAAAAATATTTCTTAATATCAAAAGCAATCCTAGAATAATGAATATATCTAGAAGAGTAATAAACAAATGCAAACTTCCTGATGCTTGAAAGAATACACATGAAATAAGACACAAGACTTTGGGGATATTTTTTTCTTTAAAACGCCAATTCATTTAAAAAAAAACAATGCTTCCATGCGCTTCTGGCTTTACAGGAGTGTGACTTCCACTGGCTAAATTTTTGCAATACTTTAAACTCAGTTAATTAGCCAAATTTAGTCGATGCAGAAAGGGGGTTTCATCCCACCAGACGGAAGGGTTACACTAAAACACAGTTCCCTGTGTGCCCATCCTTGAGCACTCTGATACTTAGCACTGAGGAAATGGTTGTGGCTAAATTGGAGCTGAATTTGAGCAAGGACAAGAGAGGAGGGTTAAAACAAGGTAGCCAGGGGTTAAAACAAAATAAATAAATATTAAAAAAAATGCTACGTGCATTTCAGCTGAACTTTCTTGTAAGAAAAACAACTTTGTCTAATTTCTTTGTGATATAGACTGTCATTTCCTGCTGGGCAGTGGCTTTTCAGCTGGTGCAAACAGAGGAGTAACCTGTAGCTCTGTATTGCATACTAGACCTGATAAAGCAATATCATTGTGTGATTTCTACTGGAAAAAAAAAAATGTTTCTCTGAAGCCCTCATTTAAAGAGACTTGAAACAGATACTCTCTAGTCCCACCTGTACAGCAAAATGACCTCTTGGCAATTCAAACAGTCTAACAGAGAATAAGAGCAACTAATGTATGGGATCCTCCAGCACTCCCATACCACTGCTAATAGAAGAAAAATCAATATTAGTTCCAATATGAATGGAGTGTTGGATTGACTGAGCAGGGAGCTTTGAAATAAATATCTAAGAAATGTTTAGATGAAATGGACATCTTCACAGACATTTGGTCTGCATTTTTGAAATGTAGATGATTAAATCCACATTGTTGGCTTCTTCCCCCTCTGCACTATGTCTTTCTTTACATCTTGCAAAAAATTTATGAACAAAGTTATTATAAATCTGCAATGTCTGTCTTGTCACTTAGATTCTTTTCAGAAATGCTGCCTTGCCAATGTAGATATACAATCCTGTATGATTAATATTTATTACTTATAATTCTAAATACAATGGAAGGTCACAAAAAATACCCTGCCTAAAGGAGTCTGGAGCCCTTTAAAATCTCATTGGTGATGGGTCCTGAGTCTTGAGAACTGAGCTCAAAATCTTAACAAAACACTTTTTTTTGTAGGATTTCCAGTATTTCCTGCTTCTGACTACAAAAGCCAAAAAGCACAAAGGTGAGTGAAAGTTACAGATCTGAAAACATGAACTTGGATTTCAAACTCAAACAAAGGTCAGAGAATGCCTGAACCTGTCCATAATCTTGTATCAGCCTATAACAGAGTTATGAGTAAAATACAAATTAGGATGCAGAGTGAGACTTGAATTCTGGCAGAACAGGCATGGGAGCTGAAAATTGCTCCATTTTCCTCTTATTCTTTCTCATACGCATAGTTATATCTTATCTAGATATTTAGGGGATACTGTTAGGAAAATGAAGATATTTAAAGATTTTTTTTGTTATTAATTAGAAGGAAGGTAGCTTGGGGATTTTTAGATTTTATAATGAAATCTTTTAAAGTTTTTAAGAACATGCAAATCATCTTAGTGCTCATTGCACTTACAGCTCATTTTCTTTGTGGTATAAGCCCAACCATTTTAAACATAATTTTTCAAAAACAGATGCAATTTGAGGTCCCTAAGAGCAACTGATTGTGATTTGGCCCTTATCTATGAAAACTACAGAAAGACATATAAGAATGTTTCAGAACAACAAGATTCAGCACACTGGTGAATACTGAGACATGGAAATCAGGGCAGACCCTGGTTTGCTTACCCTGCCTGAGATCTGCTGCATGTTTGGACAGTCTTCTTTTAGGAGCTAAATATAATAAGCAGAGAGAAAGAATCTGCATCCACCTCTGTATCTTTTATTCAAAGATTCACTGCAACTGTGATTAAGCAAAGCGACTGACTGAAGTACAAACCTGAGAAAAATGTAGTTTCTGTTGATCAACATGCTTCAAATCATATTGGAAGTAAAAAAGTCCCTGTGACCACTGGTCAGACGGAAGACTTTTCACTAGGAACAAATTGGCAGAGCTTTGCTAATAACACTTTTCTAAACCGACCGAGCCATCTTGACCTGCACGGTGAGTGAAAACAAAACCAGAAAGACAGACAGACAGGACTGACTCAATCAAGATAAATAAATAAATAAATAAATGCCAGAATAAAAGGGAAAAAAAAAGAAAATAATATCACAAATAATAATTCCAATCTCATGAAGAAATGTTTTTAACAAGCCACATGTGCTTGTGCAGACACTTCTAATCTCATTAGATTTTTCTGGCTGCTATTAGTGTTCTCTGAGCCAGCTGATTTCTGAGCAATATTTTAAAGAGTGCGAGCCTTTGCCCTCCTGTCTAGCCACTGATAAAACAGCCCGTTCTAGGAGAAGACTTGAGAGTTCATGGATTTTTCTTACAAGGTTTTGAAAGTTCAGAACAAATTGACCATTGCATGAGAAACAATAGTCAACCACAAACTATCTTCGCAGTTAATGAGTAACATTCTACTCCCAGCTGGGTTAGTGTGAAAAGTGGAATAATCCCACCAAAGCAACAGGATGGTTTCAGATTGTCATCAGCATCACACGGCAGAGGCTGGCACTTGATGCTGTCTCCACTCCTCCAGCTCTCTGGCTGCAAACAAGCCTGCTGTGAGGTTCCTGTTGGTCACAGCTCACCAGCTCAGGGTTCCCCTCAAATCCGTGCAGCTCTAGCAGCTCTGATCAGAAGGGGAGCCACATCAGGTTAGAGCTCAGTTTTGTTTTATCTTTTAAAACAGCAATAAATCCCCCTAAACTGAAAAATCATGAGCTATGTGCACTGCTATACATATTGGGGCACATGAGTTTCAAGTAAAAGAGCTGTCAATCTGAATTTGCTAAAGGAACGTGTAAATAATCACTAGTATAAAGCAGATGTGCCAGGAAGGAACTACAGATAGAACAAAATAATTACTGTTGGAAAAAAATTCCTAATTCAGAATCATGGAACCTGGATCGGTAAACCCTGGATGAACAGGACTGAGGCATGTTGCACGGATTTCTGCTGGTATACTTGCTGAATTTCTGGCTGGAAACGTGCCTCTCACTGTTTCAGCCTGCCCTCTCTGAGGCTCTCAGAGCAAACTTCTCCTGGGGTGAGATGATGAGCACTTGAAAGTGACCCATCTGGAGCCCAAGGCGAAGAAAGCGCTTCCCCCTGCCTGGAATTCGTGTGCAGCGACAGCTTTCTACTGCTGATCCAAGTTTCCCAAGATAGCAATTATAAAGGAACTGGCAGCCATACAGTCAAGATGACAATATCCTACATGGTTTGGTTAGCTGTGCCAATTCCCTCTGTGGGTGCTGGAGTCAATCTGCTGCCCCCATTATTGCTGTGTTTGTCTGTCTCTACCAACCAGCTGATCCACTGGGCATTTTGGCACGAGCCCTGCTCTTCCAAGGGCTGCCTGCTCAATTGTTCATTCACTCTCTTTTGCTTTAAACATTTGGATCCAACAACACCACGCAAATTTTATGCAGAGTAGCATCTGCAAGTCTGACATATTCGCTCTGGCTTCCCCCTCTTCCACCAAGTTAAAAATAAATACCCTATAAACTCTTGGGCCTGCTGAGACAGAATGTGCATTCAGAGAGTTTATTTAAATATAACTGCTAAGAGTATTTCTGCTTTAGGGTCAAACTCCTATTTTTCCCCCCCTCTCTCTCTTGTATTTTGTTCATGCCTCAGGATTTCAACAGCACTGGGGGGCAAAAGTGTCCTTGAAATAACCTACAGAAGAACCAGTTCTATGTGTTCCTAACTCTCTTATCTGAATATTCAGCTAATATCTTATTTTTAAAACTGTAAAGAGTACAGGTGGTGATATACCCCCCACATGAAACAAGAAAGTTGTAAAGACTCATTTCCAATACTGATTGCAAATAATACTAGTCGAGCCAGATCTTAGGTTAGACTTTAAAGGGTCTCCACCCACCCCACCAGAGGTACCTTTTCTCCAGGGAAAAGCAGATTTGTCCCTGACCAATACACTTGGAACAGGTGAAGTCATAGGGATGCCAAACAGATAGCATAACAATAAAATATATCTTAAGGCAACAAGGAGAAGAGTCTGTAAAAGGGGATACTGAGCCACCACTGAGGTCAGTTAGGACTTGCTGAGCCGCTTGGCCACGTCTGCATAGGCTTGCTCGATTTCCTTGTCTGCTGCACAGGTGTTGGTGAACTCGTCCCTGGCATAGGCGTTCTTCAGGTACCGCCACAGCCCCGTCATCTCCGTCGGGAACTCAAAGTTGCGGTATTTCTTTGCAACAATCTAAAACAAGAAGACAAAAGGGAGAATAAACCACCTTGCTCGTGATATATTTCTCCAGATTCCTCCCTAGAGAGCTTCTTACTCTTTCCTGTCATAGAATTAACTGCAAATTAGAGAAACGCCTGGTGACTTAGAAAAGCCTGAAAAAGGATCGTTGGTTGTCCCCTATCTTGCAAAGATGCTACTTGGGCTAAGAACATTCTAAGTTGGTGACCGGGCTACTGCCAACAAATTACTACTTTTACGGTACCTGAAATTCATTATTTTACCATATTGAGTTCTGGGGGATTTTTTTTACCAGTTTTTAGTATCTTACTTAAAGCTGAGATGCCACATAAGAAAGAGCTGAATCATAAAAAGAGAGACAGATTTAAGAGAAAAGCATTAGTAGAAAATATAATTTTTCATATGAATATTTATGTTTTAAATTATTTTATACATATACCATATTTTAATTTTAATATATCTAATATATTTTGCCTGCCCAATGGCGTCAGAGGATGTAACCATCTACAGCTGTTGGAAGGCTCTATCCTGGTTCATGAAAAGGAAAAATTCAGGGTGGTATGGGTAGCATGATTAAGAAACCAACATGATTTAGCAGATATTAGAAACAGGAGCACTGGGATAAACTGGGTGAGAAAATGGTTATTTCAAGACTTGTTAGACTAGGAAATTGTATATCAAGGGAAATTTTGGATTTCTAAAAACACTTAGGCTCTTATTCAGGAAAATAGTTAAGTGCATACTTAATTTTAAGCACCTGTATGGTCCCACTGAAGTCAATGGGATTAATCTGTGCTTATAGCTTGTTGGTTAAGTACCTTGCTGGATTGGGATATTTCAGTTTCCCTTATATAGAATAAGCCTGTGGTGACAGAGCGAACTAGTTGATAGGAAGGGAGGGATTAGCTAATTTAATGAGTGCTTCCAATCTCTAGTTTTTCTGACAGTATAAAATTGTTCCTGGGCATAAATTACATACATATGTGCCACAGAGTTCCCCTTCATTTTTAAAGCACATGGTAGAGCTGTTTTCCATCTCAAATTTCTTAGGACAGTCATGTTCTCAGAAATTACTGTGATTTGTTTTTATTACCAGGATTCACTTGGTATATGCAAGTCAAAATCCTGTCCTAAACTGCATTTAATTAAGCATTCTTGCCTTCAGTGATGCTTTACACACATATGGGGAAGATAAAACCTGCTGAGAAACTTAGGATTTTCAAAATTTCCAGCACATATCTTCCATCAAATGAAAAAATAATTTACCCTTTTCTTCTATCTACAAAATGTTTTTCAGGCAATATCCTATGGCGATGCTTGTCTGAGAAAAATTTTCATTCTCCTTTGACATCTTTCATTTCATCCCAAGGAGACAAGAACCAGTAAGGGGCCATACATTCATTTTGCATTGTCTGACTCCAATGTCATCAATGAAGACAATCCAAAGAAAGTGCTAAACCTGTGAGGATATTATCACATTTCTCACCTGGTGACTTATGCACTTTTTAAATTTATTTATTTTTCTTTCTGCATGTGTGCAGTCAGCTCCCAGGCTCAGTTTATGTTTTGGCTCATGGAGCCAAATTAGATGCATGACTTGGCTTTAATTCCTAGCTCACTTGCTTGCCAGGGTCTGCCAGGTACTTGCGTTATTCTAAAGCAACATGTCATCTGATAAATTAAATAAATGCAACATTTAGAAGTCAAGATGATGTACACCATTTGCACTATACCAGCGACCATAGTACATCTTAAATCCTGGACCTCTGCGGTGACTTTGATTTGTTAACTTCTCTGTGTGAAACACCAGATGGAATAAATATTCCCCAAAAAGATGGACTGCTGCTCTTAAGTTACAAATGGGTGGGAACTGCCTAAGGTTTTGACAAGTCTCTTAAGAATACTAGGAACTAATTAATATGAAAGACTGCTGTTACTTGCAGCAGGGTAAAAATAAAGAGATGAGATAGAACTTAATATTGTCTCTGCCACTAATCAGCGATGAGACAGTTTTCCCATGTACTACGTACAAAGTTCCCTTAGTTAAATTATAGGAAACACTGAGGAATAAAAGTGTGTTTCAAACTGCTCTTCTAGGACTTCAGATCTCTCTGCTGAAATACGAGTTGGCTTTAGCACTCGGCTGCCAGAGCAGGGCACATCACTGTCAGACAAGGCTTCTTCAACCATTGCATGACATCTTTCACCTTCACAACGTGGAGTTTGGGCAGAAGGTTGCAGTCAGCAAGAGTCAGGTCATCTCCATCCAGAAACTTGCGTTTGGACACTTTCTCCTCTTCAGTACTGTTTGCATCAATCTCCTCTGGCAGAGGGGTTCTCAGGTAGTCATCAAGCTTCTTCAGAGCCTTCACCAAGCCTCTTTCAAGAGCTTTCCCAAAAAAGCAAAGAATAAGTGATTAGGACAGAGTAAGAACTGTTTATAAACACTCATTGTCAATGGCTATGGTAGTATCTAGAAAAAAAAGTCAAGAACCATCTCTTTGTTGTTAATTTGTGCTCCAAAGTCTACACAACCTTATGATAAAGTAGCCCAGCAAGGTCTGCCTGAGGGTAAAGCTCATCCTGCAACGGGAAAAAGGGACACAGGAACCTGTGGTGCCATGTCTTCTCCTGCCTAGACAAACAACAAAAAAAACAGGGAAAGAGATGCCAGAAAGAAAGAACAGCTTATCAGTATGATACACCAATAAATACCTACAACCTAAGATATTCTTCTGGTCTGTAGAGGCCATCACACAGTAAACTGGAGCCCTGTACTCTGCTACTTTATTTAACTAAGCAGCCACATATGACTACAGTGAAGCTGAATTTTCTAGCATTACTTCAGCTCTAAGAAATCTTAGTTTTACTTCTTCCAACCCCCTTCCAGAGTAATTAAAGGCAATAGCAGTAATTCCAAAGATGCTTACCAGAGCTCTATGGAGCTGAAAGATATACTACAACTGAGATACTCAGCCACAGTTAAGATTCACATTTACCTCAGGTTCAACCTTAGCTGCAAATAGTCTTTTTGAGATGTCTCAAATAGGCTGTCACAATGGAGAGGAGACTTCAGAACAGTTACTAAAGACCATGTCCCACACTGCTGCTGGCTCAACAAATTCCAATCTTTAAATAACACTTAGACCTCTACAGTAGAGGCACTGAATTTGTGTTCTTACACTTCGTGTGCAGGATAATACAAAAACCTGATTGCAATAATGCACTTATAAAAACCTGAATAACTCTACGCAGGTTTACGTGTTACTTAAACTGCAAGCACTCTGGGGCAAGAAGGGTCTTTTGCATTTCTGTTTGAAGGGTGACAAGCACAGGGAGTCCCGGTTCCCAACAAGTGCCCCAAAGTGCTAAAGTAACATAAATAAGAAACAGCAAGAATTTACAATGTGAAAAAATAACAACACGACTCACGGGCTCAGGGCCAGAATTTCAGCTGGTGAAAATTACCTGCAGTGATTTATACCTGCTGCAGATCTGGCCTGGAGTCAGAATTAAAAACCTAATCCTGTAAAATCTTATATCTCTGAGTAACTTACTGCCACTGAATTTAGGAGAGTCTACTCAATGGATCAAGTTACTCAGGCAGCGCAGCAATACAAGGCCTATGGAGAGAAAGTACAAGGAGCAATGGGTTCAAACTGAAAGTGGGTTAATTTGGTTAGTTATATAGAAGAAATTCTTTACTGTGAGGTGATGAGGCATTGAACCAGGTTGGCCAGGGAAGCTGTGGATGCTCCATCCCTGGCAGTGTTCAAGACCAGGCTGGATGGGGCTTGGGGTAACCTGGTCTCGTGGGAAATGTCCGTGGCAGGGGATTTGGAACCACATGATCTTTAAGATCCTTTGCAACCCAAACCACTCTATGATTCTAAATATATTTATGGAGCACAACAGAAGCTTGAAAGGGCTGCAGCAATCACCCTTCACACAGAGGCTTGCTGCCACAGGTAGCTCTACAGGCTCTGCTGTCAGCCATCCCTGTATTTTGGCATGGAGAGAAAGGCAGCATGTCCAGGGCCACTAAGGGAGCAGAAGCTGAACACCACAGAACAGGATTTCTCTGCTGCCCTTACATCCATTAAACCTGTGCCAGCGGTGGAAGTCAGATTAAGCTGCCTGATGCCTTGTTCCCACTGAAGCCTCTTGGCCCAGCACCAGGGAACCATACCAGCTCTTTTGTGGCTGACTCTGAGACACAGTGGCAAACCCTGGCTTAATTGATTGACTGGAGAAACGACTGTGATCCAACTGAAAACACCCCCACAAACATAGCAGGGAGGGAAAGAATTTTATTTCTGAAAGCAGAGCATCTAAAGCGACTGAAGTGCTGCCATCCATAAAACAAAAGTGTTGCCATCCCTCATTTAATCAATTCAAATTGAATTTTGACACTGACATTCTGCTGTCAGATGCTGGCAGTGGTGCCTTTAATTGCCTGCAGCTGTACTGAGTCGCACAACTTCTACTGGAGGGTAGTAACTCCGCAGTGTGTCATTTACCCCCATGTGGCAACACTCAAAAGATTTAGCAATCTCTTTTTGGTTTGACCTATAACACCTGTTGAATAGATAGTTCTCCTTCTCTTAGTCAGCCTCAGATTGTGTCCTCTTAAAATGCATTCATGTCGAGACAATAGACTTGAATTACTGCGATTTAATTCAATTTTGCTCATCCAGACTTCAGAGAATTGGCTTGACACTAAGCATTTTCCAGTATTTCCTTCATCCAGTAGGATCATTGGTTCTCCAAGTCATCTGAGCAGTGTTCCAGCATCAGCAGGACATTAGATGCTTTGTGTTAGCCTGTGGGGTGAGTCAGGTGTGTGTATGGAGACAGGAGCAGCAGGTGAGATGTGTTTATGTAACTTTGCCGGAACTTATTACGGTTTGGGTTTATTTTTTTGCTCTTCTGTTATATCAAAATGTGTCATGGCTGTCCCAAAAACAATGCCTAGAGTGAAGCCTGTTTGTGACACTAGGAAAAAATTCCATCTGAATTCATGCTTGGCCCTTGCATACGGCAGCTTTAGGTCAGAAATAAGCATATGTTCAAGGTTCAGTACACTTGTGACCTAATTCACAGGCTCTGCTGGAACCCATAGGATCCTGACATCCCACCAGGAAATGAACTTACAAGATCCTGAGTTTATTTAACTAAAACTCTTCTGATCCTGGTAAATCTCTCAGAACAGCCAGGAAAATAGAAGAGAACCAAAAAAGGGAGGACTGATCCTCTTCCAATTAAATAGTGACAGAATTTTGAAAACTAAGAGAATTAAGATCCTAAAATTGCAATATCAAATTTTTTTTAGGTGCACGTGATCAGATTTTTAAAGCCTGTTGATGGTTTTCAAGGCATTTTTTGAAATCCATATGCAAATATCCATGTTGCAAATCCTACTTGCTAGGTGTTCTGATACATTCAGATTTATCTATATGATTTGAAGTCTTATGTTCCTTGAGAAGGTACTCAGGGAAATCCCCACTCAAAGTAGGAGGACGTGTAAAAAAATCTAATTTTCTCTCTTACCTGATAGATATTTAAGCATTACATGAAAGGTGAAAAAATATGAACAGAGACCAGGGAAAGAAATAACTCCCTCAGTATATCTTATAGCTTTGAATGTTTTGGGACTATTGCTGACGAAAGAGCTGTCTGGGTTCATATTACAGAGCACACTCAGCAGAAGATTTTATTTCAAACCTCCCATACTATGGCTATTTCATGAAAATCTGGATGGTTCTATACATTGTCTCCACTTAGAACACAGGAGAGAGGATGCACTCACCAGGGCAGAGGTCATATGAATACCAGTCACAGTACTAGACTGGATGAAGGTGTTTAAAATGGTGTGACTAACTAAAAATTATTAATTCCCCATTTGTGAAAGTACCACACACAATGAATTTCAGAAGTGGTTAAGCACCTAATTCCCTTGGCAATTTATTCTCTGGGAAACATCATTAAATAACTAAATAAATTTGCTGATAACAGCCAATGGGTGGGATTAATCTTCCCTGAAGTGAATAAATTAAATAAGTTTGAATTAAGCACCCTGAGCTCCTTCTGTGTACAGTGGAGTCTTCTTGTCTACACTTGGTTTCAGTGACTCCTAAATCAGCTGTGGGGACAACCTTTCCTGAAGTGTCTCATCTCACCCTTGCATTGTCTTGGTAACTTCAGGGTGGAGGATTCAGTATTACACCACCAAGTGGAACCGCGCCTGAGAATGTGGCTCTGTGCTGCTTTTGAAGTTTCTACCTCCAATTGCTTCCCCACCCTGCAGACTTTCAGTATGAACTTAGGGATCCCAAATGTGACCACCTCTGCGAGAGGAACTCTGTCATAAGCTTATCCATCAACAGCTGAAATGTCTGAACTCCTGGAAACCATCTCTCTGGACAGTGAAATTACCAAGCACAAAGGCTCCAGCATCATATTGCCTCCACAGGGATATATTTAATATAACTTCAAATTCCAAGAAGTTCTACCCATGTATATAAAAAATCCATGGTGGATCCATCTCTCTCAGCCTTCACTACTTCACTCTGGGCTCCTTATGAAGCCAAGACAACTTACAGCAATCACAGTCCTGCCCTGTCATCCCATCAATAGTAAACAACTCTATTAATAAAAAAGCCTTATGAGCTCTTTGTCATTTTCCTTCTCCTATGCTTTTAAACAACTGTACTTAAGCATCCAGAGTTAGAAGCCAGAAAAATAGCACTTTCCAACCTCAAAGCAACCACAGAACACTTAATGAATGTATTACCATCTGTCAAATGCACAGGGTGAGGTTCAATTTAGTTGATGATACCTAATTCAGAATGACGTTCCGTTTTCAGCAAAAGGTTACTTGATGTTGAACAATGGGATTAACAAATTCTGACATGCACAGAAATACAAATAATGTAACAAAAGTTAATAATTGGCAAAATTGTGCTCTCAGTTACGCTGACATAAAAGAAGAGTAACTCTGCATTGTCAACAATCTATTCCATATTTACTCCAGTTCAACCAAGAACAGACTTTGGCTCTGTTACTCAACTCTTCAAGCAAAAACTTCCTTAAACTATTAGCCTGTGCAACTGTTTCCAGGGGATGGAGTGAAATCCTTGTAAGTGCAAACATTGGAAAATGTAATGCATGGAGGAATCCTGCAAATCAAGTGGAGGTCCACACGACAAAGATTCATTAGTAGGTACTCAGGGTGAAATTCTGGGTACAGTGAAGCCCATGGAAGTTTTGCTGTTGACTTCAGCGGGGTTACGATTTCTCCAGCAGCTTTTAAATCCAAAAGAGACTGTTATAATCAGTTAATCTGACCTCTGAAATAATACTGGCCAAAAAACTTCCAGCATTGTTGGTCGTTTCCATCTCTTATTTTCTGTGGGTCAAATAAGGCTGAAGTAAAATGGAAAGTAACTAGAAAGTAGTAAAAGAGAAACCGATTGGAAAAAGTAAAACCAATTCAGGCTGCCCACACCCACAGCATTTGCAGAGGTCAGACAAGGACTCTTCTTCCCCTTTCTTGAACTCCAAATATTTCCTTCCTTGTTTAATGTTGGGACAAGGAGAAATAGCAAAGCAGACAAAGCACATAAACGCCAATCTCTGTGGCCTGAATGAGCCGCTGGAAGGCAAATCATTCCATCCTAAAATAGTAGCCTACGAAAAGCTGAATTACCACCAGAGAAGCCTCAATCTCTCTCTCTCTCTTGAGAATAGGCAGACTGGCTACCTAAATTTAAAATAGCTAAAATGAGATGAGATGACTCGTGTTTTATGTGTCTGAGTGGAACCATTTGCAGGACGAGGATTTCACTTGACAGTTATTATGGGAAGAGACGCAAAGCATAGAGGACACAATAAGAGCAGTAAGAACAAACAAGTCTTTAGCCAAATTAAACATTAAAACTACTTGATTTTTGTGAAAAGAGAGCAAAACTAGTTAATTTTTTAAAACAAACTTTAACCAGAATAATGCAAGATTTTCAAACAAGCACGAAAACAAAAAAGTCATGTTTTGGGATTGTTGGTTAAGTAAGTAACGCCTAGGCATTCAATCATTTTCACATCATTTTCAAAGTGTCGGTAATCTTCAAAATTAACATATCAATTCTGAATTAAAAAGAGAAATAACCTTTTGTTTCAAAAAATTTAAGAGAAAATACTTTTACTTTTCAAAGCAAGATATTATTCACAAATTTCCACCTACATTTGCCAATAATTCAGGTTACTCACACCACCTATGGCATTTTTTGTCAAAAAAAATTTTGTCACAAAACATTTCCTCCAAGTCTAGGTCAAATACATGTGGCCCTCTTGCTAAGTAATTACCACTGTAAGCATGATGGCAACAAGGCTTCAAAGTCATTGAAGCCCAGCAACACCACGGCTTTTGTAGCCAACATCTGAAACTACCTGAGACTGACCTCGGCAGAACTGCAAGGTTCTTAATTGTTGAGCCCAGGCAAGTTCCACAAACCATGATCCATGTACAGGAATGAACAACAATTCCTGCTGCTGCCCTGGATCACTGATTGATGCTTTCCCTTTTTACTGCTTTCTCCCACTGCCCTCCAGTAAGATTTATCCTGTAACACACACAAATGAACTTGGTGAAATACACAATGAGGGAAAAGGGGGAACAGCACATAAATATTCACAGTCGCAATCAAACAATCTGCGATTTATTTTTCCTTTAAAAAAACAAACCACCTTTCCTGATCACTTCCAGATTCACAAAGTTTGATACTATATGAGACCCAATACTGTTTTCTGGTAGGAGAGGGGAACAAGCTAAGAAACAGCAATTTAAGGTAAGAAAATAATATCATTCTACGAGTCTGACAGTCTAATTAAAGACCAAGGATTCATATTTTCACTCTCTTTTTTCTCCATCCTGCTCAGGTTTTTTTTCAGACAGGCTCGACAGAGTTTGTAACAATAATCTGTATAGATTAATCCTCCTCCATGGAGGAGCTGTGACTGCAGTACACATGACTCTATATTACATACTGAACAGTTTATCTTCCCCCCTGTGATTTCAATATAATCATTGAGATTTGAGTGCTGCCTTGATTTCTTCTGTTCAGCCACTTAAGAGTCAGGTGTCTTGTCTAAGTTGGTTATGTAGGTTCCCTCTCTGTTCAGAGGGACTAAGCATCTCCAGAGGGTAATTCCAACCAACTGCCTGAGACACCTCATTTAAACCAGTGTGACTCAATCCACACATGTCCTTTTGCTGCGTCAACTACAGTTGAAACCTAAAGGACTAGTTCAGATTAGACACCTCACTTTCAGGGAGGTGAAGTTAGTGGAGACGAATCCTATCCTTTGAATATAATTTCACTGTTCACCCAAGTGATGCAGTATAATACCTGCCATTTTTTTAAAAAGTACTTAATTATTAGGGCTTACACCCCAAAGGGCAAATACATGGCCAATTTGAGCATTGCAACATCCTTCCCAGACATGTTTCTGCCTTGTAAAATCCCCAGCTCTGAGCAGCAATGAGTGGGCAGTCACTGAGAGCCACTGGAAATGCAGAGGAGGATGAAGGCTGTGTGCTCCTTCGCATCCAAGGCATTTAGATGTCTAACTCTGGACCAAAGGGAGTTTCTGGGGTGATTCATCTCTCCTATTACAGATTTTCCACTCCAGATAAATAATTTAATATTCACTGGAACAGACACTTCTGCATGTTCCCACAATAAAGGCAAATGCCCACACATCCATGTGGAAAAGGTGTGATCTGTCTGTTTCTACTCACTTAATGAATCAACAAATACCTAGTTGTGTACACAGAAGAGAAGTAGATTAGAGTCTCTTATTCCTCAACTCCATTTTCCTGATTAGGGGGTTGTTTTAGGTGACAGAGGTTCATATTCGTCCTCCAGACAAGTCAGAGCTGGGATTTGAAAAGGGATTTTTCACTCCTGGTCAGCGTTCAGGTGACTGCACATCAGGAGGGGAGTGAGTCACACAAACACAGGTGCACACATGCAAACAGGCACACAACTTCGGTCCTAACTCGCCTTTCAGACGTGGTCTAAATCAGGCATAAATAGGGACAAATTTTCTGTATTTGTAGGTGCATATATATGTTATTCTGTGTATGTCCCGTGAGAGACATCGGGGTGGTAAATCCCAGGAACATTTCACCCAGGACTCAGAGGAACACGGAGCTGAAATACAGCTGATAGATACCATAAGCAACCTTAGGAATCCAGACACATCAAAAATCTATTGATTTACTCAGAGGTAAAATTCACCTTGCCTAACTTCAGCCATCTACTTGTTAGGTAATTAGTCCCATCTAGTTGTCCAAGTCTCCTCTATAGATAGCAATGAAAGACAGGTACCTCCAAAGGAAGATCAAAGAAAGATCACCCAGCTTTAGATCCAAATTTTAAGATAAATCAAACTGGTCTTTAGAAATGGATTGATGTCTCTCTCCACTGATCACAAAAGAAGCCAGGATTATTGACTTACTAACACAGCTTTTAGACAGACTTAGCCGAGATGATATCTTCCTCATAATCCCTCTTCCCTTCCCTCCTCACCCCACCTACAAACTTTTGATGATGTTTATTGATCAATTAGAGCTACATCCCAAAATTTTTTACATTTTGACAGATCTGTCTCAAAAAGTTCCACAGAAATATGACTCAGAGAGTCTGAGACTTTGATTCCCCAGGTACCTTTTTCCTAAGACAGAGAAAAATGATCCAAGGGTTAAGGGGTTACCTGGATTTAAGAGACCTGAGTCTCTTCTTCTCAACCTTTTCTACAAGACCTTATAAAAACGATGTAAATCATTTGCCTTGTAACTTCCTATATACAAAATAAGAATAAAAGTACACTTCAGTCACAAACTCTACATTAGTAAAGCTGTGATGCACCACTCATGGACATATGGTTCAGGTTAGAGGAAGGTACACAGTAAATATAACAAAGAGAAGAGGTATCTTGACATGTTCCTATTTTCATGATATCATTTTTTCTACTCCCAAATTAAACTTAATGAAACAGGTGAATCAATAATGTCTTTAAAAAATTTAAACACATGTTTTTTAAGCATCTAGAAAAGATTGTTTTGACTTATGTCTAGTTTTATACTGAAAATTCAGGTTTCCTCCTTCCCTTTCCTTGTTCAGTTTTACAGTGGAGGCAAGAAATAAATGCAATATTTGTAACATTATCACAAAGAATGCAGGCATAGCACCTTAGAATGCTGGTTTTTAAGAAGAAAACCCAGGTGTTCAAATGACACCAAAAGAAAGCTTCACTTCCAAGTCTCTCAGGAGTCCAAGCGACCCTGAGGGCAGGAAGCAAGTGAATGTAAAACTACTGGCCTACAAGTGCCCCAGGAAGAACAGCACCAAACTTGCATTTCACAAATCATTGTAACTCTGTAGCAGCACGTAAATGACAAGCATCATTTCTAGGGCACATCCCCGAGGGCCTAATCCTGACCTCTGCAATGCTAGTCCTGTGCAGGTGTCCCTAAAATAACTGTAGACAATCAGCAGCTGATTTGCATCAGAAACTTGGGAAAAAAAAAAAAATAAATCCCCGCAGATTATAAAACCACATTATTCACAGTATGAGATTAGCACTCTGCTATCTTGATTTTTGAGATGCTGTATATTCACTCAGAGTGTAAAATTTTGTTTTACTACCAAAGAGCAAACAAGATGATTCTGAGACCAACAAAGGAACACTAACTTCATGTATCTGAATTAAATAAGAGTAAAGTGAGCTGCTGGTATAGTGCAGCCAGGCTTTAGCAACAGTGCTGTGGGGACCCCTTGTGTTCCAAGATTTAAGGACCTTAAAAACTTTTTTAAAAAGTCAGTTCCTCTACAGGCTGATGGCACTTGAATCTTAAATATCAATTTCTTTCAATTCCAGGCATGTAGAAGAATAAAGTCTGCTTTTGTTTACACCAGGATAATCCCAATTGCACTTCAATTATTTCAGTTACATTATATGTAATTCCAGCATTGGTGGAACGAGAGGGAAACACAGCAATGCCTATCTAGCAGCACCTGAGGATGAAATTTTAAAGACATTAAGTTCCCAAATCCCTTGGTTCACTTAAAAAATCTCAGTCTCAAATAGATTTATTTAATGTTTTCAGTATTTTCTGTCCTTTGTGTTCAGAAATTGTTACTGAGACACAAAAAGCCATGAGACGATGAGATTTACAAATGACTCACATCTTAAGTCTTTTTCATTGTTTCTCTGCTTTTGAGATTTTTTCGTTTCAAGCCCCATGAAATGACTTAGGGATCATCCCGATTATGCTTCAACCTCTCTGAAAGGTGCAAAAGCAAAAAGACTTTTAATTATGTCTGGATGCATGAAAAAATTTTAAGTATTAGTAGGGAGGTCACATTCCCTCTGTTGCAACTGCTGTGGCAAGAATAAAGAACATTTTTCCACGTTCTGGTGTCCCCAGTTAAAACAAGGCATTGGGAATTGTAGCAAGAGGTCAAAGGAGAACAATAATACAGCTCTCAAGTACTGGAAAAAAGCCTCAAAGACCAAAGACACTTCAGTGCACCAAAGACACTCCAGTTCCTCCTATTCTCTGATTGATCAAATCCAATCCTTTCAAGGGTGAAATACTAACATGTTTGCTCAATGGCAAAACTGACTGGGATGGGATTTGCAAGAGATGGTAGTAAATAATCCAAAGGTCCTCCTAGCCTCAAAGTCCCATTTTGATGCCTTATTCCCAACACTGTTTTCAAGCTAAAGATCAACTTTTTAAGATTTGATCTAATAAAGAAAATTAGCAACATTGATTTTCATTTATGTCTCATTCTTGTTTTCCCTGTTATTTTATGAAGAACATTTGCATGCTTAAAACAAACAATCTGTTTTGGGAAAAACAGATTCTGGGCCAATTCTTCTCCCTTTGAAGTCACCAACAGTTTTGCAAACTGACTTCCAGGAGCCAGTCACTAGGCTCTCTATCATGTGATAGCTTGCTCTGCAATGGCTAAATATAAGCCTGTGAACAATCCTCTCAGGACATTAAGACCAGTTGGGTGTTTAAATCTGAACATCTGCTTATATAAAATTTGGACACTGTACTGAGTAAGGCCATAACTTCATCTAAGTCCTTGGTGTGGGGAACATACTTAGGATACACCAAGTATAACATGCCGAGGGAAGTCACCCACCAGGGTAAAACCATACAGCAATGAAGTTAAAACTCAATTCTAAATAATAATGTAATTTAGGCTTCCCATTCCAGCAGCGAGGCGCTTAATTCCTCCCAGGACTGCTGCCGCCAGATTGCTCTAATCCACTTCCAGCTGTGCTACTGCTCCTGTGTGCGAGCATGGGAGCTCGGCTGGGAAACAGAACAAAGCACCCCAGTAAAGCCAGAAGCACTTGGAGGAATATTCAAACACACGGGGGAAATAACTCCCTCTTAAGGAAGAGCATCTGCCAACTACTGTTCCCACTGCAAGTGTTGTAGTCTAGGCCCGGCCTGTGCATATAGGCCCTGGTTCTGCAAAGGCTTGAGACTGTGCCCTAATTTCAGCATATCATTGATTTCGTTGACTTCAGCATATTCTATAGCTTTAATTTATATAAATACAAATACTTTTTTTTTTTCCCTTCCTCCTTATGGTATGCAATGTCTTCAAAGTTGCTTCAACACAGATGTGTCATAAAATTACATCTGTTACTAAATTAATTGCAAATATTTACTATTTCCAGAATGGCTACATCTAAGACAGTTAATCAAGCATATCAAGTCCCTGCGTTGGAGAGCTTGCAGTCTGATCACATCTGGATTTACACAGAATTTTAGTTTTGTGTTGTTTTTACATTGTTTTTCACATTTCCATCAGGAAATCTTCATACCTTGATTAGCAAGAAGAAGGAAAGTTCAGAAATATTCCCTAGTAAGTACATATTTCTCAGATTAAGGTGGTGGTGTGTTATCATTTTAGAAAACTGAAAACCTCTTCCTTCTAATGGCATAAAATTTCAGATCTCAGTTCTGGCAGGTCAAAAGATATTGGTCCTTAAAGCTGTCACTGGTCCCAGCCAGAATATTGATGGCTCTGGGCCTCCAGCCAGCATGGTTTTGAGAAGAACTTTCAAAGAGTTATTTCTCAAGTAAACTTTTTTTTGCAAGCTGCTGTTTCTGGGCATTTTCGAATCAGTCTTTGATTACTGGGCAGAAAGCAGATAAAGCAATTTAGGATGGATGATAAATGCAACTTGCAGCACTTCTTAACAAGTTAGCACACAGCTATCACCACAGTTTTAGTGGTCTTTATACATGTGTTTTTATAAGGAGACAGAGTGAACAGTTTTATTAACATATCATGAATGAGTTATGTGGGTCATCCCAAATGGATGGCAATAAAAGCTTTATATCACACTCACCAATATGTATTTGGTACTTTATGTGCCACAAATGTTGCAGAAAAGCTATTTTACATATGTTTTAAAGACTGGGTATTTTTTATATTAGGGCTGGTTTTGTAAAGCTGCCAGGCACTTCAGCTACCATGAGCCCAACATTATTCAGCTCAGGGGGAGTCATAAAAACTTGTTTAAAATGTTCTGAAACAGCTTTCATAGAACCATCACAGAATCATAGAATGGCCTGGGTTGGAAGGGACGTTAAAGATCATCTAGTTCCAATCCCCCTGCCATGGGCAGGGACACTTTCTACTAGAGGAACTGTCATCCTGACATATTAAATCATAAAGCAAGTCCTTTTCTCTAAAACAATTTTAAACACTATTCTAGTCCTTCTTGGTTGCATGACAGAGAAAACTTGGTATTGTCACAGCACAGGACAAATTGTGGCTCATGCTGGGCCTTGGATAGATGTGGGATTTTGTAGTGGAAAAGGGAAAATCTGCAACTAAAGAGGAAGGAAAAAATTTAATGGCAAGTTGATATACAGACATCACACACATATTTATAGATTTATATTTATACCTATATATTTATATGGCACCTTGAAAATCTGTTCAAAAAGCATAAAGCATTAATGTTGGTCCCAAATTAGAGTCTGGTCCAAGACCCCTGTCACAGGAAACACCCACCAGTACAAGCGCATTCAAAGAGTTTTTCAAACTTGCTCTGGTAAAGTCAAAGTCAAGAGGAGCTTTGCCAGGAACTTTGCTGAGCACAGGGTGAAGCCTTTAGGCACAGAACAGGATCAAAGCCTCAGGACAAGCCATATCACATCTAAAGTTATAATCTGATCCCTTTGGATGAGCAAAGTCAGTCTGGAAGGAAGGGGGTGATTCCCCTACCCTTCCCCACCACGTATGGAGATGCTTTGGGGACAGATGTTTTGCTCTTCTACACCGACCTGCTGCTGGAGCCAGACCAGACCATGCTTGTCAGGATGACACAGGCTGCCCCACCACATCAAGAAGGTCCTATGCTGGTTCAGGTGCCACAAAGGGTCTGCACCACAGAGTTGGTATTACTGTAAATATTTTACGCTGGGATTTGGAGTGAACTGATTTAAAGAGGCACGTGATGGCTTCTAGAAAGGATCAGCACACACCGTTCAGCCTGTGCACATACCTGTACTATGGGTCTGACTCTCTGCATAGCAGTAGTAACTCCACAGCATAAAACTGATGTAGGGCAGTTTAAATTCCAGCCCTATATGTGTGTGTGCATATCTACTGTACACACACATACACAGTACAGGGAGAGAGACATTTCCCACCTCACGCACTTAACCACAAAGTGTGATGGAGCTACTGAAAGAGGTGAACGGCATTTAATCACATGTGAGTTAATGATTTAAATGTGCTTTTATTTTTGGCCTCTTGATGTAAATCCAAACCAGACAAGCGGAGTCCTCTGGTCAGACGGCTGGAAATTCCTCTGCATGAAATCATGTTGGTGGTCTCCCAGCTCAGTGCCTTCTGAAGAGCCGTACAGTGAAATATCCTTCCGTACCACTAATGAATGCGCCCACCCACACTGGAGCTGGTGCCCCTTAAGAACTCAATTCAAGAACAACTTTTTAAACTCATACATGAAATCAAAGGGCTCATTCTGCGAGCCAAAGAACTTACAATTTTAGGCAGGACAGTTAATGGGTGGTTACTCTAGGTTGTCCCCTTGGTTTGCAGTACACAGTCTCGCAGGAAAAAATAATAAGCAGGATACTGTATATGTACACAGCATTCCAGTTAATTAAATTTCATCCTCCTCCAATGAACACATAAATTGTTCCTACCCCGGTGACTGTACAGAGCTTGAGTGACTTGCTCAGCATCAACCAAAGGAACCAAAGTAAACGTACAAGACCTTGGTTTACTTTCCTGTGCTCAGACAAGACCTCCTTCTCGATATTAAACAATCACTAAGCAACCAGAAACACTCAAATTGGCTGTGAAAACTTGAGCAAGAGCATCCAGGAAATAATTTTCAAGACTACTGCCACTAAACCCTCCCAAGGACTCCTGTCCTTGTGTGAAGGAACACTTGTCATTTCAAGCACAAGGGCCAGAAAACTGCATAACCCAGTTTTGCTACCCAAGCGAGACACAGATCATCCCACGATGAGGAGATGAGTCCTTCAAGCAGGCCTGTTATAAAATTATCAAGTGGCACGGGGGGTGGAAGGAATCAAGTTCTAATTGAACTGAGTTGAAATAATAAATGCACACACTTTCTTTAAACACAGCTTGCCACATCCTGAGAATCTGGAATCAATTCCTTCCCTTTCAAGAAGCTTAAAAGTGGTGGGACTTTGATATGGCATGAGCATGTTTGCTTCTGGGCTTACAGCCCTCGCCAGCCCGTTCCAAAACTTTCAGTGCTTTTATATTATAAGACAGAAAGTTAGGAAAACAAAGATGGAAAAAAAGAATCAGAAATTCAGGGAACTATTAAATCAGGGCAGCTTTCCTGCCAAATACCTTTGGTAAGTAAATGAATCATGATCAATAACATATTGCCATGCAGACTTACAGGAGAAGGTTATCACCTGCTTCTGTGCCAGGCACAAAACATAACGGTGTGTGGCTAATGAAGTACTACATGAATCTAGAAAAAAAAAAATCACTATTTTTCTCTGTAATGTTAAAGCATTTTACTTCAAAGTAAATTTAACTCATCCAGAAAAAACATGATTTTTTCCATTTGTCAAAATTGATAGGTTGCTATGAAACACTTCTCTTTTGATGATGTTGCATTTGTAAGAGTAAACTGTCTTGACAGAAGGAAGCCTATTTTTGTTAAGGGGATGTTTCAGCCCTGATTGTAAAGCTGCTTGCTTTATACATTCACATATTTGCCAGCAGAGGGTATCACAATCTTAGAAACACATGTACATACCTATCATTGAATCTATTCATTTATATGTGAGGATTTAGACATACGCACTAAACCAAGAAGTTACCAATCTCTTGTTTTCTTTAGTAACTTTTCTGTTATTGAAATAAAGAAATTGTTTGGCTACTTAAAGGCTACAGACTGTGTTAGCAGAGCCATCTGCTATGAATATTGCAATGACATAGCCAAGCGATGGCATCATCTGAAGCCTGACATTCCTGCATGGCCCTGGCTGTAAACCCTCCTGGGAGGAACACCAGCTTGGGCTTATCTTTGGAGTGCATTAGGTTCTCATTAATTCTTACATCCAGTATCCTCATGCTGCATAAATCTCGTTTAATTGTCCCAACCACTTCATGCCACTTTACCACAAAGATGTAACAGCCACAGGCTGTAGTGAGAGCTCATATTGCACAGACCACATGATCTCTGATAAAGCAGTACACTACAAAGAATGATCACATATAATTACACCTTACCCACACTTCTAGAGATAGGCTGATGCTACAAATTCCCAGCCTGATATCTCACACGTTAATGAATTTACTTCCCTGACTCCCAATTTAAGAACTTAATTGAAACGACCTGATGTTTGGTGCTTTAGCTTCCCTGGTATTCAGCAGTCCCCTATTCCCAACTAAAATAAATTAAAATTATTGTTTATATAATGGCCTGAGTTCTATGATCTATTTTTAATTTATTAACAAGTCTTTTTCTATTTGTGTTTTGATCATGTGCAACTGATGTCCCAGTTACTGGTGTGGCTTTCCAGATTAACCCAAGCACTTGAGTCAGCTGGAGTTAGGAGCAAATATAGATGATGACTGTGAGATGTATTACCTTTATCTGAGCATTGGGATCTATAAGAACCATTTAAGATAAAAACAAAGAGCAATCTCTGTTCTTTTTGGATCTCACCTGCTCATATGGAGACAGGGAAAGGGAATTCACCTAAGTAATTATATTTTATATATATAGAATGCATTTTATTATTACAGAAATATATACAACTATTTATACTGTTATATAGGAAAGACAATGTGTCATAACCTGCTGTAAAAGGACACGTATCAGATCAGGGCTAGAGCCCCAGATTCCTTTTGGATCAGTGTCGCAATTCTATAAAATACCAATCAAAAAGAAATAGGTTCACGTGGGAATATGCATCCAGTGGTGTTGCCCTTTCCTTTCCAGACATAGTCTTTTCCCTGCTCAAGAAATCTAACACAACCACTTTTTGATTAACTCATTATCTGCCATCCAAATCAGCCTTCAGAATAGCTGCTGTGGTTCAGATGAACTGGACAGGAAGGTGGGTAAAACATCCCTGGGATAAGGGAAAAGGTATTCTTGCTTAGCCCTTGAAAACTGGAAGTCAACTACACTACTGAAATTGAGGTTGATGTCCCACAAAGTGTAAGTCTGCACTGACAGTCCCAAGGACCCAGAGATCCTCAGGTACTTTACTTTGTTGATAGAAAAAACATGTGGGTACTACTGATACTCTACTTGTCTGTGTTTTATTCTCTTTGCACTGCAGCACTACAGCTGTAAAAAAATTAACCTAAAAACTTTTCTCTACTTCAAAGAGGAAAGTTGAGGATGAGTGCATTCAGAGATTGCAGTGTCTGGATATGACAGGAGCACGAACTAGCTAACAAAAATGGAGTGAAGGTGTTTGCAGGGAACAAAGACTGTCTCTCTTCCCTATAACCTTGGTGTGCTTAATTGGCATTTGAAGCATTTCCTTTTCTTTTCAAGAGTACCTAAACCAAGGGCTTTTTAGGTAGATCTAGGGAAAGCTCCCATTAATCATACTGCAGCTTCTAAAAATGTGGAGTGCTTTGCAGGGTTAGATTCCTTATCTCACAGTAGCGGATATCCGACCTTGAATTCCAGCTCTGCTTATGGCCAGATGCAGACACCTCTAGGATAGCCATTTACTCTTGCCTGGAGCTGCCAGCCCTTGTGAATCCAGGGATTTGCATATTGCAGAGTCACTGAGAAGCCAGAGTTGGGATTCTGCATGTGGACAGATACCCGTAGCTGTTTTAGGATGCAAGCTGAAGATTTACAGTTGCAGAGCAGACCATAAAAATTCCTTGTAAATTGCCAAGATATTTTATTTTCATTGTAACATCTATTTAGTCTAACTCTTAATTTATTTTCTTTTTACAACTTCCTACAGAGGTTAGCTGAGTGTCCCATTAGCATTAGACAAAAAAACCCCAACTCTTTAGAATCACTGAGAAATGAAGCACTGTAATTATTTCCTTCTGTTAACAACACAAAAATATGATGGAGGAGATTGTTATCTGGCATAAATCATCATTTACCCACTTTTATCTCATGGGTCAGCCCCGGGCAATGAAATATAATTGCACAGATGAATTGTGTGGCAGAGCTGGAGCCTGAAAAAATCTAGTTTTCTCTGAATTATATGAGCACATGATGTTCAACAGGCATTAGGTCTCTGACTGTGAAACCAGTAATACAAGATAAGAGGTATTAGTATATTCTTATACTCACATCAGTGAGTGATTGCAAATATTCTACTAGATCATCTCCAGGGATAGGGATGTGTAAATCCATTAGCTTTCATGGAGCAATAGAAGCTAAGACTAGCTGAAGTGTTGTTTCTCTAGGGGAAAGGAATGTGAAGAAGAACAGCAATTTCATTAAGAAGACAGTGTGGGATGCATATAAGTATGAATGGCATCTGGTTTCTGGGGGGGTTCTTTTTTTCGACAAACAAACATGTGAAGGAAAGTCTGGACCTTACTGAGTGCAGTTACATTTCTTAAAGCCACTTCTTTCATTTAATAACTTTATGTTGGATGTCTTGATATAACTCAGTTTATATGAGCAAATTAGCTACAACAACATAACAAAATCATGAGGTAAGGGGGTCTCATACATCTAACAAAGTATGAGGGGTCATGGCACAAGTTGGCCTGACAGTACTGGGTGCAGTCAGCACACGCTCCTCCTCTAAGCAGCATCTGGGCAAAGTAGAGGATGTAGCACAGGCCACCAGTCCCTTCCAGCAAGCACTAAGGGATTCTGTTTTGGTGAGGAAGCCGGGCTGTATGGACAGGAGTCATGTCACGGCTGTTGGTAAAGAGGCTTCTAAACACTCTGTGGCCTGTTTTATTTACTACTACAGATGTAGTCAATTCAGCTGGGAACATGTGGATTTAGCCCACTGAACCAACCATCTCCCACTGCTCAGCAGCAGAACCTGACCTCATCTGAACAGACCTTAAAATAAAATTAGGAGGGAATGGCAAAATTATTCCACTTCTAAGCACAGAAACTCCCTGGCACATTTGGCAGTGATTATACTCACCAGCATTATCCTGCTGCTTGGTATTTTTGATGTATGCAGAAAATTTGGAAAAGATATCAATTCCAGCAGTGTTTGATTCCCGGTGCTTAGCAGCCAGCTTGGGGTACCTGAAAAAGCAGAAGTACTGTGAAGAGTAACGTCTTGCTACCAGCATCATAGGGATGGTTACAAATACAGTTTAATAGAAGAAAGACAAAAGCTCCTGTACGAAGAACTGTAATTAACATCATCATTTATCTCAAAACAACAGCTTGGCAAGTCCCCCTTAACAATATCTGTTATGTGTCTATCAAGGCAGGCATTTGGAGAGTTACACAGGGATGGTTTCAAGACACGATCCAAGATACATATGCACAAGGGACCACAATACAAGATACAATGGCCTTAAATCAGAACGAACCATAAATTTCCAGAAATTTTGTGCAGGGGAATTTGGCTGCCAAGTCTCTCCATTATGAATGGCAGTCATGTCTAATCCCCTACACCAAAAATGTACCCCAGGATGGAACAGCAAAGCATGTTAGGATCACCCAGGTGAAGGAACATAAAGATTTCAGTCTCTGAATTGCTTTTTATAGGCAACTGGTGTAAAGGAATATATTGATTTGAAAGATAAACACAATTAAAGGCTTCTACTGACTTCAGTGGTCTCGGAGTAGAGTACAGAAAATTAAAATATCTGATCTCTTGCCTCACGACTATCCTATAGCTGCTGATTCACTTGGAGGTAAAACACTCCATAAGGAACGAAGCCAAATTTCATTGATTCGTAGATTCTAAGGTCCAACTCACAAGCCAACAATTTCTTTTTCCCATAATCCTTGTATTAAGTCCAAAACATTTGACTAACTAAGGCATATCTGGTAAATCTAAACCTTTCCTTGGTAGCTTTTCATACTGAAAAAATCTGGGCCTTATTTCTAATCTGAATTAGTCTGGTTATAACTTTCAGTCTTGGGCTCTTGTCATTTCTCGACTAGAATAATGAGCACTTTTCTGCCTCCAGAGCCTCTCATCCTCTGTAATCAGTTCCCCTTCCAAACTTCCTAATACACCGTACAGTTCAGAATCCTCCAGTTTTTCACTGTAAAATGCTTTTCCTGGCACAGATATTTTGTGTGGCAATTCTCAGCATCTCTTCCAAGTTATTTTTAGCTTCGCAAAATGTGGCCACCAGACCCCTACAAAATTTTTCTAATACCGGTCTCCTTAATTCTGCATACAAGGGCATCCTGAAATGTGTACAGAGAAAACATTCTGCAGTTATTAGTCACACAACTAACCTTCAGACATGGAAGTCATCTCACTGAAGCCAGCAAGTTTCATAAATAAATATTACTCCTGTAAGTAAAGGTTGTAGGAAGGAGCACTTTTTAGGAACTCTTCTTAGGACGTCTTTCATTTCTAGGAAATGGAATTTTGACTGAAAAAAATCTCAAGTTCTTACTTTGGAGGTGCAAGAATCTCTTCCAAGAATTCCTCAATCTTGTTAACATCTGTCTTGACTTCTCCATTAAATGTCAGGAAAGGTGGGTGGGTCCCAGGAGCCAGATTGTGCAGGTCAGCTGGCTTTCTGCAGACAGAGAAAAAAAGTCATGAAATCACTAATCTTTACAATCAGGTAGTTGCACAGATATTTATAGTTCCTAGAAAATCAGTCTTTTTTTTTTTTTCTGTAATTTGTGGTTGGAAGACTCTGAAAGTACCCCAAGCGCCCTGTTTAATATAAAAACATTCCACAAGTGAAAAAAACCCAACAACCAAACCTGAATCCCAATTATTTTGTTGTGCACCACAGGCTCTCTAGGTTAGATACAAATCTGATTGAACTTGGTGGTCCTTTGTGTAGGACAAACACTGGATCATTTCACTATTTCAATTAAACTGAACAGTTTTTACCTTTTCAGATCAACAGTGGTGACGTTGAACACAACTCCTTTGAGCCACAGGATCATGAAGAGACGCTGGGAGAATGGGCAGTTCCCAATGCTTTCTCCATCTATACCAGCCTGAGGGATGGAAAGGAAGGAAAAATGGATTTCAGACTTGTTAGTCATTTACCTCCCTCAAGATGGAAAACAGGATGTCGCAAGAAAAATAACCAGTTTAAAAATAACCAACAGTGCCTGTTATTTAATAGAGTTTATCATCAACACAAGCATGGAGTTATTGCAGGATTCAGCCTTTGTCAGGAGCTCGAGAATGCAACATGGAGCCTCTCCTGAGGGCAGCTCTGGGTAAGGAGATGTGTCCTTTGCTGATGGCAAGCAACATCCAGGATGTTCTTTCAGTTACTCTCATCCCCACAGGAATTCCAGCTTCATGAAAAGGATAGAAAAACTCAGGACAGGTTTTCTGCTCAATTAAAGTCTGCAGATTATATCAGCTTAATATCTGTTTCACTGTTTTACTATCTAAAATGCGTACTTTATATTTAAACCCAAATACTGTGGACATTGACTCATTCTTCTTCACATCCAGCAAAGCAACCTCAAACACAAACAACCAGATGCAGACACAAATCTCCATCCGAATCCTTCTGAGGTTCAAGGCAGATTTCAGCCACCACATTCAGTCTGTTCCTATCTCTAGTACCTAATGAGTTGCCTACAAACCACTACAAACCAATAAAAAACTGCTAGTGTTAGCATTGAGGAAACAGCCTATTTTTTCCTCTAAAAATTTATGGTCCTTAGCCATGCAAATTCTGACTTTGAGCCATGGAGGGATACAAATAACACCAGCCGAACTGAGCCAAAGCTGCGTCCAAGGACAACATCCTTCTACAATAATTATGCTTGTGGCCAAAGCTTTCAGGACGACAATGGTTTTGATAGATTTCCATTTTAATTTGTGGTACCATTGTGTTTAAAAGATTCTTATAATCCTGGTGAAGCAACCAACCTTCTGTTGTTGACCCACACGGGTTGCATAACTGTATTTTATACACACAGTGTGTGTCCAAAAATGGCTGATGAAAGAGCTAAGCAAATAAATGCCCTCTTCCTTTGGAGACAATATTATATTACTCTGTTGGCTCTCATAAATTTTATCTTATTAATATTCAAGCTGTGAGGTAGTATTTCTCTGTCTTAAAGAATCACTTCTAATTATTGCAGCTCTGTGAAACATCCACAGCACAATTAGAAACATTTTGAGATTAGAAATGTCCAGCTGCTACAAATTCAGGCCTTGCCTGTGAAATGACATTTCTTGTCGCCAGGCTATGGAGAGAGTATGGACTGAAGGCTTGGAGACAACCTGCCATAAAGTTTAGGGCTATGTAATGAATTTTGCTCTGAATTCAGATTCAGTTTCAAACACTCAGAACTCTAGAGGCATTTGGATATAGAGGTATTTGGGTGAACAGTTTGGCTGCAGTTTGACTTGAAACTATGGATCTGCAATATGTCTGGCACATGGCATATGCAAGAATTAGCAAACGATGTGGGTGAAAGCATGGCAGGGCATGAGGATGAGAAGATGCATTTTCCCATCTACCTGAGGTGTGAGTAGCCCGGTTCTATAAAATTTTATAAGTTAAATAGTTAGCACCGTTCTGCAAATTTCATGGCAGCAGCAACAACGTCACCACGGGAATACCAGGCACCACCAGGCATGCCATAATTACTACAAAGTCACAGTCGCTGATTAAACCATTCCCAAGAAGTTTTAATTTCGTACCCTTCCTCAAAAGAGGTAAGCGCTATGGGAGAAACAGTGATATGACACCAGACTTCACCTTGGCTTTTTCACCATCCTAATCATAATTGCATCCTTCATAATGGAGCTGGATAACTGAGTCTGCAAACAATATGTTATAAACTGGAACTTGAAGAAAAACAGATCAATGACTGAATTAGAGAGTGAGAGAGCGCAGGCAGGAGGGCTGATTCTCACCTTCTCTGGAATGACTTTGGCTTATAAATTCATTGATTCTGTTTTTTCTTCACCTGACTGCCTTCAAAGTAAGTGCAAAACCCTGGTTTGCCAAGTTCTGTAAATACCTTGAGAGCAAAGGGGTCTTGTATCACAGTAATATGCAAAGCTCCAGCTCTCCTGCAAGTCTCCATCCCACATGGAGACAACCTCCGGCCTGGCGTCATCGCCCACTTCTTGTGCTGCAAGCAACAATTTCATCTTTTTCAGGAAAGAGACTCAAGAACATCATTTCCCTGCTCTCTCCAACTTCATATTCTCATGCAAAGGTTAAGGGTTACCCAGATCTGCATTTTTTTAAACATTCTCTGTCCTTCACGGAAATGGTGGAAAACCCTCTAAATACCAGAGGACTAAAGGGGGGACAGAGCAGCTGAATTACAAGGAAGAAACAGAAGTGATGGGTCATGTGAGGCTAAGGGATGCAGAAGTCATTGGGGAAAGGAGAAAGATGTGAAATCTGGAAGACATAAGATTCGCTTGGTGATCAAAAATAAAATTAATTGTGTAGGTCAAACGAGGCCTCTAGTATCTTCCCAACACTTCCAAAGGACTGGGAAACATTAATTGCTAGAGACATACTGGGAATAGGCAGAGGAAATTCCAGAAACAAAAGATAAACTAAAGAAAAAGTACGGCATGATCTCTGTTCAAAGCTCCTGGATCTGGAAGCCAGGCTTATGATTTGGGTGGGGAGTGACTCATGGGTTTTGATCTCATGTGACTGGCATAACTGAAAACGCTACCACAAATCACGAGGCAAACTGGTGACAGAGGAGGGAACAGAATCAAAATCTCCCCAGCAACACAATTTATCCATTAAATTCAGCTATTTTTCTGCAGAAATTATAGGCAAGGCTCTGTCGGTTTTGTGAATCTTTTGTCATTGCTTCTAACAGCAGTCAGTAATTCAGTGTTCAGTACTCAGAAAGAGCAAAACCTTAGCAGGTAATAACTTCAAAGGCTTATCAGAGTGTTGTGAGATCCTTTATGAAGTCTATTAACTACCAGGAGGAGATGAGAAAGAAGAGAGAACTTCCCAGGCTTAGTCACTCTTCAAAGAAAAACGGCTTTCTTAAATCACTGCAGCAGTGCCTAAATACAAATCTATGACATATCTGTCCAAGGGTAAGGGCTCAGAAAGGCAGGAATTAAATAATACCTTAATCAAGATCAAGAACTCAAACAGTGGATGGAAAGAAAAGAGCAAACAATTGACAAGCTGGAGAACCACCATTTATTCCTGCTGCTGTTCAAAAATGAGCACAAAAGCTTCTCTGAAGCACAGTAAAAGTGATGAACCGCTTACAAAAAGGAGCAAGTTGATGATATATGCACTCTCCCTGCCAGCAATGTCAGATATTTCTGATATAATGATTGCAACTCAGGACAGATCTGGCAAATCTGATGTAATGATTGCAGCTAGGGATAGACTTGAGGCTTTGTGGGCATGGATAAAGGAGACGGACTTGTTAAAGTGAACTATAAGCTTCACAGCTGTGAAAGGGCTTCAGAGCCTCCTTCTCCCAGTGGAGAAGAACCTCACCTGAAAAGGCAAATTTCCAGAGTGACTGTGGAAGAGTAAAACAGATTTGAGGATTTGCTGGGTGAGACTCTTTGGCCAATGCTCATCCCACTGCAGTTTAACTGAGATGCCTAAGGGAAGGTCTTCTGAGCAGGTAAGGTCAAGATGCACATCTGAAAGATAATTGTGGCCACCTTTCACTTCAACTGAACCACTGAATATCTGATTTTGCGTGGGATGAATGCGGACCACAGCAAAAAAAGCCTGGAGTTTGCAGAGACAGAATTTCAAGAGAATTATTTTGCTCTATCTTGGAAACATCACTTTCTGCTCCCATTTCTTCCTACAAGCTTACTTTTTTTAGGTTACCTACTAAAAAAGTATGCTTTTCTATTTAATCTCCAGCTGTTTAGGTCCTTCACACCAACTGATGCAAGGTCCTGCCCTGGAACTTGGTATAATCACATCAAAAAAAGCCCACTGTCATACCAGCTGCTTGCCTCTGTCTGAGTAATGGCAAGAATGAACAAGACGTTCTCCTGTGTTAATTATAAGGCACTCCTCCTTAAATAGTTCAGCTATTTTTAATGGATTAATTAAACCTTAAAGACAGTTGTGTGCACAAGTGGGGGCCATAGAGATGATTTATCAATTAACATAATTAAGGAGGTTTTGGGAGGGACAAAAAACGGTCTCGGTGATTTTATGAGCTTGTGTCAAGTGTTTTTGTAGAGCTGTGGCAGTATCGAGAGACTCCAACCACTGCATAGCACAGCTCAATGATGTGAACAGGGAGCTCTTCTCAAGTTCAAGATAATACTTTGCTATAAATGAAACAACTGGAATAAACTTCGTCACGTATTCAAAAAATAATCCAACTGGTACATGCACAAGGACTGCAATGCACACAGACAACCGTATATTATTTTAATAACCTTAAGGGAGAAAAAAAGGGGCAAGTTTCACTTACTCCCAAAATATAGAACTTTAAAGAAATACACCATCATTAATAATGACTAAGCATCTATCTTAAAAATGGCAGTGCTGGCAAGAGTTGCATATCACAGAGCACTGTGTTTTTTCCAGGCAAATAATATATTTGGTTTTTTCTATCCTCCTTCTTTGATTTTTCACTGCATTGAGGCCACTCTGCACGTGGTCCTGGGGTCTGTAAGACTCTGGGGTAAAGCAGGAAGACACTTTTGATGACACTAAAACACATTTCTTTTTCAAAAGGATTTTAGCAAGTTAACAAAAGCAGTCAGGCTAATTCACCTCAATGTTTCCCTCAATGTTTTCAAGGATTAAGGAGGGATTTGATTTCATCATCCCTACAATCAAAATTGAGACTCACATTACACATGGTTACACCCTCTCTGTTTTAAAATTGGGAACGCTCCTTCCTTTTGACACTTACTCCCCTTACGCTCAGAACCCAAAGGGGAAGTGAAAATCCTATTCGAAATGCAGAGCAGGCCAGGAAATATCCTATTTATTGTGCCATTAAGAAAAAAAATTCTGTCTTAGTAATTATACCACACACACAATAGCACAAATCTCCATTGTAGGGAAAAATCATTGGTTGCAACATGAGATCAGACATGCCAAGGTATTGCTTTAGTAAGGATCATTTCTTTCCAGTTTCTTGTCTTTTTTTTTTTTTTCCCAACTTCTCATCCAAATGTAAAAGCCAGTGAGCAATCTGGAGTGCCACCAACAGAGAGGCAAGCTAAGAAGTGCACATTCATAGAGCAGCACTGGTAGGTCTCAAGTTAGAAGTAAATCTCGTTGCACAAGCCCTATGTATCACAGGACACTCTTGTTGACTGTGGCTCTGGTTCAGGAAAAGCATTTAAGCATGTGCTGAAATACATCCCAATTCAGAGGAAGTATATGCTTGACATTAAGCATGTTCTTAAGTCCTGATGATTTCAATAGACTTAAGCACATACTTAAGCGCTTTCCTGAACAGGGGCCTACAACAACAATAATAAATTTGCTGTGCAGCATTTTAACTTCATTAGGCTTTTTTCCGAGATTTTATTTTGCTAGGAGAAGGTCTTCCTCTTTCCAAAGCAGGGTAAGACAGAACAGGAATGTATTCCTGAGGACACACACGCAGAAATAGACTATGTGCATATACGTCAAATAAAAATAGAGCATTTGCCTGGAAGACTGTCAGGATAGTGACAAAACAAAAAGGAAGTGGTGAAACTCTTTAGCCAGCTCCCCAAAAACCAGCCAAAATGTTGTCCAAGTTTGGCATTACATACATGCACATATTATAGATGCACATAAGCTTAACTTGGTCTGCGCTGCCGGCCAATTTGAGGGGAGCTGGCTTGTTCCACTGGGTTCAGACCAGCTGGGCAGCACGTCAGCAGAGCTGAGGATCTCCAAGGAGCTGTCACTGCATTTCTCAGATCTCTGCATTTTTGTGAGAGATGTGTTCGCACTCCTGAGACATTCAGGATTTTCAGACGATGGAAGTGCAGGTTGGAGACCCCGTGGACAGGACAATTATTATCTTTAGTTTTGGTAACTCATGATTTTCCAACTTTTTTATTCACATGAATGGTAGCACGGGCAGGAAGGAATCAGTCATACAAGTCAGCTTCTTCCTAGGGATCTTTTCATTACAGCTTAGGATACTCACAATTATAGATCAGTCATCTTGCACATCAGCTGAGGTCCTGGTAGCAGAACAGCTGCACTCACAGTGATCAACCTGCACAAAAAGGTCTCAGTTTCCTCAAGGGCTTTGTTAGAGACACTGGTCACTGCATATGTTCTGCATGAAACATGTTTTGCTCTGAAATAAATTTTGAGATGCCCTAGAACTCCAATAATTCAGGTTCAATGTAGATGTAGAAAACTACAGACTAAACACAGGTGTATAGTCTCATCACAGAATCACAGAATGGTTTGGGTTGGAAAGCACCTAAAAGATCACCCCATTCCGACCCTCTGCCATGGGCAGGGACACCTTCCACTAGACCAGGTTGCTCGAAGCCCCATCCAACCTGGCCTTGGACACTTCCAGGGATGGGGTATCCACAGCTTCTCTGGGCAACCCATTCCAGTGCCTCACCACTCTCGTAGTAAAGAATTTCTTCCGTATATCTAACTTGAATTTCTTTCAGTTTGAACCCACCATGTGAAAATGGTTCTATGCTATTCCATCACCTCTTCTTTCTTCAAAGAACTAAAGGCCCATGATTTGACAAATATCAACAGAGTAGAGAAGCATAGAGTGGTCTGACACCTTAGACCAAGCAATTATTTTGTTCTCATTTATATTTATAGATCCCTTACTTATCTTTGCATATGGTTAACTTAATGAAGAATTATTATTAGATAATTAAAGGTAGTGGGAACTACAATGACACTTCCTACACCAACATATATGTATATATATGAATTAAGGCTGGGACAAATTTTTTTTTCCAGGAGACCATATTCCAGCATGCTCTGCTGTGAAGAATTTCTGCACACCAAGACTGACTTTCACATGGTAGTGTATAAGGGAAAAGTCTCCAGAAGAGTGAAAGTCATTTAGTAACATCAGCAGTATTGTATAAAGAAATCACATAGAATATGTATTTAATTTATATTATTTTAATGTCAGCAAAATATGAGCTAAAGGATGGGTGGCAAATGCTGGCTGACATTTCCAAAGTGGCTAGCAGTTTTAGGTCCTATGAGACAATTCGAAAGCAGCTGACTTCTCACAAGTATCAATTCTCTACACTTGGAAAATCAGGCCACAAGCCACCCAGAATGAAAAGCTGCTTTTAAAAGCCTTAGTAAGAAGGGAGTATCACTGTGAGCTGTGACTGTGAGCTTCTTAGAGCAACTAGACAAAAAATTAAGAGTGTTCTAAAAGAAAATCTCTATTGGAAGAATATTTTTTGAGGAGCTCACTCAGAATTTGACAAATACCTGGAGATGTGCAGTGGCTCTGGCCACACCACCTTGGAAACAGGCCTGGAGTTGTGGTCTTTGGTCGCCCCCCTGAGGGTAGGCAGGGTGCTGGGACCACACAAAGCCATAAGAACATGGGGTCCCAACGTGCAGCTCAGCAGGGCTCCCAGGGCTCCTGGCTGCCCAGCAGCCCACCCACCAGCCAAAATTTCCTTTTAAAACTACTGAGACTGTTTCAGTTTCCCTCCTCACTGAAAACCCACCACAGCTTTGGTTCAACAACGTTGTGAATGTTTCAAAATGATTTTTTGAGACTTAGAGAAATTTAGAGCAAAATCTTGACATTCTTCAAAACCCAAAATTGCCATTCTCATCACAACTCTTGACAGCAGATTGTTCACAAAGCTCATGTGCTTCCGGACACAGTGGACTGAAAGTACAGGTGTTTCTTTCTTGGCTTGACATAAAAATAACAATCATCCTTTACACTTCTTCCTAAGCCTTTTCCAGTCTAATAAAGCAATTCCTCTCCTATCACTCACCAGTATCATGGCACAGGATCCTGGGTACCCATGATAGCCACTGGATGTAACCTCAGAGAACAGCTTTTAAAAGCCTTGATTTTTGGTGACCCATCAATAATTCATTGAGACACCAGAGGAACAAGAAAAGAACTTAAGAAATGTCAGATATATAAGCTTAACACATAGATAGATACTTGAAAAAATGACTAAACCAAAACTCACAAGCACACATGGAAATCTAAAGTTGATAAGAAAAGACAATATGGATTTTTCAGGAACAAATGACATTAATTAAGCTAAGCAAATTTAGTTGTCTGCCAGGGTTGCCAGCACTGCAGGTAGAAAGGAAGCAGCAGGTACCTGAAAGCTGACCTCTGTAAGGTTTCCAATGTCAGCTCCAGACCGTATTTTATTAAACAAAGTAAGGAAATGGGACCTGTACGAAATTACTGCAAAGTGCTTGTATAGGTGGTTGAAAAGTATTTATGAAGTATTAATAATAAAGTTTTCTGCTACTCTACAAATACAACAAATAGAGGTACCATAAAGGCCTATGACAAGATGAGTCATATTTAATGTTTCCATTAGCAAAATGGGGGAAGGAACAGATAAAACCTTGCAAAATTTCCTGACAACAACAAGCACAGAGAGGTTATCAGTATTTCCCAGGAGAGGAGCAGACTTCAAAGTGATGTTAAGAAGTTGGAACAAAGTGTCTGAAGTCACTTAAACAAAATTCAGGGAAATTAACCTCAAGGTGTAAGATGTGTAAAGAACAAAATGTGACTTACAAATGCTGGATGGGGAATAGCTGGTGAGGCTGCGAGGGCAAAGTGAAAGAGGTTTTACATGAATCACAAACAATTGGAATCATCAGCATATGAATCTACAGGCCACAGCAACAGGATAATGTACATGCAATGTTCTACCACGACATAACAGTCCTCAAGCATGTATAAGGCTGTTTCACAAAGAGGATGATTTTCCATTGTTGTTCATGACCACAGAGGATGGGATTAAGTATTTTGCTTAATTTGCAACAATAAAGCTTTGGGGGGGGGGGGGGGGGGGGGGGGAAATCCAGTGTAATTATAGGACTAATGAAACACAAAGCAGGCTTTCTAAGGAGGTTGTGAAATCTGCATTTAGTGGAGGCTTTGAAGAAATCAAAAGAAGCTGGTAAGATTGATCTTGATTTATTTCATCCTACTGCAGAGTGGACAGGGGGCATAGGATGTTTCAAAAATCCTTTCTATACAGTCTGTATTAGTGACTCTGACAATAAAGCTGTTCTTGCTGTCAGTGCTGGATGCTTGGTGGCACAGACTTTTGCTTCTCTCTGACCTGCACAGGATGAAGTCTGGCCCCAGTGAAATCAATGGTAATTTTGCCCACGACTTTGACAGGACCAGAATTTCACTCAGAGTTTTCATGGCCACAAGGGACCAACATAATAATCCTTCCTGACCTTTTGCGTCATACAAACATAGATTAGGCTCAGCCTGTAGCCAATATCTTGTTCCTGAACTAGAACATGCATTTTGGAAGGTTTTCCAGGAGAGGCACATGCCTGACATAGAGTGGTAGTAAAATCCCCTCTAGCGTTGCCTGCTTGCATTGCAGGGAGAAGCTCAACCAGCAACGGCCCACTTTTTTCCTAAAGCTGCCTAACTTGTCACATTACATATATATGCAATCTTTTTTTCTTATCTATCAGTTGCATTTATGCATGTGGGTTTAAGTTCTGGAAGGAACCTTAGTCACAGGATTTGGGGAGGCAGGACACAGCAGCACTCAGAAAATCATTCCATTTTTAGTAAAAGTCAGTAGAGATGCTAAGCATCAGCTACTGCTTGGTTGTTTTGGATACAACACTGTATCTCACAGGAAGAGGTATACATCCTCTTTTTAAGACCAATTAACTTAGAATCACTGAATGGCTTGGGTTGGAAGGGACCTCAAAGACCATCTCGTTCCAACCCCCTGCCATGGGCAGGAACACCTTCCACTATCCCAAGTTGCTCCAAACCCTGTCCAACCTGGCCTTGAACACTTCCAGGGATGGGGCAGCCACAGCTTGTCTGGGCAACCTGTGCCAGGGGCTCACCACCCTCACAGTAAAAAATTTCCTCCTAATATCTAACCTAAACCTACACTCTTTCCATTCGAAGCCAATTCCCCCTTGTCCTGTCACTCCAGGCCCCTGTAAATAGTCTTTCTCCAACTTCCTTGTAGGCTCCCTCCTGGTACTGGAAGAATCTTGTCCTGCAAGATATTGATACTGGGTGGCTATTCATGCTCTGTATATACATAATGCAGCTCCTACATTTTGGAAACTTATGCCTATAGGGACATACTATATCTTTGGACTTTTGGTGCCACATCTATTAGTTTATTACATTCTAATATAATAGGTGGTATGTGCCCCATCCCTGGAAACATCCAAGGTCAGGATGGACAAGGATCTCAGCAATCTGATCTAATTGAAGATGTCTCTGCTCATTGCAGGGGGTCTGACTAGATGACCTTTAAAAGGTCCCTTCTAACTCAAAATATTCTATGATAATATACCTGATCTAATTCCAGAGCAGTTAATATTGACACAAAATATTCCCACTGATGATAAATATTCCACTGAATTCAGTGAGAGCAGAGTCGTACTTTGGATTCACTGGTTTCTTTCTAATAAGTGATTTAAAACACAAGTGGTTTTATGTGCTCTCAAGAAAGAAATTAGGAATTACTCTTATTTAGCTATTCAGAAAGCACCAATTTTAATAGTTTCAAATATTGATGATTCTATATCCTCAGAGCTAATTAGATACATAAAAAAACCATTACCCCAGGAAAGTTGCAGAAAATACGAGACAGATCACTGTCAGAAGGTGTCACAGGCAATGCAAATTATAACCAAATTATTCCTGTTTCTAGTGGAGATCAGGTGCAAATACAGGAGTCGTTTCTCCAAAGCAAGCTCTATGCAGAGCTCCCATTACAGTACCAGAATCCTGAATGCAGGTTTTCTTGTAAGAATTCAATCTGTGCACATCTGGAATTTGCATGTCTGTTAAAAATCTATGAGCCAGGGATTTTTGACCAGGGTAATCTGGTCATATGGCATATTCTGGAAATGTTGGTGAATTGCAGCCAAATTTCCATGCCTCTAAGCAGCGTATCAGACTAACAAATAATAACAGCAGCCAGGTGCTGAAAGTTAATGCTGAACCCGAAATCAGATCCAGGGCTGAATTATTTATTGAAATTCCATTACTTCATTTGCACTATTAGAAGACAGAGTCACTTGCAGTCACTGCAAATAAAGCTCTGGATGGTGGGGTGTTGCTGATAAGGGCATTTACCACATCAGCTGACCCCAGCACAGGCCATAATCTGCCCTTGAGGGTCTCATTTTGTATCTTATTTAACATCACAGAAATACTGTTCATCAGTGATCTAAGGCCACTGGACTAAAAGAGCAATTGGTAGCCCTCAGGAGGTGTCCCACAGTGGGCAGGACTGGGCCTTTCTATCTCCTTTTGCATCTCCAAAGTTCAAGGTGCTGCAGAGGGTACAGGAGAAGCTCCATCCTAGGATGTGATGAATGTTTACGACTTTCACCAAAAGCAGATCAAGTTACTTTGCAAAGGAGCAGCACATCCCAGGCTCAAACGAGTCTTTGGTCTGATGTTTGCATCTTGATGTGACTTCTCAGTGCAACCCACAATAGCTCCAATAAACTATTTACCAATATAATACTACCAGCATTTGGACCAAGAATTACTGCTGTGAAAATACAAATGCAGTGTAAACAAATTTTCCGGTTTCCAGACACTCACAGAGAAATAATTACAGAGTTTAGTCATTAGACAATATTTTTTCACCTTTAATATTTTCTTACCTGCCAAAATTGCCGTATTTGTTCATCTGATCATCTACACTTACAGTCATATTTAACCATTCAAGGGGTGTTACACTACAAGACAGTCTTTTCTGTTAGCCACCTACAAAAGAGGGGGTTGCGACTCTCTCTGACTATTTCATTAAACAAGAAACAGAGAAAGTTCTGAGTTTGTAAATGTAAGTACCTGCAATGAAAGCAAGAGTCTGATACACATAACCAGCAAGCAATTGTTTCTTGAGACTCACCTAAAAGCAAAACAATTTGTGTGTTCAATAGCAAATGCTCAAGAAAACAAACAGTGATGCCTTCCAAAAGCTACTGAGAAATTCTGAATAAATGTGTATAATAGTAGCAGTACAATTTACAAATATTTTACAGTATAGACTTGTGACATTAATGTATCATAAATGTTGTAAGTAGAAAAAATAGTTGGATCAGTGAGTTGAGTTTGGATCACATTTCTTGTTTACTTAGCATCCCAGTGCAGAATGATTTCTTAAATCCCTGGTACAGTGTCTGTACTGTTTGGGTCCATTTGAAATGCTCCAATGATGTGACTTTACAAACTTCCCATAGGAAATGGTTTTGACAACTTTCTCTGAACACATTTTAACCTGATGCCTAGACTGAATTTCCCCTGATTTTATTTTATTCTACTATCCAGCATTTAAAAAAAAAAAAAACAAAACCACCTTAATTGCCTTTAACTCAATGCTAGTCATTAAAATAATTCATACTTTTCATCCCTTTATACAAAATCTTACTTAATTATGCCATTGCAGTTTCCCCTGCACCTCCTCACCTCTTACGACCCTCTTGTTTCTGGGATCCTTGACCATGCCATCTATTCCCAGTATCATCTGTTCCACAGGAAAACATTCACTTAATCATCATTAAAATTTGTCACTACGGTTTAGTCCGAACACTCAGATTTGGGCTGATAGATCTGGATTTTGGGCTGTGAGAGGAGAACCTCGTACTTCCTATGCCACAATTTCAGCATAGACACATTCCAGAATGCCACTGGAACTCCATACACCGAGCACCCATTGAATAAAACTTATTGGAACATCCAGGTTAATGAGGTAATTGAAAAACTAGCATTTGGCAAAGAAATTTCTGAACATTTTTTATACATTTGTGTACAGTTAGGCTCAATTTCCTCAACTACCTAAGTAGGCTCTGAAGAATTAGCTATTTTTTCATCTTTACTTACAATTCTCTCTAAAATGGAGGGTGTTTTTTTCTATTACTGTGAAATGTCAAGTACACAGGTGGTTCTTGAAAAATAAAAAATACAGAGAAGTCCTATAATTTAACACTTCCACTGATAAGTTAAGCATCTATTAGTACAAAATCCCTCTTTCTGAAAGCATGGTACAACTGGCATTAGTATTTAGTGCACCCAGTCTCAAAGACCTTGAATATGGCTTTAGATAAACGTTAAATAAACATTAAAATAATTTTTTTAATAAATTAAAAAATCAGTAATCCTTGGTGCCCAGAGGGGAAGAGATGTCCAGAGGCTAATTATAACAAGCTCTTTTACCCATGGGAGCTGCAGCAAGGTGCTGCCACGTGCAGATGGGGCTGGGAGCGGTGGCCAAGGTCAGGGGAGAGAGGCACTTCCTTCCCCTGGAAAAGAAAATCAGTGTTTCAAGGTTTGTCCCTTTGTCAGGGCAGTGGGACTGCACCTCCCCTAAGTTCCCATCCTGGTCACATTCTTTCCTGGCTCTCCAAGGTTGGACCTGAGTAGCTGTCTACAGTCAGCATTTTTAACATTATTAGTATTATTCTTGTTGAATTATCTCCTTTGAGATAAAAATTGAATCATGAGGCCATTGGGCAGAGACTGTGCTCAGCCCAGTAGGAGAACAAGGTGTTCCTGCAGACACATATCATAGGGTTGATGGTTTCAGTGTACCAGGATGGGCAGGAGTATATTCCCAAATCTGAAACAAGTCTTCCTGCCTTTATTACAGCCTGAATAGTGAGAAGTAAGACTTATGGGGTGTTTTAGAAAAATATGTAATTGGAGATGTTCTAACCCAAAAGATTACATTCATGCACTCTGAGAAGCTCCTTGTGGCTCCACCTCTGAGCAGGGTGAGCACTTAGTGCTTAATGCAGAGAAAACAAGAGATCATTTTTGAACCTCAAACAAGACACAGTTCCAGGACTGGATCTAGAGCTTAACAGGGGGACTCAGAGATATTGACTTGAAAGAGAAAATAAAACCAAATATCCAAAATTAGAGCATGTCAGAACGAGAAAGAGCAACTCAGTAATTCAAGTCAAAATAGAATTCCTTGTCAAACTGCATGAGTGAGCTAACACTCAGAGATGAAAAGAGAATTCAAATGATCCAAATGCTAACTGAAGACTGAAAATAAGCTTAACAATTAAGGACTTTGGTGCATTGGATCCTCTTGGCACGTCCTGAACACTTAAAAGAACCGAGCACAGAAAAAAACCTAAAATTGCCGTTCTGAGAGAACCTAGAACCTGCAAGACTATTCCATGATTCAACCTCTCTTCATCCAGGAACAGCTTTTTAAAAAATACTATGAATAAAATAAACAAACAAAACAGGTCTACAGTCACACACTGAATCAGCAGCAATGGCTCATCACAAAACACAGGGCAATGAAAGAAAATAATTTCCTCCCATGATATGCACTCGTATCTGTTTGAAGTTGCCCATTCAGCAGCTAAAAGCAAAAGGAAAGCAGTAACACAAAGTGCCTGTTGACACACACAAATTGAATCACAATCTAGAAAAACACCAGCAACAATAGCGATGATCCATCGGGGCCAGTTTCTCTGATTTCCACTTGTTTTGGACAATACACAGGTACAGACTTGCACCAGCACACAAAATGACAGTTCTGTGCAGGATGTTTATTTGGGTGTTAAAATATTATAGGGAGGACAAGCTTGGCAATTCATACAGAGAAGCACCTGCCCAATCTGAAAATTAATTCCATATTTTGTGAGGACTTAAACCAAAACACTTGAGTAGTTTTTACAGTCTATGTCAAGAGAAAAGAACGGATGCAATTTTAGCTGGATAAGCTACTGGGCTTCACAGATATGAAAATGAATATTGATGCAAATGTTTCATAGGGAATGAAGCCAAGGCATAGGGACATGGTATGACTTAGACACAGACAGAAAAGGAATTTGGCTCTCATATCTCCCAGTTTAGCTCTTCCTTCATCTCATCTTCAAGGTCTGACCTGTACTGACACAGCACTCATCTGCTCAGCCTTTGGAGGCCCTTCCAAAGTCTGGCCCATGCAAACCCAGACATGATAAGCATAAAAGATAAGCAATAACATATTTAACTGCCACCTGAATTTATCACATCTCATTATCACACCCAGGACATGTAAGCAGCCTCTTAGCATCATTTATGTATGACTGACCTCAACCAAATTTGTGCTGTCTTTCAGAGACACAGAAATCAAAGCCTCCCTCTGCGCTTGAACCAAACCCTGTTCTGGTTTGCCAAGATCTCCCCCATCACAATCCCTTCCTGGTTTGTAGATTTTGTGGTTTGCTTATTCCTTTACTGTCCTTAACTGTGTGTGTTCGTTACAGCATTATCTAGTCTTGATCTGAATCAGAGGCAGAACGGGCACGACTTCTTTGGTGGTTTGTTCCAACAGTTAATCACTTTTAGAATTACTATTAAGTTTAGTCCTAACTTGGCTACATTTGACCTCGAGGTGGTCTAAAAGAAGGTGTCCCTGCCATGGCAGGGGGCTTAGAACTAGATGATCTTTAAGGTTCCTTCCAACCCAAACCATTCTGTGATTCTGTGTCTTGCTATACTTGTCACACGCTACATTAAAAAGCCCCCTATAGATACATTTAATATTGTGGTCAAGTGATGTTTGCTCTTTTACTTAAATGAGAAGGACTGCCTTAAGGAGGGCAACCTTAAGTATTTTTACCACTTAAAATTATTCTTCTCTACATCTTTTCCAGTATCGTAACACACATTAGCTCTGTGTGTGTTTAAAATGACCAGCCAAAAGATAATCTAAACCTTGACCCCTCCCTACTAAGAACAATGGCAAAATAAAAAAGTAAAAATGCATAGCTGTGACTAGTCTGATTTATGTGTTTATTATTGGAATATTTACTGTGAATTACTAAGCAGGTGTGGCACATGAACACTGAATCAGTCATGCCAAGTGCTGTACAAATCCAAAAGACACAAGAGCTATGGTTAAAGGGCAGAGTACAGGACTGGAGTGAAATTCTTGCTGGACCTCCTTGCACAAGGCCCCTGCTTCTAAGCTTCTGCACCTCTTAAGTGTTGATCATGACTGTACAATGTTTCAGAGTTGCTATTTGCTATAAACAGGCATCTGTATTTTTTCATCTCGGGGACTGGGTTTTGCAAAGAGAATCACATTCAGAGGTGGCTGGCAAAGCATGGAGCAGACTGCACAGCCTCCTTTGCAGAACTGGGATCTAAGAACACTTAGGAGCTATGAGCATCTAAGAAGAGTAGAGATCTTCTATTATCACCCTGTGTTTTACTAACAAGTATTAAAAAAATCCACACTCACAACAAAGGCACAGCTGCTGAACATTTAAAATGGATGCTAAACTATCTTTTCTGAATTATGGACAGTTGCTGAGCTTAGCTGTCAAATGGTTTTTGAGATTGAGCACACATGGATTAGCTCATCATACTCTGAACTCTGCTGCTACTTTGGAGCAGAACACTCACTGGAGGTGATGAGCCCTTTTCCAAGCAGTAGAGCATTACACTTTACTAGCAGCAGAAGTTAGAAAAATTTATATCTTCTTTGGCATCTTCATGGTCAAGAAATTGGGAAACTAAAGCCATACCTAAATCAAGCAAACTTCCTCTGTGCATAAACCCCATTTAGAGCATCATTAATAGGTTTTAACATCTGAAATATTGGTGAATGGTGAACTGGGCCATGATAATTTTTTTGGTCCAAAGGAAACAAAATATTTGGTCAGAGAAGATGTAGATGCTCCATCCCTGGAAGTGTTCAAGGCCAGGCTGGATGGGGCTTTGAGTAAACTGGTCTAGTGGAAGGTGTCCTTGACCATGGCAGGGGGTTGGAATGAGATGATCTTTAAGTTCCCTTTCAGCCCAAACCATTCTATGATTCTGTGAAACACAAGAGAAACAACAAAAATAGTCAAGAAATGGCTTTTTTGCAGCCTGACTTATGTAAGGAAGGATAAAAAATACTATTCTCATATATAATCTTTCCAAGTTTTATAGAATTTTAAGTAAATGATAATCAGCTTTGGTCTTGAATTGTAACGGCCCAATAAAGATATCACAATGCCAGCTATGGGGGCAAAAACTGGAATCAATTATTGAACACATGAGTGCTATTTAAGGGTCTCAGGGGCTTCCATGCCAATGAGGAGGCAGGGTTATTCCAAACAGGGGATTCCACAACGTATTAGCATTTCCAGTAACAGGGGTGACATAAGGAGAAAAATAATTTTACATTTCTCGGATACAGTATTTACATTCTGGGGGAAAAAGTTTTGGTATTTCTAGTAAGCAGGGTTACATTGGGGAAGGATGATCAGCTTTACCTGAAAGAAGGATTTACACAGGGAGGGAGAAAACAACAGGATATCTGACAGCATCATGCAAAGTCCCTCTACATCCTGCTGGGGGAGATCAGGACAATGGATCTTATGTGGTCTTTTAGATGGTGGTTTTCCCCCAGCCTCTATGGCCCAAGGTTTCCTGTTTAATCCTAGCAGTTCCTTTTCTATTGGTATTCAAATTTTGGACTGCAACACTGAATATTAGGCTTTGAACATTTTACTTACATTTTTGAGTAAGCACATAGAGGTGAATGCCATGGGCTTCTGTCATCTGCTCTGCACACATAATTAGTTTTATCAAGAATGAGGATTTAGAAGAGCCAACTGTCACACTCTGAGCAACTTCACCCTTAATACAATGTCCTTATGCCAGAGCATCTATATCAGGAATAGCTTCAGCTCCTACTGTCCTACAGATGCATTAGTAAGTTATTACAATACAACCCTCCTGAAATGAGTTTCAATTAGTGCATTATCTCAGTTTTACAGAGTTGCCAATAATACACATAAAGGAGCTATTTTAATACATTTTGGCTATCAGGGACATGGGGAAAAAAGTTGGAGAAGCACCTGGGCTCCAGTTATACAATACTTCTGAGGAGGTACTTGAACCAGGTTACCCTGGGGACCAACATAGAAACCATGGGGATTAGCAGACTGGTATAAATTTATGAGTCTGAATGCATGTGAGAACAAGAAAAAGCAGATAAGTTGATCCTACAGAAGATACAACACATCTGCACAAACTCTGAACTAGAATGAGCTCCTGTCCAGACACTTAATAAAGCACCCAACGGCCTGTACCTAAGAGCAGACAAACATCCAGTTTCCTCTGCTTTGATTTCTTTTATGCCCAGGAAATTGAGACTTCCAATACACTTTGGCAGAAGACAGTTCTATACTGGAGACCTGATCCCATCATATATTTCTCTTCTATTTTAAGTGGTGTTCAGGATGCTGAACCCGCTCTGGGATAAGGGTGAAGAATGTTCCCTGATCCCACCATGTGTCCTCCTCCACATCTGCAGGAGGAGGACTGGTATCAGCATTTTATCAAGGTGAGGAGAGCCTGAATACCTTGCCTTGGATTGCTGAAGGAAGTAGAAATGCTCAAAAGTAATAAAAGCCTGCCAAGAATTTGGGTAGAAGCCTGGTAATATTACTAAGCTTAACATGTTGAAAAAATTGCACAGTGGGACCTTTTCATAGTTTGACTAGAAAAAATAATAAGAATCAGCGTTTACAGCTGGTGGGAGCTCTGCTGTTGTTTTCTATTAAGATAAAGTGCTGAAATGCTGATTTGTTTGCAGAATGGAAAGTCAAAAAAACGTTGACTTGGATTTTGACAACACTGGGGCCTTTTTAACATGGTAAAGCTTTCCTATGGTGCATTACAGAACTGTATCTCAGGTGCTTTTTGTCCCAGTCTCTTTCCTGAGCCCATCTCCTCTTCTGACACTGTAGCCATGAAATTTCTGTGGTGCATCAGAGTCACCGAGTAGAAAAGGAATCTGTCTTATGTCACAGAAGATTAACTTCACCATCATTAAAAAAGGACACATATAGAAGGATAAAATCATAAACATCCTAAAAGCTGTTATGAAATTATTCTTGAGAAAGACAGAATCACAATCATTAAAAAAGAATCATGTAATTTAACAGAGTCAAAGAAAACATCCAACGGACTCATTATTCTACATTTATGTGTGAACTTGCAATCAAGTTGCATAACAAACAGCAATGACATGTTGTAAATGTAATCCATTAGAGAAAGTTGTACCCTTAGGTATTATTAGATAAAATTGCTGGCTTTGAAACTGCAAAACGCAGCTGGATACAGTTTGAATTACTTTTGTTCCCCTGTAATAATTTCCAAGTTTTAAGTTTAATATAAGAATCATGCCAGGAATACATGATGCCGATTAAACTCCTCAGACCTACAAAAACAAGGTACTTTTTAACTCATGGCTCCATATGTACATATATATCACTGCTCCATCTCCAGATGACTATTACTGCATGTCAGCAAAACAGAAGAAGTGGTAACAAATGGAGAGAGCAAGGGACAAGGAAGGAAAGGAAATACGGATCTGTTTTGGACTGTGTCCATGATAAATTTTACTGTATCAAACAAATCACTTCAAGCTATTTTCAAAGTCCCTACTAGAGCACTTTAGGTACCTGCTCGGATTGCCTAATTCACCTAAGATCTATAGATGGAATTCAGCACAAAACTAAACTCTTGCTTATTCCAAATGATTCTCCCTGACTTTGAGTCAGCCTTTGCTGAAAAAAGTATCATTGAAACCTATTCATGTACAAAACTAACACACAAACTCACAGCCCTTTAATATCTGCCTAACATTAAAAAGGGGCAATTTGAAAAATTTACCAGAGATCTTAGCTGAAAAAACAGAAATACTACTAATAAAATAGTGTTTAAGTTACCTCTTTGCTGCACTGCTGGGATTATTTTGCTGCCATATTTTGAAGAGTTATGTACCACACAAGAACTAAGTGATATTGTTGCTCTGATGATCAATATGTTCTCGTAAGCAATCTTACACAGCCTTTCATCAAACTCTATTTGATATATATCAGGTGATCTGATGATAACGTTAAACTCTGGAGCACAGGCAGACGTACTTCCTGCTGGCTCTTCTGGAAAGGATCCCTGTGTATTTTTGGGATGTTATGTCAAATGATCTCGGTGACATTTGCTGCTCTGGAATAGCCTCAGCAGAGCCATGTATTGCCAATAAAAGTTCCCTGAGGACACTTACTGGAGCTTCACTGTCATCGCTGAACCACGACACAACAACCTGTGAGCCTGACGAGCCGTGTGCTGCCAGAGATGGAAAAAGAGCAACCTGCAGCTAAACATAGAGCACCCAAAGCACACCAACGGCTATTTCTCAGTACAAGCAATAATAATTAGGAATATCTCCAGTTCTTTACAGTAAAATTAAAACAGTATTTACACAATTTGACTGAGGCTCAGAAAAGCTGGAATAAAGGAAGGAGTTAGCAAGTGGAGTTTAAACAAGATCTCAAATACACTTAAGCTGACCTAACTCTGCTGCCACTGAACTCAGCAGTACAAAACTGACTCGCTTTTGTGGCCTTGGGATATGACCCAAACTGAATGCTTCTGAAGTCTTGTGCATTCAAATGGATCCAATTTACAAAGGCACATAAAGAAGTAAAGTTACACATATTCAACAAAGCATTTGAATATGTTTCATTTTAATCAGATGTTTTGATCACAATTAACATATATATCGGTGCCATTAAGTTTAATGAAGAGCAAATCGTCACAGACATTTATATGAGGAAAAAAAAAGCAAACCATGGCAGATCAGAGTGTGATTCACCTTGAGCCATAAAATAATGATTAGATCATGAACTTAGGCAGAAGGAGACAGAGCTGAAAATCCCTTCTTAACTTGAGATCCAGTTTCCCAAGTAATCCCAAAAGCATTCCAAACTCAGTTCAAGGTGGCAGGGCTAGTGAACATATCCCTGCAAAGTCATTTTATAAACTTGGCCTGCTTGAACTATTTCCTGCCCGTCTCTAATATTCCCACCAACGAGGTACTTGTCCTGACGCAAAACAAAATCTGCAAACACTCAGAGAGAAAACAGACACACAGACATACAGACGCTGGGTTGTATAATTTGGGCTAAAGCTTCTTTAGAGTATTGTTTTTCTTCATCACAAAGAAAAACAAGCAGCTTTTAATTTTTTAAACTTTTGCTAGGTAGCTTTTAGTAGTTTATTGAATTGTTTTCTTTTAACAACATAAGCTTAAAGCAAAATTAAACCTTGCCAAGCTGCATGTTTTCCCCCTGTTTTTAATTATTTTATTGAGAATGCTTAATAAAAAGATAAGAGAAGAAACTACCAGTCCAGGCAGCATTTCCCTGATTTAACTGAGTTGGTAGTGGAGTTGCTATTGATTTGTCACTCCAGGCACTCTTGATTTGAGAAGATCTAAGCAGAGTCAGTGTTACACTGAAATACCTGAGTCCCCCGCATGGAACTTACGAAACACATTTATTGATGTTTAAACAAACTTAGTAAAATTATTTTCCTCCCTGGTGTCAGACTACCAGTAAACCTTGTAAATTTTGTAACCTTAATACCAAGGCACAAGGCCAGTACACTGGAGGAGAAGACTCAGGCTGCTGATCATGCACTGTCTCAAGGAAAAAAAGTTTGGAAGAGACATGAACTGTGTTGCCCATTGTCTGCTTGACAGCTTCAAATGGATAAAAATTCAAGATCCCTAATAAGCCCTGTGCTCATGCCACTTCCAGGGTGACAGCTGGAAGTATCAGAGACTGCATACACTGTGTGTGTCTGCTTTGTAGGGTGGCTGTGGCTCCCTCAAAATGTGAAAGGCTTGGCCAACCTCATTACCAAAGATGCAAAAAAATGTTATTGTCAGTCTTGGAGCACCAGGCAGGCTGAACCAGATGTCTCAGTATCATTATTATTCCTTGTGCTTTTTTAATCTTTGTTATTTCCTCTTTATCTAGAAAGTTTTACTAAACATAGGAATGATTTTGTATGGAAGCCAAAAGCTGAGCTCATAATACCCAGGAAAAACCCACACTTTTTAAGAAATAGAAATGAACTTGCACCCTACAGATCTGATGCTGATTCCTACTTATCACCAAAAAACTTCTTGAGTGCAGTCTATGAATCAAATACATTACAGAGCCTGTATTGTTATAATGGGTTAAAAGGTTACTATCAACTTATCTCTCCCATTTTGTAAAGGCAGTACTGGATTTGATAACCCTGAAATTCTGAAACTGAAATCAGATTTCTTATCAGAGGGACTCTCTTACGTTAAAACCACAAAAGCCTTAACAGTAGGGAACAACTGTTTGCACCAGGAGTAACATTATATGTTCCTCTAAGACTATGTGGCAGCAGTTCACCAAATTCCAAACTAAGGCTAGTTTCAAATCACCTTTTGGCAGAATAAACTTTAAAAAAAAAAAAAAAAAAAAAGAGAACAGAAAATGCACCAAAAAAAATCCCAGAATTCAAAACATAATCTTCCACCTCTCTGAAATAATTTCTGGGATAATTCTGTCCAAAAGAGGGGCAGCAACATCTTCCCGAGAGCAGTGGCTCCCAGTATTTTGTTGGAGCACACTAAACGAGCAGGATGACTGCTCTGTCCTGACAGCCTGGCTCTCTGACTGACCCATTCATTCAAGGAGAGGAAGTTTGGTGCTAAATCTTACCATTGCTTTTAAACACAATCCTAACAGGCCCCTGAAAATCCCCGAAATTAAATGCTGGATCACAAAGGGCTCACAGGTTCCTTGTATGTGTGTTTGCTGCTCCAGGAGATCAGGACCATTCCAGGACTAACCTCTTTTCTTTGTGATCATCCTGTAACAGGGAATGATCGCAAGGGGCCCTACAAATACTGGGATGCTGACAGTCCTTGAACCTTCCCTTGGCTGGTACCATATCCCAGTGCTGCAAACACCCCAGCACTTTACCTGGTCACATACAATGCTCAGCTACAGACTGGAGGGAAAGGATGAGAGCGTTCAATGCATTTAGAACTTCATGTCTTCAGCTGGCAGACACTAATGTGTTTACAGATCATCGCATTCCAACCTCCTGCCACAGGCAGGGACATTTTCCATCAGACCAGGCAACTCTAAGCCCTATCCAAAGTGGCCTTGAACATTTCCAGAGATGGGGCAGTCACAACTTCTCTGGGCAACCTATGCCAGGGCCTCACCACCCTCACAGTAAAGCATTTTGTCAAATCTAAATCTGCCCTCTTTCTATTTAAATCCATTCCCCACTGTCATATCACCACATGCCCTAGTCAAAAGGCCCTCTTCAGCTCCCTTGGAGCCTCTTAAAGCTCTGGAAGGGCTCTAAGGTCTCCCCAGAGCCTTCCCTTCACCAGGCTCAACAACCCCAACTCTCAGCCTGTCTCCATAGCAGAAGTGCTCCAGCCCTATGATTAACTTAGTGGCCACTTCTGGACTCTCATTCCAACAGAACCAGGTCTTTCTTATGCTAAGGACCCCAGAGCTGGATGCAGCACTCCAGGTGGGGGTCTTGTAAGAGCACAGCAGAGGGGTGGAACACCCTCCCTCAACTGGCTGCTCACACTGCTTTTGATGCAGCCCAGGATACTGATGAATATATCCATAATATTACTCCATTGATACCACAATGACTTGTTCTAGAAGCAGCTGCCTGCCAGCTCACCACACCTCCTCCTACTACCATGATGATACCACCATCTTTTCATTATCAGAAATATGGATTAAGATATATCTTGCTACAGAGTGTTTCTAAAGCAGGAAGACTTTTAAAATGAGAAGCACTTAGGTCCATTTGTGTGGGGTTTTTTGCTTTCTAGACTGCACTCATTCTGAGCAATGCAAATACAGTTTTCTTTGCATTATGTTTTGTTTTCCATGTGTACAACATATCTCCTTTCAAAGTAATTTTCTAAATATTAGGCACTACTCTAATCCTGAAGGGCAAGGAATGTACATCCAAACACCTATTTCCACTGCAAACAGAAAGAAGCCACAAAAGTTCTGTTGTCCTCCCCTATGGATTTTAATTTTGTTACTGCATGCAAAAAGAGCACAATTTCAGTTTAGTCATTATGTTCACGTATACAGGTGTCAGATCGCCAAGAAAACCTAAATATACCTTCCATTGAGATGGCGTTTATGCAGAAGCACTTTGCTTCTCCAGCACACAAAGAATTAAAATTAACCTGAGTTACAACAAGCTGGGTTAAGCACAGAGCAAGCACAACCTCCTGATGTTCACTTCCCCAGAGCCGCTGCCGCCAGCGTCTCACGCTGCTGCGTATCAAGCTTTTTTCTCTGGCAGCCTCTTCCAATTCCCTGTCAAACAAGTTTAGAGAGGGAATTGCTGCTGTAGAGTTTCAGTGTTCAGTAAAACTCTGCTTACATGAACTGCCCATGTGATCAAGGTGGTGGCAGACCTCACTGCTCCTCAGCTCTGCCCGCTCTCACCATCCATCTCCTGTCCTGCCCCAGATTTGGGGTGGTTACCTCTCAACCAGGCATCTTGCAAGAACAAACACTTGTTCACAAAAAAAAAAATAAAATCTCACAGATCCAGATTAGGGCACTGTTAGAAAAAGAGTGAAATCAAAGGGGATGGTAACAAACAGGTGTGATAACCACTTAACCTGTCTCTGCCACGGCAGCTCAGTTGTGTCCTGGTGGTGCCCAGCCTGTCTGCGGGCTCAGGACATCCTGAGCCAACCTGCATTAGGTTACAGCACAGCTCTTTTGTTTACAACCAGCTCTCTGCTTGTCTTTCTGAGGCTCCTGTGCTCCTAGTTGTTAAATAAAAAAGGGAAATAGAGCAATTGTGTAACACCTTTCTTTTTTTAACCTGAGACAGAAACTGTTTTTATTAGAGACTCTTTTGCTGGAAAAAAACAGCCCTTTCTGGTTTATTTGTGCTAGTGGAAGATAGTTTCCTCCATGCCACATCTACTGCCCTACATTTTCTCACTGAACTCTGTGTTTTCTGGCTGTGCATTCATCCAAGGATGCAGCACAGAATTCCTTCCCTTAAGTATTAATTCCACAAAAATCAAATGATGAATTTCTCATTGCTCCCAACATCCTCTGCTATTAAAACTCACCTCAAGTCTGGTCTAGTATATTAGATTTGCCATTTGTCCCAGTATCTCATACTCATCCAGAAGTTGCACTTTTCTGTTCTTCTTTCCAGCCTTAAGACAGACAGAAGAAGTGCCTTCTCCTTTGCAGATTCTCTCCTGGATCAGCCTTCCTGTTTATTTCCCTTAATAATATCCTATTCTTTTCAAATTCATGCTCCAGAAACGTTGTCACCTGTTCATGATTCTCTTACATGCTCCTGTTTTTCAGCTTTCCACTCATCTCTCCTTTGGATGTTCTTCTCTTTTTTATTTTACAACTTCTGAGCTGTATAATTTAATACTCTGCTTACATACATTACTATACAACCTTCTAAACTTCTAATTAAATTAGTGGCACCTTTCCAAAACATCAAGAATTGCAATTTTTCACTTTAAATGGAAAGTCTCCAGGAAGATATCCATTAATTCTTCTGCTCCAGCTCTGCAAATTATGAGTTTTATGTGAGAGTCTCTATGCAATTCTGTAATATGCATTATGCAGGAAGTCACATTACTAAAAATGTCCTTTCTGGAGTTATAAATCTTCAGGTGATGACATGGCTCAGTTTAATGCAGTGCTCATTTTTTCCAGTATCTTATGGATCCAGAACTTCACACAATGAATCTGGGCAATGATCTTCACTTTAACAGCTGATGCAGTCAAGGAACCACATATCACAAAGATCCATATCAGCCTCAGTAAAATAGTGTGGGCACTAAGACAAATCAGTAGCTAAAGGTTTGACACTTGTGATGACATAGAGTGCCAAACAACCCCTCCAACCTATTTTTTAGACCATAAATGTCTGCATTAAACTCATTGTGGCAGAAATAACTTGTTTCTAGACACCAGAGGTGAGGTGTCTGGCTGTATGGACGGACCCATGGAGGTCCATTTTAATACATTAAGCTCTGCACGAAGGATCTGCTGGGCATTTATGAACCAGAAATTCTTGTAAAATCTGTTTGCTAGGGAAAAAGACCTCACTGCTGGCTTGGTCAGAACAGCTGCACCTGAACTGACTGGTTTTGAAAGATGTGTGAAGAAGCCATGTATATACATCATGGATGTGGCTGACATTTCAACTTACAGCCCAAAACATCCATCAGGGAGTAAAAAGCAATTATAAACCCTCAACTTGACAGAAGGGAGGGGTTGGAATTTGCTTTCCTAATCATTCAGTACTGTTTGCAAAGGGTCTGAGGTAACTTCCACATATTAATAATAATCCTATTGATTTATAGGGGTGGTTTGGGCTTGAAGACACCAAACACCTGCTACTGTTCCAGACCAGCTAGACGAGGCTTTGAGCAACGTGGTCTAGTGGAAGGTGTCACTGATCATGACAGGGAGTTGGAAGGAGATGGTCTTTAAGGTCCCTTCCAACCTAGCCATTCTATGATTCTATGATTTCATGATTTTACATGGGCATAGTGGATTTCAGCTTCAATGTGTGTAGAGGCTTTAAAACATACTCTGAACACCAAAAATCTGAGCCCTTCACTGGGACAGAGTTTGCACAAAGTTTGCTTTTAATAAGGTTGTATGTGTCATGGGTTTGAACTGTGCCACTGATTTGAACGGTAAGATTTTCATAGCCAAAGAGAAACAGTCATACCCCACTTGAAACATTCTGAAACCTTACCATATAACAGGTGTGCTCATTTTTCTATATATTCATTAAATCACTTTCTGTTCTCAGTTACCCTTTTATAAAATCAGAATGAGCTTCAGGCTGAGGAAACCAAAAGTAAAAACTGATTCAGTTTTTACTGCTTTAGAAAAAAGAAAGTATTGCAAGAAATAATCAGAAAACTGACACCTTATCTCAATCCTTATTGTTTTATGGTCCATCAGCATTTGAGACCTTACAGCGTCTGCTGAGGTACCAAATCATGGTATTCCTCAGCTCTTCCCAAAAATGGAGAAAGCAGTCAGGATTCATAGTGGAAAACCTGAAGTCTACAGCCTCAAGTCTAAAGTTAGGACACAATAATTGCAGGCAGCAGGCTAAGAATAACAGAACAAACTCATGAGGAGAGAATTAACAATAAAACACAAGAACTCTGACTTTCCCTTCACAATATTACCTAATTCTAATGTCACGAAGAAGAAAGCAGTGTGAGCGTGTGTGCAAGAGATAACAGGCTGTCAAAGCACCACTTCAGCTCAGTGCCAGAAAATTAAAGTTTGATTATTCAGTAGAAGCCGAGCTGATCCGAGAGTCACACCAGTGTCCAGTTCACAGCACAACTTACCTTCACAAAGAGCTCGATTTCAGGGTCCTTTCCTTCCCCGTTAGCAGCAACAGAGTCTGTCATTTTTCACCCCCAAGGCCACCAGCTGATCTCCCTCTATTAAAAGTGGCAAAAGGAGGTTTCAACTGCACAGCGGGTGAGTTTCCCTTCCAAACTGTTCTCACAAAGCTCTCAAAATATCATTTGTAATTATGATAAAGCTCAAAAGCAGTGGAGAAAACAGGTTTGCAGGTTAATAAATTAATAATAATTTTAAAAAGGCAGGTAGCAGAGAAGTAGTCCCTGTTACAGTTGTGTAGTTCTTCAGAGCAACAAGTGCTGCTGTGCTCTGGTACAGTATCCTCATCTGTCAGAGCTGCAGTCCTTGCTGCCTGCCCAAAATAGCCCAGAGCATAAAAAAAGAGGGTGGGGTTAACTCACAGGGGAGGAGACAAAATCGCCCAGAGCATAAAAAAAGAGGGTGGAGTTAACCCACAGAGGAGGAGGCAAGCTTCTGGTACCTATGGCAGGATCAGTCTCAGAGCAAACAATTCTGATCTTCCCCGTTTTCAGCATTTCTGTCGTTCCCTCCCTTTATTCTACAGCTGGGAGCACCAGGGACAGGGAAGAAGGAAGTTCTGCAGCAAGCCTGGTTTCGTTGCTTTAAGCAGCAGTGATGTTTATTCCTGCTTTTCTGAGGGGTGTTTGTCCTGCTCTGAGGTGTTCGAAATCCTAATATTGTTATTGCTAAGAACGGTAAGGAAAAAAAGAGCCCATGCATTGGCTGTGGCATTGGTACAAGGGGTGTGCAGAAAAACAGAGTTTTGCTTCAGCAAAACCCCCCATGTGTGTGGTACAAAGGGGCACAGAGGCCAAAACTCAATACTCAGGTGCGAGAAGCACCTGTGGTGCCAGCACTGTTGATGGAGTTCAGGAGCAGAGGAACGGGAATGTTTGGGTCCCATAACTGTTTCTCGGCATGTCCCTTGGGATGCTGGTTGTAGAGGGGGGACAGGAGAGCGATGATTAACTGGGGTGGAGCATGGAAGAACAGTTCCAAAGGCCTCAGCCTGCTGCTGACATATTGTCATCTCTACTCCCTTCTTTCACCCTGCATTCCTTGCATGACTCAGAGGTCACCACACAGCAACCCTAAGCATGAGGTGGCACAGGATAGAAAGGCCTGACACAGCCAAAAGGCATGGAGGAAGGGAGTGCTGGCATGGGAGGGGACAATGGGCAGAGACAAAGGGGGTAGTGGGACCTCCTCCTCATCCCCATCACTGCCTGGAGGGACTTCATGTCCTCCTGCCCTCGGGAAGCCCTTTCCTGCACTGCTGACCCTTGATTCTGTTTTGGGACCAGCTCACAGGCTGTTGGCAGCTCGAGCTGCCGGACACGAGCAGTTTTACCTTCCCCTTCTGACACAGAGAGGCCTTTGGGCGATGGTTTTGACATGATCAAACACTTGCCTTTCCTGAAAGTGCTCTTAGCTGTGTGCTTTTGTGATAATCTCTAGTTCCCTCCATGACCTCTAGGCATTTAACACAGGTCCAGAGCAGTCACAGCCATGATCTCTATGGCCCTTTGGATAAGCTCTATGGGAATTTCCCCAAACAGCTGCTTTGTGTGTACTCCGTGAAGGACTGAAATGGTTAACAAGTAAATCTCATTATGCTGTTGCAACCATAATTACAACATAATCAACATTATAATTACTGTAAAAATGTGCTTATGGTTTTTAGATCTAATTAGCACTCATTCAAATAACTGGAAGGTTAACTGTAAGAGAATTAAGTGTTATTACTCCTTTGATTTCAAATTTCTACATATAATTTTTGGACTAGGCACATTAATTACCAAACATATATAGTATGATTACTCTTAGGCCTACAGGCAAGCTTCCAAGGGCATGGGCTAAGTGTACTTACATGTGGCAGAAAGAATTATTGCATTGTAATTATGCATTACAGTTATAAAAGTCTGCCAAAAACTTAAGTGTAGTCACCATATCTCTAAAATGCATCCCTAAATAATGTATTAACAACTATACGATTATAAGACTTTGGGGTTTGCTGAAAAATTGTTTTGCTTTAGCACCCCATGATGATGTAATATCCCTTTAATGAGGTTTCCTTGGAAATAATGGGAAGTGGGTCACGTTGACTGAAGTTACCTGTAGCTCCAGCCTCATTGAAAACACTGTTTTGATACAGGTAAGTGCTTTGAACAATTTATATCACAGAGCATATATATTGGCTCTGGAAGGGAAAACACTGCCAGCTGTGAGCATAGTAAAGGAGTTAATGCTGCTAATGCTAAATGAAAATGCTGAAATAAAATCAACTTTCGAGATACTGGCACTTACAAGATGTAATGCATGTGACCTATTTAGATGTCTATTTTGGAATGAAAAATTGTGCCCTAGAAGTGTCTAACTTTTTCCATGGGTAATAAAGAGAACCCAGGGCAACGAGATAAACACATAATGGTCAGACAAATTCTCCTGTAATTATTAAGTAAAAGAAATCTGTGGCTTTAGTACCTGATTTCTATGCACGTGCCATCTCCCACTTCAGAAGTTGTGCGTGCCTTGCACTTGTGAAAGTTAAACTCTAAATGTAGCAATTTCAGTAGAGTCTCATCGTGTCAAAACATTTAAATCCTTCCCTCCTAATTACTGTCTGGGTTTAGTGGTGTGTTATAATTAGTTTGCAGACAAAGATTATTGTGCTGAGGCTCAGCAAAGCAGAATGGAAACTGTGCAATACAGAGAAAAGGAGCTAAGATACCCTGAAGCAGTTTCATCCTGACCCAGATATAAAATACTGCAGGGAAGGGTCAGATCACACCTGGTTCAAGGTGATTCTGGACAATGGCGCCCCTGGAAGACCCTTCCCCATCCATCTTCACCCATAAGGTATCACCTTGCTCTCATTCCTTGCCCCAAGACTTGATATGGGATGCTCAGAAGCTACAGAATCTGTAGACTGAATACCACACATCTGGTGTTCCAGCTGTGCTTTTAGGTATCCATAGAGAGAATAACTCAGCCCACCTCAAAAAAATGCTAACTTTCAAAAATCTCCCTATGGAATCCCTAGAAGAGACCAAACAAGACAGAGTCCTTGTTCATATAGTGCTTTTTTTTTAAAAAAAAAAAAAGAGATTCTGAAAGCTGAATTTAGGATAAACATTGTAGAAATCAGTGAGTAGGAGGGTATATATATATATATATAGAGAGAGAGAGAGATGCACTACTTTAGGAATCTATTCATGCATTTACTGCTTTTCTGTCATATAAAACTGACTTATCACTTACATCTGGGTGGAACCTCTTTGACTATAATGGTTTTTACTGCCTACACAGCTCTGCTTTGTATTATGAAAGCAGCTCTTTCTTTGGGCAAATTAAGGGTAAGATACTGATAAATAATTAGTACACTCTCATTTTACTGTAAAGAATAAGTCGCTTAGTTTGGGCTATCATTTTCTCACAAGTCAGAAGTAGCAGAGGCTTTGAGTTACACACAAGAACATTAGACACTGAATTATGAACTCCTCATAAGCCAGGTCATTATAGTTTGAGGTTTTATGAGATATATAAATGAATATGAGCACATCATCCCATTAATAAAAAAAGAGAACAGCTTCAGAAAAGGAAAAGCGACATCTCCACATAAGGCCTATTGTAGGTGAACTGACGCACTATCAGCTTTCACGGGCCTGATCCAAGCTTCACTTCCAGCAAAGATTTGTCCCGAGGAGGTGAATCAGAGGCCAAGCATCCAGAATGTAATTCTATCATGCAGTTCTCCAGCAGGCCGCTAAGTTACCAAGAAGGATCAAGGCACAACGCATATCCATCTCCCAATGCTTCCATCCAGCTCATTCCGTAAGAGCAGGGTATTACAAGTTTTATACAACACAGGCAATGTTTTTCATCGTTGTGATGAAAAGAAGTAAAAACTTGGTGCAGCTGCAGTAAATGGTATTTGGGACTATGATTTTACCTAGGAATTATTTAACTGCTTAGTTGCCAAAAACCCCACACCTAAGCATAATCAGGTACTAACCCAGCATGTTTGAGTGGGTTATGAAAATATCTCTCCCAGGTTCAGTTCTCAATTACTGGCAATTTGCAATTGCATTTATTGCATTCTTGTAGCTTTGACATGCTAATTACTTAACAAGTTAACAACTCCAATGAATCAATCCAATCATTTTAGTTTCCTTTTGAATTACAGTGTGTCACTATGAATTTCTTGATTGATCTTCAGAAAAATCAAAAGGATTTGTCTCAGATATTTGGGGCCAGACAGAATGTTCCCCTTCACAGATGTACAAGACATGCAAGGATGTACAAAGCTCTTCTCATCAGCCTCATGCCAAGGTTGGGCAAGCAGATATTTTCCCTCAACTCCAGAGACATACAGTACCTCAAAGTCTGTTGGTTTGCTGGAAGAACTGGGATTTTTTTTCCTTCTTATAAATTGTCCCACACTCAAGGGCATGGAACAAAAGACATCAAGTGATACAACAGCTGTGCAGCCTGAATGTCCCAAGAGACGGGATGGGGTGGCAAAACCTAGGCCAGAAAACTTTGCAGTCCATTAACTGACAAATTGGAGATAACCCACTCTATAACCCAGACCTTAAGAATCCATCACAGCCATGATCTACAGCAGCTCTCCTTTATCTTATTATGAAAATGCATTATTTTAGCTGTAAAGGTCTCTGGCTGAAACTCTCCTCTTTAACAGAAAGGCAGATCACTGGAATCAGCTCAGACTGGAGTTCTGCATAGTAAGTTCTATTTCAAAAGCATGAAGCTATTTTTAAATATAATTATGTTTTCACATGGATGCAGTACCAGACTTTGCTGTAACATTAGTAAGCATTAACACTTTTAAGAGAAAAACCTGCTCCTGTTTAGTGCGAAAAGGGATTTCATTATGGATAATTATCTCAGTGCTTGCACTGAGACAGCCACAGGTATCCATTCATAAGGAAGTGGCACTGAAAAGGTACAAAATCATCTCCTAATGCTGCATTCAGTGAAGAGGCTTCTAGAGGGCAGCAGTGTATTCCTCTGTTTTACTATCATTCCAAAACTGCCATTTCAATTAAAAACAAAAGATACTTCCAACCAGGACTGAGACTGCTCTGGAAAGTGGTATTGTAGGGGATACAATGGAGAGCATTACAGATTGTCCCAAACTGTGGGCTATATGGATAATATAACTGATGAAAGGAGGAATGTAGAAATCCTCAGCCCTTGCTTTTCAAAATAAATCCTCCATGCTGTTAAGCATGATGAAGAAAAAAAAACAGCACCAGGTAAGGGTGATGTACCCATTATTGTTGATTCACTGCTATCATAGAACTAAAATAACATGATTTTACTTACAAGTCTGCAACAGAGTAACTAGTGCCTATCCCTGTCTTAATTTGCAAGAGTCCATAGTGCAAGTCCCTATTTAGATTATTTCTGTTCACTTCTTGGTATGCTTCCTGTCATAAACCAAGTCTAAATTAATTAGGATTTGAAGCACGTACATGCAAACTAGGATTAAATCCCCCCAAAGTAAATACCAGCACACAACCCACTACTCCAATCCCAATTTATGAATTATTATTTACAGAAAGTGTTCAAAATGACGTGTACAGCTCATGCAGATCTCAGGGTAAGTTTCAATTTCTCACAGTAAATAAGGCCAAAGAATGCACAGTTGCTGCTGATTTCACTGGATACATTTGTTTCACACTCTTGTTTAGCAAACAATTTGTCTGAGAGCAGAAATTACTTTCTACATTCTGATGCACATTATGTCTAAAAGATGAAGCCTTTAACAACTCAGTTTGAAATTGCTCATGACTGAGGCTAATTCCCATGGGTTCACATGTTGGCATCAGTACCTGCACAGCAGGTTATGTGCACGGATCTGCACATTGGATTTCAGGATCCTCTGTGGTGTATGTACTATTTGGCTTTAAAAAAGGGCCTTGGGCTTTTGGCTCCCTGATAAACTTAAGCTTGATCAGTGTGAAATAGCAGGGATCAACATCCTTACATCTCTCTGTGGAGCAAAGTTTAACCTCTGCATATGGTCCACCTGGTCAGTGGCAGTGCTGTACTCCTGGGTTAATGCAGCTGGCTGACTCTGAGCCGTACAGTGAACTGGAGAACTCTGTAGTTCTCCTTGGAAAATTGCCCTCATTCATTTTTCATTTTACCTTTTGGTATTTCTTCTGTGATAAAGTTTCCACAAAGTTTGCCAGCTCACTTGCCTTAGTGCATCACCACAAGTTGTTATGAAATGAATGGTGAGTTGTTTGCTCTTTTTTTCTCTCTTACAAACTTCAACATAAGAGTTCAGCGTCTTGAAGCACCTGATGGTGACTTGGTGATATCTCATTTTAGTTTTTCTTCGCTTGAGGATGCTTTTCACTGAAGAGTTAATTCAGATAACCAGGATGAATTGGAGGAAGGTGGTTAGTTAAGCACAGATGTGAACTCCTCTTCTGCAAATACACTCTCACATTAGCAGATTTTTGCTGGTGACCACCATGCACAGGTTATTAGGATTTCACAGACCACATCCCACATTCTTAAGAGAGAGATGGTAGTGACCATTTTTAGAGAGCTTGGCTTAAGACTGAAAGGAACTCTTAGTGTAAAATTCAGCTTTGAGCACAGTCTCAATAGCAATGGGGTCTTGTTTAAGTCTGTGAGAATTGGGAACACAGGGTAGTCTTAACTAGAAAGACATAAGGTTTTTTTCCTCTTAAATGGAAGATTTTCCGAAAATGTTTTATCTTTTCCCAAAGTCACAAAATTTTCACAGAGCATGTAGCAGGTATCACTTCCCTAAGGAAGGTGTGGACGCTTTGTCACTGACTGCAATACCTGGAAGCAACCTCATAAAACACTGGAATGTCAAAGCTCCAGGGTCCTCTTTGCAGTCTCAGTGTTCTGACCTTGATGATGACTATGGTACAATTCTGTAGCAAAGGGACTAGGACCTACATCAGTTAGAAAAGTGCTGATGAGACATGGAGCCCTTTACTCATTAGCAACTTCAGCCCCTTTCTAGCTAAGCATCAAGTAAGATTTGATGCCAGACTAATTAATAAATACATATAAAGGTATCTCATTATGTAGAGAGAGAGCCTAAATTCCCCTGCAGAGGATGGCACCAATAAGAGATTCTCCAGTTAGCTCTTTGCTACATGTAAACACAGCAAATTGACCTTCCAAGAGGAGAAGCAAAGAGTTCAGAAGGAGGAAGTTAAATGTGTTGTAAGGATTGACTCCTCTCAGCTCTGATATCCATCTGTATCACACAAGATGTGTGATCAGTTGTGGGGGTTTCTGCCACCCCTGTCAATGCCAGATCTCTGGACCAGAGAAAGGCTACAGAACTACCAAGCCAACACGCTCTGCAATTATCTTGTTTGCCATGAGCGATTGAGCAACTAAGACAATAAAATAAAAGGTAATTGAATGTCCTTATAAGTGACCTTTTCAGAAAATTAAGCATATCAAATCAAAACTGAAGGCAATTTAGCCAGGTCATCTGTCAATCTTGTAAGATATTATAAACCTTTCACTGTATTATTGTAAACCAGAAAAAAATAAAATACTGTAACTAAAATGAAGGGGAATCCACACAGGCAAACTTCACAGTGCAAAGCTTGATAAAATCACAGAGGAGGACTCAGAGCAACTCAAGTAATACATGTGGGAATAGTTTACTGTTGATAGGGCTGATAATGCTGCTGATTTTTAAGACTTCCTAATGCTTTCCCTGATTACATCCTGTTTTCAATTCAGCGTAACTTTTGCCAGACTTTAAAAGGGGAGACTTCTTTATTCATCCAGAGTGCTTCAGATACCCAAAGGTTTATCTTGCAATGCACTGAGTCACCGAAGTCACTGATCCCCCAGCCTACAGCTTAAAACAGAAGACAGGCAGTGCTTGAAAGGGAACAGAAATGCAAGGAAGTGACCCGATTTCCCCAGAATCAACAGCAAGCTAAGAATAGACTTCTGAACTCCTCAATGCCAGCTTAGTCAAACCATTGTCAAATGAAAACATGTTTGTTTTTCCAAGTGTTCAGAATTCCATCGTCACAGAGTATGCTCCCCATACAGGTGATTATATTATGAGTATATTATAACATTCTTGTACACAAACCCACAGATATTCTGCAAGCACACTTCCAAAGACATTCCACCAGCCCACCTGCCATGTTGTGATTGGAAAACTTGCTTGGAAAATCTGACCTTCAATTTGTGACTTTTTTTTTTCCTATACCTTCGTTACTGTCCCCGTGAGTCACACAGTCCAGTGTGTGTCTTGACTTCACAAGTTAATTGTTAAGTGGGATTAGACAGCAGGGTGTTCTTTGGTCACATATTTTGCAGGGACTTGGAGAACACGGTCTCCTCCCTGGCTGGCAGTCGAGGAGGGAATGCCAGGGCAGCTGAGCCGCTGGCCGGGCTTTTATACCAGTGCTATTTTTAGCTGTTATCAGCCGTGGTGTCGGGGCCAATCCACGCTCGATGCCGGCAAGAAACTCTTGCTCCGTCCAAACTTCACTCTCAGCAATCTCGCAGGGAGGAGCCAAATGACTCTGAATTTGCTGCTCTGCACTTCTGCCGTTCGTTATAAGGGCTCGTTAAAGCGCAAACACCGAGTACGTGAATAGTTCGGACCACGGTGAAGTTACTGATTTAATAGATAAGCATCCTGCCTATATCTGCTGAAAATCAGTAAATTTAAGGTGCCTCATAAAATTCATTAAAGCATGCAGTCCTGCAGTGTGATATACATAAAACAATCTGTATGGGTTTTACAAAGGTGTTCTTTTTTTTGTCACTGTGTAACTATGCATTATGTAACTTGAAACTCCTTACTGCTGATATTTACAAATCCACGTGCTTGCCAAAGAAAGGGAAGCCAGACTGGTGCCTCCTGAAAATAGGCCACACGGTGTATAACAGATTTTTGATACTGGACTTTTCTCCAGTATATTTGTTTAGCATATTTTCATGGAAATATGACCTTGTAGAAACTTTAGGCTCTGAGCAATTGATGGTGGGGTTAGACCTGTTCAGACACAGTCCTCAAGGGCCATGTTAGATGCCCTGGGGTATCCTGCCAAATCTCCAGCTGCTGCTTTTCTCAGGATCAGGCCTCTAACATGTCCCAGCAGCTGAATCACTTCCACAAGTAAGAAAGATGCTTTTTCTCAGATGTTATCTGGCCGGACTTATCAGGTGATCAGAGTTCCCCATTAGCCAGGGTGACCTAATGGTGGTCTTCCAGTACCAGAGGGGCTACAGGAAAGATGGAAAGAGACTATTTACAAGAGCATGTAGTGACAGGACAAGGGGGAATGGCTTCAGCCTGACAGAGTAGGTTTAGATTAGATATTAGGAAGAAATTCTTTACTGTGAGGGTGGTGAGGCACTGGAACAGGTTGTCCAGGGAAGTTGTGGATGTCCCATCCTTGAAAGTGTTCAAGGCCTTGTTGGATGGGTCTTGGAGCAACCTGATCTAGTGAGAGGTGTCCCTTCCCATGACAGGGAGGTTGGAACTGGATGATCTTTCAGGTCCCTTCCAACAGAAACCATTCTATGATTTAACTTCCTCTTTAACTTAAACATTGTGATTCTTCCCTACTATGATTCTTCTGTAAAGATTCCCCAGCTTATTAAAAGAGAAGTTCTTTCTATTCCTCCTTATCCCAAAGCAATCAAGTATTTCAGTAGAAACATAATTTTATTAACTTTAAATTATTGAGAAAAATGTGAGTTAAAGTTATTTTATGCTAAAACATTAGGCATGTGGTTTATTCATTTAAGGGATAAGCATCAGAGAATTCAGCATGCTGCAGCACTGAGCTCTTGGACAACTTACTTTTTTTTAAAACAACTGGGATATGAGTCCTGTCTTCATTCTTAAGGGCACTTCTTGATGCCCTGTGGAAAAGCCCATGAAATGTGCAAGAAAGGCTACCCACCATGCCTGAATCACAGTGTGGTATCAAAAACAAACAAACAAACAAACAAAAAGCTAAAAAAGGACTCTCGGCTCAACAAATCTACTCTATGAAATTCAGTATTCCTGAATGATTTTCTCCAGTATTTATCTGGAAATTTCATAGCTAATAGATATTAAAATTAGGAAGGATTTCTAACAACATTTCTGGCTAACAAAGATAGGCAGCAGCACTGAAAGGACCTAGGATAGCTGAGGAAATCTGTAAATATGTATGAGAAAGGATATATGGGAGACCTGTGGCCTTCTGCAGAGGCAGCTGGAGGCCAGGAAGGAAGCCTTAAGACATCTAAACCATCACTGGAAAACTGAGTTAGGCCCCTACTCCATACAATGAATGGAGTCTACTGAACAACTAACCTCATCCTACAGCTGATGCCTGCACTTGGTCACCAGAATTAACATCCCACTGTGCTACTTTAAATAGATTTTTATTGCAAAAGGAGCCTAGACATCCTGCAGAGATGTAGTTAATGGCTTACAGACACACCTTAAGCTGAGTAAGTCAAATCTGACCCTTGATATCTGAAGAAAACAAAGAGCAGAGCAGAAAAGCTGCTTTCCTTTTGCAGACTCCAAAATAATTTCCATATATCATTACCAGTTGCTCTGCACGGATTATGTATTATTTTGTGTATGTAAACATCAGTCTCAGTGGAGCTGCTTTTTAGGTACTTCTGCAATATGCAATCAGAAATAATATGTATTCCTCTGTATTGGACAGAATCCATTTAACAGATGACATAACAGTATTAACTACAGAGATAAGTTTTCATGGGCAGCAAGGAAGTAATCAATCCACAAATCCAAACATTTTCTAATCCTAAAATGTAGGCACTGAGATGTTTAAAAGGAAAAGAACATTCCGAGCTGGGATAACAATCTTGTTTTCAGAACATCAAAGAAAGCATCACGAAAAGGAAAATACATGGAAAGATAAACGAGTCAATAAATCCTGTTTTAATTTTTCCTCTGTATAACCTACATATTTACATTGTATTTGCCATTGCTGCAATCACTGTGCAGGAGCAATTTCCTAGGTAATCCAGGTCTGTATTCTGAAGCTGTTGCTATGCTACTGCGCTGTGCCCGGCCACCGCCACGACTGGAGCCACACGCTGAGGGTGGCACAGGACTGTCACCTGAAAATTGATTCATGGACCTTCCCACAGGCAGAAAAGGTGCCTGAATGAGCCACAGACCCAGCAAGGGTCAGAACCAAGACCTTTTGCCCTTTGTATCCAAAAGATTAAGCAAACAGCTCTGCCCTGCTGCTAAAACACATGTTCTGTTCATGACTGATAGTCGGGGAACTGGATGTTATCTGTAACCGAACGGCCACTCGCTAATCTTTTCACACACACACACACACACACACACACAGAGTAATTCGGGTAGGCAGAAATCCAGCTGTGAAGAGACCTACAACACAGTTTTTCTCCTCAGAAATAAGATTACATAACTGTTAAGTTTATATGTTATGACTTAAGAGATTACCAGTCTCCTATCCGTGACAGGGGGAGCCATAAAGCCACGCTGTGTCTGCACAGCATGTGGAGATGTGGAGATGTATCTCTATTTTCTGAGTTAGTAGAGCAAAAGCAATGGTGTCCCTCAACTGGCAATGGTGTCCCTCACACTGGATTTATATCACAGCACTTGTCTGACTCCAAACTCACGCTGTTTTCAGTGACGAGTCATCAGAGTCCGATCACACCACTAGGAGAAACCTAAATTCTCACAGGAGAATAACCTAATACTCTAAAAGTCAAACAGCAGCTGGAAACTGTGCAATGCTACTGCATTACACTTGCTTGCATGTGGGCAAATAATAAATGGTCAACGCCCTTACAGAAGCACTTACTGGGAAAACACCAGGGCTAGATGAACCTTATAAATGTCAAAGAATTCAAAAATATACTGCAATACAGCAGATAAAGTGTCCTGACTAGAGAGTTGGACAAATGATGCATTAAAGATGCACTTGCTGTAGTAATTTTTATTGGCAATGCTATATACACTACCTGTATCTGAAAACTGGAGTTTAAGATTTATATAAATTAACTGGAAAAAGACTAGAAAAGGTAAAAAAAACCAAACCAAAAACCCAACAAAAAACAACAACAAAACCAAACCAAAACCAAAACCAACCAAACAAAACTCACCCCACCAAAAAAACCAAACAAAACCCTAAAACAAACCACAACACACCAGACCACACAACATTTAGAAATGATAACTCAAGCTTGAAGGAAAGCTGAAGGAACTGAAGGACTTTTGGTATCTGTGTTCTATATATGTAAAGGAGCTATCTATTAAGAAGAAAAATAGCATAATTCAGAGCAGCAGAATTTTAATAAAGGAAAATGTTTTTCTCAGGACAACAATTAAGCACTGACAGAGGCTAATTGGCAGAAGCACTGAACTGGCATCACTGAATGTTTCCAAAGAAGAGTCTGTTAGGGATAGTCTGGATAAGATTGAGAGCAGGAGGACACGTCTTATCACTTGATATTCCAGACTTGTATTTCTATACTTAATTGTACTTTTAAGCTCTCTCAAGACTATTTGAAGGAATAATTAACCATTTATTTAATTATAATTATAAAAAAAAGATATCACATTAGGAACATTGGCTCTCTATGAGTCATTTCCTGCTGTGCAGGTGTCAACTTCAGCATGTTGCATCTTGGTCTGTAAATCTGCCAAGACTGGAAAACTCCAAAAATAGTTCTTGGATCTTTTCCTTGCTGAAGTTGCTCAGTTAAAACTATTTAAAAGGTGGATTATGAATCATTCAACCTTTCTCTAAGCTTATTCATAAGACCAAAATAATATTTGCTTACTTCCATTAGATTTATTATAAAAAATATTTTGAGAAGCTAAAATGTCCTAAAAGCCAAACTACTATAATTTTATGTACATATAGAGAGTTACACCTGCCACCTGGCTTCAGCCTGAACTCATTTTACTACCTGCAAACCTCATTGCAGAAGAAATGGCTTAATACTATCTTTATGTGCTCTGTTGGAGTCAATTAAAATACCACCTGGTTTGCATTGCTAAAAGGTATTTGGACACCCAGTTGTGCTTGCAAATATCTACCAGCCCAAAATTGCAAATACGATTGTTTTACTCTGTAGATTATGAGTGTAGTCATGGAAAATTTGAAAAACTAATACTCTCATCGTCACCCTTTATCTGACCCCCCTGCAGGTTGTCCTACTGGAAGCCACAGAAGTTCATCTATGCTGGGGATTCTTTTACTTTTCATCTTCTACAAAATGCTCAATTCTGCTCAGCAAAGCACCAGCTTAACCACTAACTTATGACTGGACATCCATGTGGTTCTGCTCTCTGCAAATAATACATGCTAAAAATTATCTTTGTTCTGTAACTTCATGTTCTAACCTACTAATACATATTTCTTGACAAAATTTTCTCAACAGATACCAAGAGGCTCCATAAAACTAGAGGAAAGCCAACTCAATGGGAAGGAGCGTGATTTTTACAGTGATACAACAATTAATCCTACGAAGAACATGGTCTGTCATTCAGCTCCACTTTGTGTGTCAGTGGGGAGCTAGAACAGGGTTGTGCCAGCAACTTAGAGCCCTCAGATCTTCCTGACTTGGAAACAAGGGAGTGGGAAGCATCTTGTTGGAAAAACAGAAATGTCCTTTCTTTCCCTAGCATTGACCTAAAGAAATTTTACTAAAGCATGCAATAATCCCAGAGGAAACCCCTAAAAGTTTAATTTCTGATGTAGACAGAAGTTAAAAGCAATATCTTTCTTAAAACAGCATTCTTAAGCGCTGGTATCCACAGAAAGGACAGGAGGCAATGAGCACAAACTGAGCTATGAGAATTCCACTTAGACATAGGAAAACACATCTTTACCATAAGGGTAGGACACTGTAATGGCTGCACAGAGAAACTGTGGATTCTTCATCTTTGGAAATGTTGAAAACCTGCCCAGACATAGCCCTGAGCAACCTGCTCTAGGTGATCCTGCTCTGAGTAAGGGGCTGGACCAGATGATCTCCAGACGTGCCCTGCAGCATCCATAACTATGTTACCCCAATGCAGTGATCCAACATGCAGGTTCATGATGCTGAACCACTGTAATACATTAGTATTTTTTGCATAACACAGGCTGTTTATTGCTCAGGTAAAGAATTACCTCCGTTTGCTTGGGAACTCTGCTCTTATGGCACAAATGAGTAGTCAAACTACAAACCTGTAGTCAGTCTCAGGTCATCAATAAACCAGAAGGGCAATAATTTTCTTCTGAAAAGAAAATAGGAGGACAATTGTTTAAATAACCACTCAAGCTTCAGGAAAAAAAAATTAAAATTTTTAAAGAAATCTAAACCTTCAGAACAAACATTCTGCTCAACAGGGAAACAGAGTGTACAAGTGAGAAGGCTGGATCTCAGAGCTCTGATTAGGCCAGGCTGTCCTGTGCACTCAGGAGCACAGCCTGTGTGTCCGTCATATTTCTGCTCAAATTGCAAAGGCTTTTGTTTGAAGAAATTACAGTGTTATTGAAAGGGCATTATTGTGGCTGTGACAAGCCTGGACTCGCTGGATTCACACAAACATCTCCATGTTGGGACATGCTACATTCTGCTGTTAAAGGTACAGGGAATTCCTTTTCTGACTTATGGCACATCCTGAAGTAGTCTGGTGACATGACATAGTAACCAAGTACTGATAAACAGTGAAAGATGATTTAAACATTTTCTTGGTGTCTAACACAGAATGGATTACTGTAAAGATTATCTAGTCTGACTGAAATTATGATCTTAATGTAACAGCACTTACAATATCCTGATGAAGTTAAATTTCTATTCTAGCCAGCTGCACTCTAAGTTAAAAGTTAATTTTCCCACTTTCTCTGGTTTTTAGTCAGCAGCGACCTCTGACACTCACATTTCCAGCCACCCGCAGAGATTTATTAGTGCTACAAACAAAGGAAGGAAAAAATAGTGCCAGAACTGTCATGACCACTATTGTCCCACAGCAAAAGATCCTACTGTCCCTCCTGGTGTCTGCAGAAAAGAGCATATCGAAAAGATGAACCCAATTTCAGAGCAACACTGGCTCCAGGTGAACTAGAGACCATACAAGAAGGGAACCATCTGTGAGTAATATTTATTGACACAACTGAGATATTGGTTCAACGTGCAAGAAGTAACAGCCCTCAGGTATTTCACTACTGCTATATATCTGTGACCTTCCATTTTATAGGCTGACTTTTGCTATCTAGGTAATTAAAAAGAGCAAAGCTGGATCTGCACTCCAGGGAGTTACTGCTTTATTACCTTGATACCAGAAAGAAAGAAAAAGACAAAAGCCAAAAATTATATGTCATCAGTTTCGCATGGAGTAAAACACTGGCACAGGAGTTCAGTTCAGCCACACACCCAACAGTATCCAATGCCCTGCCCATTGGGATCACAGCATGGATCACCTGAGAGCCTCATGTGTCATCTCCCAGCCAGGTAAGGATCCCTTGGGATTCAAGGACGTCTCAAAGGCACCAGGTGCTTATGTTTGGCAAGTGAAGAGAGCACAAAGTGTGCCTTTCTCTCTAGAATAGCTGATAAGCTCCTTTATGGGATAATCAGGTACTCTGCACACAGAGGCAAGGAAAAGGACTTCCTCAGACCTTCTCCATGACAGTTCTTTTCAAAATGCCCCTCTTCTCACTCTTCAGAAATTCAGATTAACCCAAACAACTCTGCTTGAATGGGAGCATCTGCATCCATTTCTTATTTTATCCATAGAAAAAGAAGACATTATCATTTTGAAACAAGAGGAACACAAAAGAATAAGGAATATAGATGATTTTAAAGCCAAAATACAACAGTTTGCTTACACCATATAGATGCTAACAAAATATACTCAATTGCTGCAACTTTTAACAGACACATGCAGGACTGCATGCAGAGATATGAGCTAGAACTAACACCACAGGTCTTACTTTGACCATATAATTAGCATACTTTTAGCAATGACCATGATCCAGTCACAGAAATAAATAGGAGAGGTGCTGCTTCAGAGAGTCACGCAGTGTAAGGACTGTGAAGGTAACAAAAAGGCCAAGGGCCCTCACACATGGCTCTCACAGCCCACTTCCACAGAAATCAGGACGAAAAGTTTATCGTGTGTTCTTGCTTCAGTGAACTAAACTAACCAAATAATGACATTGTAAAGACATTCTTACTATGTGTGGTAACAAAATCTGTTCTCCTGCTTCTACAGGCCCCATGGAACTGAGGAACAGATACTGATAATATTATTTATGTCAAAAAGTGAGAAGCTTCATGAGACTTCTCTTGAAATAACAGAGTATTATGCTCATGGTGTGTGATCCTATTCAAAGGAAACAAGACCTTAAACATTTATTTCTTATGTAGTTAAAAAGAAGGAACTTTTTGGGGAATAGTTAAGTACAAGTGCTTTTATGATGGGAAACATAGTGTTTATTCAAGAACACAGGTGTTTACAGTTTTGAAATGTACATATTACTTTATAAGGTTAGAGAAAATGTGAAAGCCCCTTCAGTAATTTATACCTAACTGGAAATTATTGAAAAGTACATGTTGAAATTGTCACAGAAATAGATTAATTCAACAAATCACAGAAATACATTAATTTAAATATTGAAAGAAATAAAAGAAAGATTTCTTTCGGGCATGATCTCCACTTAAACTATATATTCAGTTTTCTTCATAGCATTAATAACTATCACTCTTGAGCCCTCAGCTACTAGATAGAAAGTGAAATGCAGGGACAGCTCAAGTGGATCAACTAAACTAGTTCGAGTAGTAACACTCTAGCTGTAACAGCAGGGAGATTTCACAGAATAAATGAATTGCAGCAACAATCAGAATACTTTCACCATAATTCCACTCAAAATGAAGAAATCTCAGGCACCTCCACACAACACAAATCACCTCTTTCTGTGCCTTAAGATGCAAGAGGTAAGTGAAGGGACTGGATCCCTGCAGCACACAGGCAGCAGAATTGGAACAAAGCAGTGGGTAGGGTATTTCCCTGATTTGGAGGACACACACATTGATTTGGGTGTTCAAACTAGAGTCTGCTTAGGAGCACCCAATTTCTTACCTTTACAAAAATGTAAATCTCAAAATCTTCCTGAAAGTTGTTAGTTTCTCCAGAGTTATTGTTAAGGGGAAACTTGAGGGAAGTGGAAGAGTCGGAAGAAGTGCTCTGTCTCAGACGCGACTGGAAATCCGGAGGAAAATGAAGGTTGCTCTCGAGCATCGTGACCTCTACATGTTTCTCTTCCAGAGCTGGGCTCATCAGATCCATCTGCTGGTATGGGTGGTCTTCTCCAGCACCACAGTGAGATGAAGAACCATCTTGTCCAGCACCACGGTGAAATGAAGAATCATCTTCTCCATAATCTCCATGCTGAGAGGCCACAGAATTACTACAGCTATCTTCTGGGTTCTCTTGACTACCATTCATGTTCTCTGGGATATTAGCGGTGGAAGAAGGAGAGGCTGAATCTTTACGGACATGATAATAAAGATGACCCCCTTTGTCTTCCTCAGAGTCTGAGACCTCACAGACACTGATGTCATTAACATTTTCACTGATGTTGGTAAAGACTGGATCTTCCATGACTGCTGGCTGGTGAAGTTTGCCTGCCTGCTGGTACCTTAAAAGACTACAATTAAAGTGAGATGTTGACAGACAAGCTCTCCTCAGGAGGAAGCAGAGTCTGTGGCGTGCTTTCTAAATGCTCTGCTATACGTGGCAGAGGTCCAACAATCATTTACTGAGAGCTTTGAATCAAGTAAAAGATAGGGCTGTCTCACTTTTAACCCCTTTGTTGATCTGACTGCTGGGAATGGTATCTCAGGAGCTGTAATCAGTTGTTCTTCACAATCATTTGCAACATTTCAGTGGTTACTTACAACATCATCAACAAATGATGATTGTTTATAAAAAACTACAAATAAAAAAAAAAATAAAGTGGTAAATTTTAACTCTTTCCAGCTTTGCACTGACTCACTTTGGGGACCACACACTTCACATTTAGCAATTTCCTCCTCTCATCTATAAACCACGGCCAAAACTCTAAAAAGTCTTGTGAGATGCCCTGCAATGTAGGAAAAGAAAGCACTGAATAAGTATTAGCTATTATTAATACACTTAATGTGTTGATTAATTATAATCGCATTTACATTATGTATCTCCATGTCATAACAAGCTTTTGCAATCTAATTTGCCTCCTTGTCTATGCAGTTCCTTTTCTCTAGAGAGACACACTACACTGCACAGAATCTGAAGTGGATGAATACTGCCAGCATCAGCATAAAATGAACTGCCCTCCTAGGAGAGATACACATTCCAGAGAAACTGAATTCAATGGAGCTGAAACTCCCCAAAGATCCAAACCTGAATTTATCAAATTATTATTAAGTTATCCATTTATTAAAGTCATGAGAACTTCAGACCTTACTGACTAAAGGCTTTTTATCTCAATGTTTACTACATCTGGATTATGTAGATTATGACAAGAATTCTTATAATCTAATTATATTTAACCTTTTGGGTTTAAGCCAAAAGGAAAAACAAAGGTATTTTCCTCCTGACCCATCCGTGTAACTTTCTGAGAGATAATGGCCACAGCCAGGTTGGATTTCTTAAAGAAACACAGAGGAGAGGTGAGAAAGATGGTAATTCCATCCACCCCAAACAGAGCAACCAAGGGAAGACGTGCTGTTTCACGCAGTAGAGTAGCAGGTGCTGCCTGCCTGGGATTTATGGTTGTTAACAAGTTTACTCTTATACGGAACAGTTTAGATTACTACTAAAATTAACCATTAAAAGCAAACCAATATTTCGCCTTATTAAACTTGGATCCACCTTCTGAGGCTCCTAGATAACCTGAAAAGTGCCAGGATCATAGTAACAACCAAATTTAATCACAATGATTGTACAGCACAAGATGCAGGTAAGTATCAGAGAACAGTGAGATCTCTTAATCATGGATGCATTTCTGGCCTGATGTAACTCAAGAACTTCAAGGATATCTTGAAGGTCTAATTTCAATTATTCCTACCCACAAATTCCTGCCTGGCACAAGGGGTCCATCAGCAAACAGGACAAAGCACATCTACTTTTTACATGTTGTGTATGTAACTCTGACACAATTCTTCACATGGAAATCCTAAATCAGAGATTCTGAAATGTGGTGTGTAATCTGTATTGTAAAATTCTTGCATTCAAGACCAGGCTAGAGATTTAAAATCAAGAGCCTAAATCACTAAAGTTCAAGAAACTTGGGAAAACCAATAAGCCAACTAAATAACTTCACTTTTTCAATGAATATTTTTTACATTTTTAAGAAAACACTTGGATTTCTTCATTTTTTGTAGAAAGACAAACATATTTCTACCTGTGGCTGTTCAACTTGCTCTGAGCATGACCTTGATCAGCAACTCCCACTGATCTTCAGCCTCTTTTTACTTGCAGGATTAAATACGCTGGGATCATAAAAACTCACTCCTTAGCAACTCTGCTGGTAAATAGCTTGAGGAAGAAAAGAGAACACAGAAATATTCATGGCACTAAACAAAGTTGTATTAAATTAAACTACTGGGTTTTTTCCCCCTTCACGAAGATGACATTTGCAGGATGCAGCAGCACCTGCTGGAGGGTTTAAAATATCACAAGTAAACCAAGGAATAAGAGTGTAACATGAGTATTATTTAAAAATAAATAAATACAGTTGATGTGGATTTCTTTATCGTGAATTACCCAAGTCCTTCTTTCCTCTGCCCCACTCCAAGAGCAAAAAAAAGAAATATCAGCCAGCTCCAAGATCCCGATGTCACTCTTGTGACAGAGTGATAAGGCCCCAGGGGAAACCTGACCACACTTAAGAATTTACCCAGATAAAAATCAGGTGCATTTCACATCACATTACATGAACCCTCTGCTGGTTTACAGCCCTTACTTTTCATTTTCAGGGAAGACAGAACAGTTTTTGCATTACAATTCAAAAGTTATGGGATAACAAACAAGATCCACACCATGACCTGGGACAGTGGTGTCCTGACCTGCTCCCCTGTGTCCAGTGCTGCTCCCTCCCTATTCCCCAGCCAAAAATGCTCTGCTCCAGCAAAGGAACTGAACAGAGGTGCTGTGTGCACGTGTGCCCAGTAAAATGGGACTTCTGTCCTGCACAGAAGTGAGAGAGAAGAAGTGGTATGAGGCAGAGGAGCAGAAAAAGATCTCGGAATAACTAAACAAAGCAGAGATCACCAATTTCATCCATTCCCTAAATTCCTCTGCTCCCAAATCGAGAAGGCATTGACTTAATGTGGCAGTTAGTAATAGCAACACTTCATGGTGTTAGTTCTGCAATCCAGGTTGTGTCATGGACCAGTGTCTGTACCATCCAGTCCCACATGAGCCATTGGTAACACTGGTTACTGGCTTTGCAGAAACATGAGGAACCACAAAAACAGTAAGCAGCAAAATTCATACAGGGACAAAGAACATGAACAACAGAACTCCTCGTTTTCAAGGTTTATTTTTTACTTTATGGCTGAATTTCCATTTTTAATCTAACCTTTATCTTTTTAAAGCAAGACATACCAGAGCTGACATGACTACAACTCCAGTTAGCATACGTAAGACACAAGTTACAGTTCTGTTAGTGTCCAGTACCTTGAGTAAGCAAATCACTGATTCTTTCTACAGTCCAATGGACAGCAATGGGTACCTCAAAGTATGTAATAAAAAGAGATGGAAATAATTACATCCAAAGGAAATTAAGTATACTCTGGAGAATATTATTACTGCAAAACCCAGTGAACAGTGGTCCCTGAAACAGATACGTCTGTTTAGACAGCAAAGTTGGGACTCACCTACATTTAGAAGCCCACAAATGGACATCAAAACTCACACTAGGAATGTAGACAACTGCCAGGTTCACTCTGCAGAGAAACACAGAGATCAGTTCAGCAGCTCAAACACACACAGACATTTACTGGTATTTAAGTTGTTCACTTAGACAACTTGATTTTGTTTGAAAGACAGCAGATACAATAAGGGCCCTGGCACATTGAGAACAGCATGTTAAAATCAGACCACTGAAACTTTATCTGTTCACCCTGTCACCCTGACAGAAATCAGCATCCCCGCCTTGGACTTATTTTAAAAAGACAAGCAGAAGAAATTCCTGCATTGCTAAAGTCAGTTAGCCCTCGCCTCCAGAGTGGAAGAGCAGGGTGGAAAGAAGGAAAAGTAACATGAATGTCAGACCCCTAAAGCTCAGAGATTAATAATTTGAGGTAAAAAGCCACATGACACTATTTAATACAGATTCTTAAGCCTTTTACGTGGGTAGACCTTTATTAAAGCAAATAACTTGAATGTCTTCTAGACATTCCACAACACTAGAAACTTCAGCTCATCCATCAGTGACACAAGTAGCTTCAGTAGTTCACAGCCCTGTTTAGAAATAGCAACATGTTTCTATTGGAATTTCTCAGATCATTTCCAGTTGCTATGATTTTAGTGCTTTAGTTAAAAGAGTCCCTCAGTTTTATTCGTCCTCCATGAAAATACTTGCACACTTTAAGCAAAGAGCCTGTAAATCTTTCTTCATAACCTAAACAAATTGGAGTCCTTCATTTGCTTGCTCTAAAGCGTCTTTTTCCAGCCAGAAGAGATGCAAAAAAAAATCGAATAGTTAAAACACTCAGAGTTCTTGGAAACAGCCGAGCCTGAAACTGAACGATGGTCAACAAATTTTACCATCCCTCAGAAACTGAGGGATCTTGGCATCCCATAGGATTGGGCCTTCGATTTCACATAATGGCACTCAATGCAAAAATCATGAATGTTCCTGGCCATTCAGGATGCTGGTTTTACAAAAAAAACCCAACTTTTTTTCTTTGTAAAGCTCAAAAGTTGCCAAAGCTTTGCCACATGTAGTTCAAGGACTACATTATCGAAACTACACTGTCGGCTCTGGGAGACAGACTGGTCACAGTTTACAGATTTACTACAAGGGGCTAGCAATAAAATCACACCACTTTGTTTTCACTCTGGGCTGCACTCAATACCTGGATGAAATCAACTGCAAACGAACTTCCTTGCATAATTTCCAGCCTCAGCTTTTACTTGTTTTGTTAGCACCACCTCATCTCTCCGCAGTTCATCAACAGTAATGCTTTATTCACTGACAATGTTGCTCTAAACAGCATGAGAATAATACCTTTTCTATTTGTGATGTAGCAAGGAAAACAAAACACATAGAAGAACCATTTCAGAAGAAAGTGGTTTGGTAGATGTTGGTCATGACACTGTTTCACACAGGAGTCAGCATATCCTTAAAGCAGGACTCCAGAAATCCATTTATGGCTCAGCTAACAGTGACCTGGATTCTGCTTGAGGGGCTGGTTCACAAATACAGGACCCCACTGTAGTAATGGTGATTCACCTTCACCCAGATTTTCCTTTGCTGCTGACTGCATAAAAGACACATTTAAAGCAAACACATCTGTGAATTTGACTCTGTAAGACAGACACTTCTCCACTAGACAAACAGTAGAAAACTACTTTGCACAGGACACCCAAATCTCATATTATCGACAGCTTTTGGTTGTTAAAAATACCAGCAGTCATTGCCAACAGACATTTGAAAACCTGCTGTACCTGCTGCAGGGCCTAAACAATTATTCCCAACTTGGATGTTTCACAGCCCTTTATTTGTGGTCTTCCAGTTCCTTTTATAAAACTTTACTTGGTTTGGTCTCCAACCCCATGGTTGGAAACTCCATTCGAATACCTGAGAGCCTACGCAATACTTTTTATTTGTCCAACTGCTCCAAGCAAAACATTTTTGTTCACCTTTAAAATCTGGCATCATTTCAACACCCTTGTTTATCTCTGAAACCAACCCTTGAAAAGCCCAGCAACCCAGCTTCAAGCCTGTTAGCAGTGGAGGCTCTGGTAACCAAAATAAAGAAGGCAGAGGCACCAGAGTCCCGTGTATCAGCCTGTCATGCAGCCCTAGGGATCTCCTTCCACACAGTTTGAGAAACGGCAAGGTTAAGAGCCCTCTTTGGTTTATAGCCTCCATACACAAGCAATGCTTTGGATTAAACAGGCACTAAAAGCTTACTGTCTAATAAAGTTTAACAGCTATAAGTCACCCAGCCCTTTTATGGTCTCATAAACCTCTATTTTTTTTATCTCAATTATATAAAGATGCATCAAAACATGCTAAATGACAGATTACAAAACCACTGAGCAAAAATGGTCACAGAGATTTCTGTCACATGGATAAAATTGAGAACAAAATTGGAAATACAGGAAATATTTCTTGTTCAATGTTAAGTGGTGAAAATGCCCTGCTTTTTCTTAAGAAACCACTTAAGACAAGTATCTGAACTATTTACATGCAACATCCAGTTTTCATAGAATCATAGAATTACAGAATGGTTTGGGTTGAAAGGGACCTTAAAGATCATCCTGTTCCAATCCCCCTGCCATGGGCAGGGATACCTTCCACTAGACCAGGTTGCTCAGAGCCCCATCCCACCTGGCCTTGAACACTTCCAGGGATGGGGCAGCCACAGCTTCTCTGGGCAACCCGTGCCAGTGCCTCACCACCCTCACAGTAAAGAATTTTTTCATAATTCCTAATCTAAATCTATTATCAGTTTCAAGCCATTCTCCCTTGTCCTGTTGCTACATGCTTTTGTAAATAGTGTCTTTCCACCTTTCTTGTAGGCTCCCTTCAGGTACTTGAAGGCTGCAACTAGGTCACCACGAAGCCTTTTCTTTTCCAGGCTGACAATCCCAATTAAATTAATCCAAATTTAAACCCAATTTTAATTCATTCAAATAACTTTGGAGTTGCTTCCCCTTCACAACACTGCCAACAGGAGGGTGTAGTTTCCCATCTAGAAATGAAATGCTTTATTAAACCTACCAAACACAGAGAATATTTTGAGTTTGCCTACGCTTTACTTCCTGGCATTTACTAAATTCCACTGACACAAACAAATGCATGCAATGGTTTTCGAGCTGCATGTGCTCAATTATACTCCAGCAAAAAATCTGTACAGCTTCTGGCAGCATTTAGGATGGTCTAGTACTTAGACCTGGAGGCAATTCTATACAAGATAGAAAGAGATCAAGGTGATGAAAGACAAACATCTTGGTAGTTACCAGTTTTACTTCTTTTAATATAAGTATACACATAACTCACCTATTTCTTGCAGGCAAACACTGTAAATGGAACCAAGAGTTGTATTAAATACATGATTAGATACATACTGGCTAGCCCAGTTCAGAGTCCAGAGTTGGTATGTTGTGCTGCCTGCATGATGTGTCAAATTGAACACATCACATTAGGCTGGGCTCATGAATATGTGAATTCTGCAAATAGGTTTCAAAGCATCTGAGCAGGTGTAAACAAGAGATTACTCACGCTTTCTGGACTGAATAGCTGAGTATGTTGCCAAGCTAGGTTGGCAAAAGAGCCTTGATGCTTAAAATTTGTCTGAATCTGTGCATGAAGTTTGTAACAAGAACTCAATCGTAACTTGATGAAATTGGCTAAAAGATTGCACCTGTTATGAATTCCCTTGAGCTCTACTTCACTCTGTGTAATAAATATTTTTAAGGCAATACAACAAAGTAATTCATAAAGAACACATCTCTCCTCCACATGATTAACTGTCACATGCATATGCAGAAAGCTGAATTAGTGTAACAAAAAGGGAAAAAACCCCCAAAGACCTTGACTTGAACCTGACACATAACACGTGAATAGCTGCAAGAAGTCTTATCTTGCTCACCTGGAGTTGTTTTTTTCCTTCTTTCACACTCCTGTGCTTTGCCACACCTCCTACATTCCATAAATCAAGGTGAATCAGAGGTGTGTCACTTTATTCAGCCTATTGTACCACATCTTTAGAGTCACTTCACAGCTGGAACAGGCAGGTAGCACAACCTGCCTAACTCATACGTATGTGAAAGCCATTAGAGAGAAACAAGCTGAAGTCTATGTGGTATTCAGAATAAACATGTTAGCAGGATAAATAGAATGAAATTCAGATCTACTTCAGTCAATCATGAAGCTATAGGCATGTTGTTCTCTCAGTTTTTAGGATGAAATTTAAAATAGACTGATTATTTGTGCTCTGTGCTATTGAAGGATGTTTTACATAGAGCTGATCTCATTGTTACTCAGCACCAGTAACTTAACAGGTTTTGCAGAATTACTAATCTGTCCTCATAATAAAAAGGAAAACCATGGGAATGTAAATTATTTGCCTTAGTTTATGAAGCAAACTTACATCAGGAACCAAAAGAGACCTCAACCCATTGTAACCACACACTGCTTTTCCAGAAGCTGTGGTGGCACTCAGAGTACATTCAACAACACAATCACCATTTCCTGCCTGAATTCTGAGTTTTAGGGTAAACCAGTTTTTTCACAAGAGGCCACAAAAAGGTCATATGTGTGTAAGAATATGAACAGGCAACTTTCAGAGCTGTGTGACCAAAAGGGAGACAGTCATGGAGAGGACACGCTGACAATCACCACTGCCTCACAAAGGTGACAGCCTGGGGCTGCTGCGACACGTGGAAAGGAGGCGGGAGGCAGGTTATAGGCGTGCTGGGAAAACACGGAAACTCCCAGGGACACGTCCCATCACCTCCTTGCCTCACCCCATAGTGTCCTTCAGCCATGGGGCAGCCAGGAAACACCCTGTACCCCCAGTGACCCTCACCCCAGCCCGTACAGCATGCTCCTCGTAAAACCTCGAGCTCCCCTGCAACCCATCACATCCTCTGAAGGGAGGATGTAGCCAGGTGCGAGTCAGTCTCTTTTCCCAAGTAACAAGTAACAGGACAAGAGGAAAGAGCCTCAGGTTTTTCCAGGAGAGGTTTAGATTGGATATTAGGAAAAATTTTCTTCACAAAAACGGTCGTCAAGCATTGGAACGGGCTGCCCAGGGAGGTGGTGGAGTCACTGTCACTGGAGGTGTTTATGGGAAGACTGGACGTTGCACTTAGCGCCTGGTGTAGTTGACAGGGTGCTGACCAGTCAATAGTTGGACTAGATTATCTCAGACGCCTTTTCCAATCGAATTAATTCCGCGAAACTGGAAATCCCCCCTTGCCTCCCATGCCCCCCTCCCCCCGCGCCGTGACCCCCCTCGGCGCCCGTCCCTCACTTCCCGCTCCCCCACCCGCCCTGCCTCCCCGCGCCCCGCCCACCGCGCCGGAGCCAATCGGATCTCCCACCAGCGGGTCCGCAGCCAATCGCAGCGGGCGGAGGCCGCGCGCACTGACGAGCTCCCGCACCCCCCCCAAGGGCCGCCAGTGGCGGTTGGGGCCACGGGCGCGGCGGGTGCGCAGGCGCTCGGCCCCCCCACCCCCCCCTCTTACCTCCCCCCGTCCCGCTCCACCTCAGCCGCCCCGGTCACCTCCGGCGCCGCCTCCGCGTATCCGGCCCAAGCGGAGCCGGAGCGGGACGTCACGGTGGGGACCGGGCGGGTACGGGGGTGTCCCGCGTCAGGAGGCTGTGGGTGCGGTGAGCCCGGTCGGAGCGCAGTCGCGGGTGTGGGGGGAGCCGTCCCAGAGCGCCCGGGTCGGCGGTGCCGGGTGTCTGCGCTCCGCAGGCGGGACAGCTCCGTCCTGACCAAGCTGCGCAACTCCCTAACGCGGCCGGGAGGTGCGGGGGCTCGGGAGCAGGTGGCACTGGTGCTGGCGGCGTTCCACAGCTGGGTTGTGGTGCTAGTTCTGCCTGGGGTAGAGTTAATTTTTAGTTAAACCGCGAGGTTTTTGTATAAAAAAACACGCAAGTGCTGAGCAGCTTTGGTGCATTTCGAAGCGAACGCTGTGTTTTTGCGTTTTAGTGCGCTATGGAAAACTCTGGTTCTGCTTTTTAAAGCACCTGACAACATCAAACGGCTGATTCGCTGCTTCGTTGCTATTTTCTTGTCTCCTTTTTTTTCTTTGAAGGGGCTCCGTGCTCCAAGTCCTCTGTACTAGCAGGTGCCTTAATGCTGGTTTTGCCGATCATTTCTTCAAACTTCTGTATCTTTTAAAGAAATTTTAACTGTTGGAGGCAGGAGGAATGATTTCCCGTGCTTTGAATCCCCCTCACGGCTAAAGCTATAGCTAACATTAAAGCTCCTTACACCTTTAAAATAATACAATTGCGGTTTTAAGGAGTTTGAAGGAAAAAGTTAGTGTTACTACAAGCTGGGAAAACAGCTGCTGCTCCTTTCATCACCCACTTTGTGCAAATGAGATAAAGAAGACACTTTCTGGAGCAAGTGGGGCTCTTCTCGAGAAATAAATACCAGCATTGCAGAAGTTTTTTTGAAACCTGGAGCTTCCTCTTTTTTAAAGACTGAGAGAATCATTCTGGACCTTCCTGAACAGTGCTCCAGGCACACATAATAAGTTTAGGGGGAAAAAAAGCTTACTAATCATACCTTGCATTCATAATAGTCATGAATTCCTTGGTGAGAAATACTTGTCTCATAGCTAAGGTTACTGATGATTTTTTAATTTTTTTTTTTTTAAGAGAGAAAAATATGATACATAAAAACCAAGTTTAAGTACTGTTATGGTAGGTGTACAGGAGCTTAGAAGGAAAGGAGTAGAAGTTAATCCTGGCAGTTCTGTGTATAGAATAAGCATTGACTTAATAGGAATGTTGAAAGGCTCAGAAGTCTTCCAGCAGCTTGAGATGGTGGAAACTGTAAAAGGAAAGGCAGGATGAAAAAGAGAAGTTATAATTGCAGTAGGAAACAGAATTCTGGTCTGAGCAGGGATGTGTAATAAGAATTTAGAGCTGCAGAAGACTCTTAAATGTGGGGCTGGAATTGTTCAGGAGCATGTGGCTTGAACATGAGGAAAAATACTGATTGTCTGTCTTGGGATATAGAGTTGTAATAAGACACACAGAACAATGGAATAACTGCTCAAAAGAGAAAACAGTTCTTCAAAACTAAATGAAACTAAATGTCATTTAGTCTGTAACGAAAAAAATCTTATTGCTCATTTGTTTTACTATATGAAAAACTATGACAGTGTGAGAAAGCTCTGAAGTCTGTAGGAAAATCCATGGTTGACTTGAGTGGTTGTTTAGACTGATTATTTTGGAGTTACCCTCTACAAGGAAGATGTACATAATGTATAGCTAGTTTAACTGGTTCCAGTACAAGTATTTTGGTTACATGCCTTTTTAAATTTTTCAGGTGCATCTGATTACCTGCTGGAGGTACTTTGAAACCTCAACAATGAGCTCAATGTTAATGTTACTTTTTGCTGGAATACTTGCCTGTTGTGCTTGCTCAGCTGGTGATTCCAGGTTACTCCTCGTGTCCTTCGATGGCTTCAGGGCTGATTACTTGGAAACCTATAAGCTTCCTCATCTTCAGGAGTTCATTGAGGATGGTGTGCTTGTAAAACAAGTCATGAATTCTTTTATCACCAAAACTTTCCCAAACCATTACACCATAGTAACGGGTTTATACGAGGAAAGCCATGGCATTGTTGCTAATGACATGTATGATGCAGATGCCCAGAAAAAGTTTTCCCAGTTCAATGATTCAGATCCCTTCTGGTGGGATGAGGCAGTTCCAATTTGGGTAACAAATCAACAGCAGGGAAAGGGAGCAAGTGCTGCTGCCATGTGGCCTGGTACCGATGTAGAAATTAATGATACGACCCCTCAGTTCTTTATGAAGTACAACTTCTCAGTGAAGTTTGAGGAGAGAGTGGAGAAGGTTGTTGCGTGGCTGAACAGCTCCAACCCAGTGGTCACTTTTGCTGTGTTATACTGGGAAGAACCGGATGCAAGTGGGCACAAGTATGGCCCAGACGACACCCAGAACATGCGCACAGTGTTGGAAGAAGTGGATAAACGGATTGGTTTCCTTATGAGTAAACTGAAGGCATCAGGTTTGTGGGACACTATTAATATCATCATAACAAGTGATCATGGAATGGCCTCCTGCTCTGCAAAGAAGCTGATCATCCTGGACGAGTGCATTGGGCGCGACAACTACACTCTGATAGACAAGACTCCGGTTGCTGCGGTGCTGCCAAGGCAGAGTATGTTTTGTTTGGCTGTTTTTTAAGTCACACACTGAGAATTAAATCTTGTTTATCTTACCTCTAAAAAGTATGCACTATGGTAGACTATTCACATCTTTTGCAAAACCAGTGGAGTTCGTATTGCAGCACTTGGGCATTATGAATAAGATAAAAGATGTTGGTTTATTTAGAAATCACTTTGTTCTGGTAATCAGTGGGCCAATGAGAGTTTCTTGTCAAATTACTATGGGTTATCATCATAAGGATGATCCTGGTACATCTAGTTGAGAAATTAGATAGGCACACCTGCTCTCTTGTTGCTCACTTAGTCTATGCAGTTGTAATTCAAGGTAAGCATGAAATAAACCCACATGTTAAGTCAGAATAAAAAAAATATGTAAATTTCAAAGTGAAAATCTAAACCCAGCTTTGATCATTTTCACAGTTCTGTTTCTGAGAGTGAAACTTCAGGTTTCATGCTGTAAATTCAATATCTCGGAGTAGTTCCCAACAGGCATGTCTTAAATCAGGACTCTGCTGGCCTCAGTTTCCATAGCTGTGACCAGACTAATGAACTAAGTGATTCATACAGTAAAAAAAAAAATAATATTTATTGCATTGGATAAGATATTGACTACTAGGAGGGGTGATTGTTTTCTCTTGATTTCTCTGCTTGAATATTGCCCTGCCAGCCCAAAGGGTAAGTTGAAATGTAGGACCAAAGCCGCAGCTGTGATGTGTCTGATTTAAAATGAAAGCAGATAGTAAAATCCACCCTGACATATATTGCTTTCGTGAGGGACATGAAAAAATCGTTTTCTATGTGTCTTTTAAAATATTATTGTTTTGAAATAATGGATCTTAGGTTTAATGACAGATAATTGTAATAAACAGGAGTTAATGTCCAGGTGTTTCACATGCAGTTTCTTTTCTTGGCAGACAAAGAAGATGTGTATAACTTACTGAAAAATTGCAACAGTCACATGAAAGCGTATCTCAAAGAAGAAATTCCAGACAGATTTCATTATAGTCATAACAAGAGAATCCAACCCATAATTCTGGTTGCAGACGAAGGCTGGACAATTGTACAGAACGAGTCACTTTCCAAGTGTAAGTGTGTTTTCCTCTTTGGTGCTCTCTGTGGTTTATGTTGGTAAACTGACTTGTTTCTATTCCAGCCAGCTGCAGGATGATTCTCCTTTAGCAAGTGGAGTTCTGGCACTGTGCACATTTAGGAACAGCTCAGTGTCTTCTAGAACATTCTCAGCCTGAGCCTGGAGTGTTTTAAGAGATGGGGATATTCTCTTGGCTGAAACACTTTGTCATGTTCAATTTAACTCATAAAACTGTACTTCACGCTATTATCTTAGGCAGGTTAGTCTGTCTCAAGCTTTCCCTAGTGTGGTTTAACTTTTTATTGTATATAAAATACATATATATAGGGGTGCATAAATTGAGGCATGCAAAACCCATGTTGCAGTAATGTTGCAGTACCTGTACTAGGAAACAAAAATGAATGGCAGGAAGTACGAAAACCAATAGGAACACAACAATAATGGTCAAAGAAGCCAGAGTTCTTCCTGCTGGGGGCATCAAATAGCATGTTTGAAAGACAAATCCCAAAACAGGTGCACTGCTAAGCTGTGTACTTTATTCCTGCTGGATGCTTCCTGATGAAAGTCAAATTACATATATATCTATATGTGTGTGTGTGTGTGTATATGTATGTATTTTTCCAGGTGTTCCACATGCAGGGTTGTTTTTTTTGGCAGGCAAGGGGCATATATAATTTACTGAAAAAAATCCAACAGTCAGATGAAAGTGTATCTCAAAGAAGAAATTCTGTATAGATTTCATTTTTGTAATAATGAGATAATTCAGCCTGTAATTCTGTCGTAGATGAAGGCTCTGTGTGTGTGTGTGTACAGATATATATATATATATGTGTATACATGTGTTCACAAAGGGATTGGAGAGATTCTTGGAAGAAAAATCCATTAATAGAAATGAAGTACAAAGGTACCAGCTTCCAGGAAGTTTCTGAGCAGCCAACAGCTCGGGGCTGGCTGATATCCCTGTGTGAGGGATATCCCTGCTGGATATTCCCCAGACTCCCTGTATGACTGCTGTCAGAGACAGGGTGCTGGGTGGTGGAAACTCCCAGTTTTCATCCAGTTTGGCTGTTCTTTCTGTCTGCCCTTTGCACATTTAAGTTCAGGTGTTCTCGTTATTTGTCCAAAAGTACTGATTTTAATGCAAGATGTGTTTACATTTAAATTTCCCCACAGATTTGCTACAGTTATCTTCAAATTGACAATATGTAGCTCAGGTGTTCTCTGTTAGAGGACTCTTGTTTCTGGTTAGATTCAATTTCTTGTACCTAAATATACATACTTAATAATTGTATATTTCTAAGGAACAGTGTTGTATTAGCTGAAGTGAATCCCTTTTCAAATCAATTTTGTTAGCCAAGGCTTCCCAGAATTAGGCAGGGGAGGTTTTAGCCTGAAAGCCTGTTTGAGGCTTATTGTCTTCATGGACAAAAGTGAATGCCACGTGTACCAATAATTCACACCAGAATCCAACTTCAGAGTGAAAGACTGGGAACCTCATTGGAGAGGGGACTTAAAAGAGCTCTGCTCAAAGCAATCGAGTAACAAAACAGGGAAAAAAAAATCAAGAAACATAGTATTGTGTTAAACAAGATGTGGTGCAGTAATACCTCTGGGGTAACAAACAGAATGGTAGAAAACAATAAAAAGGACTAGTGGAAGTTCACTTAAGTGGTGTGACCTAATCAGTCAGAATCTGGACATTTTGCATCAGAAACTTCAGTGAAGCACCCAAGGAGACAGTTCTCAGAGTGGACTATCAGTTGTTACTAAGAAATACACTCATCCAGTCACTCACATACTGTGCTGAGTGTGCTGTGAGAAACTTCTGGCATCTTGGACAGGTTTTTTTGGAATGTTGTTAGGAAATTTGACTATGGCTGCTTTTTAGCTCTTTATATTTTATCTTAAAAACCTACTAAATGTCCAAGTACTGCTGACTTTGTAGCCACAAGGGTTTTGTTGTTTGCCTGTCAGAGGCACAGTGATCCTTTGACTGTTTATTTGGTTTTGACTCTTTTTGTGTGTCCCTTCACCTGAAGTACCTAAGCTGATAAATGGGATTTGAGGGTACTTAATATGTTCAAACCAAACACTATCAAGGGAAGGGTGCTTGGCTTTTAAGAAGTAATTAAAGTGTCTGCTATGCAAGGGAGAGATGACTTTCCAAATATCTGAGAAGTAAAAATTTCCGTTCCAGCTACTGACTCATGGTGGAGCGGCAACCTCCTTTTACAGCTTTGGCATGAGGAATGGGAAGGGGGAAAGCTGGAAATGTTAAGGACTGAAAGGAAAAGAGATAATGAGAGGGAGAACCGTAGCTGAAGACTGGTATTGGAAGAGTCTTCTGGGGTTTGGGGAAGGAACTCTGGGTTCCTTCGGTACTTGATCTGACATGCGCATTTATGTTCAGCATTAACTTTGGCTAAAATACATACTTTTGGGGGTGGAGGAGAGAGAGAGGGAGAGGAATACAAGGTGCAGACAGACCCTGTAGTGTTAACTGTTACCTTTTGCTCCCTGCAGTGGGTGACCATGGCTATGACAACGCTCTCCCCAGCATGCACCCATTCCTGGCTGCGCGCGGTCCCGCCTTCCGCCGCGGATACACACACAGCTCCATCAACAATGTGGACATCTACCCCATGATGTGCCACATCCTGGGGCTGACACCACAGCCCCACAACGGCACTTTGGGAAACACCAAGTGCCTGCTGGCTGACCAGTGGTGCATCAACCTTCCCGAAGCTATTGGGATAGTTATTGGGGCGTTCGTGATCCTGAGCACTTTCACCTGCATCATAGTCATCTCCAAGAACAGAGTCGTTCCGCCACGGCCCTTTGCCCGGCTGCAGTTACAAAGTGATGACGATGAACCTTTAATTGGATAGCACAGAGGGAGCCCAGCCTCACTCGCTACACTGTGATTTCAGGAAAAACAGTTTGAACTTGCACTGGATGGCATTCTGTGATGCACTTTATCTGCGTAAAATACTGTACAGCCAGACCTTGCTGACTCGTTTGTGTGCTGCCTGACTAGTGTCCTGTAAAAATATTTTCAAAACAAAACAGTGAACTCTTGGCTTTTCACTGTAAGAGATGCTAACAAAATAAAGATGCTTAGTTTTTCATTCAAGCCTTTGAGCGCTTTCAGAATGAAATTCCAGAGTATGACTAGCCAGGATAGACTAAGTGAATTTTAATATTTGTAAATGATAATTGCTTTTTTTTGTATTAAATTTAAATTAATATTGACTTATTTTAATGTTCTTGTACCTGTGTTGGAAAGAAGATCTTTTTTATGAGAGCTAGAAGTTAATTTTGTTTGCAGAGTATGTTCTGGTTTGCCATTTAATTTGGGGATAGAGGGTATAGGGAAGATCCAAGACTTTTGTTTCTACCCTAAGGCAGCAGTATGACATGACATTGCTGAGAAAGAAAATGGAAGTCGGTGAGGAAAGAATTGGTGCATATCACTTCTATTTTGAGCAATAAACCATGTGGTTCAGCAGTTACAACACTGGACAGGTGGCTCTGACATTTCTGGGCATGTGTCTGTGGCTGACTTAGATCCACAGTTCCTGCACAGTTCCAGTTGTGCTGCTGCCTTATCTCAAGGATGTCAGTTTATATCTTTGAATTACCCAGTTTCATGGGCTGTAGGTGTAAAATTAATGCTTTTAAATCCTGTGGAAAGTTTCTCAGGTGTAAACTCTGCTGAAGGTGTTTTTGTAATAAAGGTGGTTCTGCCCTGTGCACCAGCTGATATTTGTCTTTTGAAGGCTGTCATGCTAAAAAGCAACAATTGACAGTTTGATGTGCAGTCATCAAACAAGTCTTCCAAACTCTTATTTTAAGCCTGGAAATTTAAAGAGAACAGTTAACAGATCTTATCTCAAAAAAATAAATACTCTGTAGCTTTTGAGATATATAGATGCAAATGTCTGGTGAAGACCAGTGCTAATGGTTCTCCTAATTGAAACTCTTGATTCCTTGTTAATGGTCAGGTTGTAACTTGACGTTAAAATTTGATGTAGAAAGCCTTAAATGATATCTTATCTTTCAGAGAGGAGAGGATGTGAGGTTAAATTGTTAATGATAACCCAAAAGAGAACTATGGTTACCGAGTCCTTTTCCTACAAGTTTGATGGTTTTAAAAAATAATTTGAAGTGACAGAGGTACATGGTAGTGTGCAATGTCGTTTCTCTTTCCCAAGCTCCAATTCAATGCAGTTTGGTATTGGCCCCAGACTGCCTTTTAGTGATCCAGCAGGCACTTTGGAGGGAAGGGCTGCTTCTAACTGTCCACAGAAAAAAATATACTGGAGTTTTAGAAATGTGTGGAAGCTTTACTACTTTGTGTCTTCCTTTCTGGGTATTCTGTTATACTGATTAAAAACACAAACCAAAACCTAACTGGTTCTGGTTTCCCCTCCTTCTTAAACTACTAGTTATTACTTACTAGTGCTTTACTCTGGATTAATCTGAGCTTGAAAGAGGCTCAGGCCCCTTGAAAAATCTGTTCTGTTACTGACAGGGTACTGGATTTTAACCTGTTGCTATCCTAGAGCAGTAGCTGGACTGAGCACAGAGTCACTTTCTCATCCTGCCTGAAGTTTAAACTAATTAATTATAGGCACCAAGAGGTCGAGTTAATGAATAACTACAAAGGGAATGTTTTGCAGGGTAGGACCCAGCCTTGGATATGCTGTAAAAGGGAGGACATTGGAGAAAGTTGTTTGTTAGGTTCTCATAATTCTGCTGATTCAGGCTGGGATCCTCAAAAGGTGGTGGAATTATTGGGAGATGCTTTGCATCATCTGTGTTTGGAAAGGCTTGACTAGACTGAATTAATCTTCCCAGCAGACTTGGTCAGATCAAACTGTACTGTCTGTACATGTGAGTTCTGGTGGTTTTTTTCTGGAAGCTAAACCTGATATAGCACAGTGTTTGCTCCACTCTGTTCTCCCCCTTCTCTGCCCTCCCCACAGCAGTTGTCACACAGCCTGTGTTGGATGTGCTCTCAGTTCCTCTGTGCATCCCCCTCACAGGCAGGTGGCAGAGTTACCACCAGGATTTTAATGGCCAGAAATGTAAATGCTGACTGAAGTGCAGTGTGATCTGAAATAGGACTGTTGTTACAGATGGGGAAATCAAGGTCTAAGTGCATTTCTTCTTCCAGCTCTAGGCAGCCCCTTCTGATGAGAATTGCTACAAGCCACTGAGCTGCTGTGAAACCAGATAGTGAGTGGTTGCATTGAGTGGAAATCCCTAACACCCTCTACTCCTCCTCCCTTAGCATGGAGACTAAACAGTGCTACTCTGGAAAGGGCTTAAAGAGGAAATTTAAGTACTAAGAAATAGGATAAACTGTATTCGAGTTGCATTGCTGATCATTTTAATTTCCAAAGATGTGGTATAGTCTGTAACGGTTCTGAGTATTCTTCCTGGCACAATGGGTTTCAGAGTCACTCTTGTACATCCAGGATTTCACACAGATCATGTACAGATGAGGAGAACCTAGAAAAGCACCTCTTTGTCCTTAAGACACAAAGTTTCTTTATTTAAAGATGATTATTTTTTTAAATTCTGGCAAAACACTTCAACTGCCTCATTACAGTTTGTGTTCTATTTCTTATGAAAGCTGGTGGCTGATTTTCTTCCCAAGAGCCTATTCAGAATAAGAACAGCAAAGTTGTGGCTTCTGCTTCCTCAGAGCTGTGATAAAGGGGTGATAGTTTGTGGCAACAGTTAATGACTTGCTAAATAGACACAACTCAGCAATGTTCACACAGGGCACGTTAATTCAGAGGACATTCCTAACACTTAAACTGGCAGTGAAGTTTAGAAGGGGATAGGAGGGATATTTGTAGCCACTGCCTTGCAGTGAAAGCTCCCGTTTCATTATGTTGGCTGTCTCCATAAGGGAATGCAACACTGGGTACAGAAGCCCTAAAACATCCACCCCTTTGGGGTTCTGTGCTTTTTTGGCCATTAGCATCAAGGAAACAGTTCCAGAATTGAGCTGACTTCAACTACAGCTCTGAAACACTGGTTTCAGGGGCAAGTTTAACTTGCTGCCTACACGTTGCCTATGAAAATAAACCAACATATGTATCTCCAAGGATCAGGCCACAGGGACAGATGTTTCCTCTAACGTGCATGGTAGCATTTTTTATTGCAAAAAACCCAGTAATGGAGGTTTGTTAATAGGATTCAGATTAGGATTTCATTATGGAAAAGCTGAGAGCACTATTGGATTTTTCATTTTCATGTGCTTGCAACAATTTTTGTAGCCTACCACCTAATAAATATTTACACCACTTCGACTGTAGGACAAACATGCCATGAAAGGTTTGTACAGCAGCACAGGTATGGTCAACACAGAATCCTTTGCCATTATTTAAACAGGGAAGAAGACTGGGAAATAACCCTGTTAAATTTGCATTTTACAACACAGCAGGACCCAACCGCTGCACATTTGTTCTTCTTCCACATTCAGCTTGTGTTGTTCACACTTGTGACAGGTCTCTGCCCATGACAGGGGGGGCAGTTGAAACCAACCCAAACCATTCTATGATTGTCTGAAAAGTCAGGCTGCACAACCCTTCATCCTACAACAGGCTTGGCAGTGCTGGGTTGATGGTTGGACCCTTATTGTAGAAGTCTTTACCAACCTAAACAATTTTATGAATCTGATTTTTCTGCCTTTTTTTAGTTATTATTTTTCTTGAGACTGCATTTTTTGTAGCAGCATTACTGCATCTCTTTTCCAAGAAAGTCTGGAAGATTTTTTTTGGTGAAAGAAACTGTATTCCCACCATTGGTAACTGATAGCTGGTTTTTCCAGATATAGCAGCAAGGGGGGAAATGAGATCTATTCTAAAAGAACTTTCACTTAAAATTCTTAAGTTCTATCATACTTCCAGTTATTCTTAATAAAGGCATAGACTATGCAGAGCCCAAGAAATATTTGGGATGCAGGAGTTAAGGTCATTCTCCCCTTCAGGTTTGTTTCCCAGAAGCGTTTTTAAATGAAGCCAGCACTCCATGCTTGGTAGGACTACAGCAAAGATGTATTTCAACTCCACCAGTTCCAAACAAGAAGAAACAAAGAAAACATTTGACATCTGTACGCTTCACAGGTCAGTAATGAAACACAACATCATGCATCACTCTTGGTTTCCAAGCTTAAGTTACAAGCAGTACAGAGTGTACTCAAATCCAGTTTCCAATAAACTTGTTTGCACATCATAGAAAGTATCATATACACAGAAACCAAATCCCATGTCCTCCCCACCCAAAAAGATAGTCTGACAAAATGTCACATCAGAGAAAAAATTGCTGTGCTTTCATCATCTGTGCTTTCAATTCCATTAAGCTCACACCCAACAACTTAAAACAGTGTTTGACACCAGCTGGGCAAATATACTAACAAGGAACTACCCAAAAGGTACCTGCAAATACTCCAAAGAACAAAGGAAATGTTTAGCCCTAAACTGAAATACTCAAATACTACAAGATTCCCTTCTTTTTTTTTTACAAAGTTTTATTTTACCCTCCTCAAAGAAGGGCCTCAGTGCAATACAGAACAATGACACACACAATTCTCACATCCATGTCCCCAAATTATTTTGAGTATTATTGTTCCCAAAGCCTTTGTCGCAGGAAACTTACTGCTCTTCCCTTGTTGCACATTTGGACAGGTAAATCTAAGTCCAGGATGACTGAACAACACTGACCAACTCTGTCCCCTCCTTAAAATCAAGACTTACTTTGGCTGATAGAACTACACCTGCCACAATTAAAGGGGGGGGTTAATGAACAACTCTGAGATTACAACCCAGTTATTTTCACATCTGCCATGATTACTGCTATGAAATTGCTGCAATAAGAAGAATTTCTATTAAAGCAGCATGTTCCAAAGTGCATAATTGCAGTAGCTACAAGAGAGGGTTATGGCATCTCCAATTGCCACTGTTATTGCCTTATCCAAGCCTGTAGATCTTTCCTTAAACACACACTAAGGCATAGCTAATGGCCGGCCAGCTCTACTGAGAATCAGCTTTACAGACCTTTTCCTTCAGTGTTTTCTTAAGAAAATGGCAATACAGGAAAAAGACAGTTCACAGCATAGCAACAGCACTGAGTCGGATAAGTTCGCAATATTTCACATATATCTCCCAAACTGAGAGCTGTCTCCCAACAGATCTGCATGTTTCCTGCCTTCCTAAAGCTACTATTACAGCTAAACTTACAGCAGATCCCTTAAGTTGGATTATTTCACTGCCTTCCCTCTCAAGCACTTGCTGAACCCAGGTGTGGCCTCTGGAAACGTCCACATCTGTCTGCAAGACAGGTTGGGGTTGGTGCTAAGCAAATGTCCCTGCCATTACAGAGGAACCCAACAGGTCATCATTAAGTCTGGAATTTAGTCCAGCAAAACGAGTTTTGTACTGCAAACCCTCCCCTTGCAGTACTGTCAGTCACACCGTTTCCTCGGCAGAGCACAACCAAAGCCGAGGTGTTCCCATCCTTGCCCTCTGCTGGGGGCTGTGGATACAGCTATAAATTGCACTTAAAAATACTCAGTTTGCTATTTCTGCATGAATTTTAAAAGTTTCTTTCTCCTTCAGGCATTGTGCTCAGCATCAAAGTGATGAGAAATACTATCTCACAGAGGGAGAAGGGGAAAACTCTGACAGTGAGACAACTTTTCTCACTTCAGACCATGTTTTTCACACAAACCTTAGTCAGCAGCTTCTCACCTACCATTTAAGTGAGCTCACAAAAAAACCCCACAACTACACTAGCAAGAAGATTTATTGCCACACATGAAAGGATCAGAATAATATGTAGCTTTGTTGACTCAGAATTAATATTTTTCCCTGACAGAGGCTTTCCTCCGGAAGAACAAACTCCAGTCTTACACCTTTTTTTTTAATATTAAAGTGTGCTTGTTCAGTTTTAAGAGCATATATGGCTTAAGATTTATATGGCTGCTCCATAAATTGCAACTCGAATCCTGCTTATCCAATTCTAAGGTCCACCAGGCACAGCAGATAAAGCACAAGACACAAGTCAAACTCACAGTAACGAAGAGTCTTTGATAACAGATCAGATGAACACCCAGGAACAGAACTCTGAAACCAGCCTGAATATCCATGTTCCTTAACTGATTCATCTCCCTTAGTCTCTAAGAACCTTCTTATCACAGAAATATAGAAGACTCCATTTGGATATACAGGTGTGGTGCTTGTGTCTTTATCCTGCCAGCTGCATGGAACTTCTAGAAAATTTAGTCCAGTGTACAGGAAATAAAAAACGTGAAGACCTAAGTTTACTTAAAATCATACTTAAAATGGTAAAGACCTGTATTTACCGAAATAATATTTTTTTTAAATTAAGAATCAAGCAGTTTAATACTGATTGCTAAAGGCAATACCACTTAGATTCATATTCTGGGGCTACAATTAACGGAGTAGTTTGAAGAAATATGCCTAATTCTAAATGTAGAGACTTAGCACTCGTGACCTAGCTGAAAAATAATGTTGTTTTCCACAGGATTTAACCCACCAAGTTGTCTGTAATGGTGACCAAGAGCTTCCTTGGGCAGGGCAGTTAAAAAAAAAAACAAAGAAGTTTAGTCCCATTCAGTGACTTGTTAGAATCGAAGAGACTCAAAAAACCTCTCAAGGAACAAAAAAAAAAAAAAAAAAAGAGGGTGGAAATGAAATCACCATTTAATAGTCTGTGAAATGCACCTCAGCTGATGTTATTTATCTAAAAATAGCTATAATAAGGTATTTGAGGTCTGTTGTTACTACATGTCTACATACATAAACAGCTTTCCAGGTTTACCTACAGTATCTTTGACACCTGGAAGATGAAGTGGCTGCAGGGTGAAACAGGAACATGCTCTTTCTCTGCATCCCTGGTCTGTACGTGCCTCAGAGTACCAATGGATCAGCATCCACCTCCTTTTACTCCAGATATTTATGCTGATCCATCTCTTATTACTTATTTTCTCTGTATAAGCTTATTTCAAGCCTCAGACAGGAAATAATCCCAAGTGTTAATGATCTTGCAGCAGTGGCTGGGCAACTTCAGTGTGTAGGATGTGCATGGAATTTGCTTGGGCAAGGACAAAATGCTTAACAAAAACTGCAGTAAAAACCAGAACAAGCAAGCTGCCCAAGAAGACTCCTATGACTGTGGAACAGGTGTCTGCTCCAAAGGCTCCAGGAACTTCAGCAAGGATGTCTTTCACGGAGTTGAGGGAGCCGTTGTTCGGCAGAGGGTCAATACGAAGCAGATGACACAGCAAGGGGTACAAGTCTGTAGCATTCATGACTTCTTTGGTGGCATTCTTTCTGAAAGCAGGCCCAACTGCCACAAAAATGGGATGCATTTCTGGTATGATGTTGTCATACCCGTGGTTACCAACTTGAAATAAAAGATAGAGAAAGGTCAGTATTCTGAAGTTGCAAAACAAGCAACCCTTTCCTAGAATTAGCAGAATGCAGAAAAGGCACAGCCATCAGTTATTCTTGCAAAGGTTTAGAAGAATTCTTTTGATCCATTTGTCTCCTAGCAAATACGAAGTCTCAGAACTACAAAGAGAAAATGGCTTTAAAAAAAAACAACAATGGAGAGCACTATTTGAAAAAAAAGAAAAAGAAAAAGAGCTAGAAAAAAAGGTAAGCTCACAGGGCAGTAACCACTGTCAATGACATGCTACCTATAGCCAACTTTCCTTGATTTTTCTCAAGAAAAAACTCCAACTTTGCAACTGGCCCAGATCTCTTAGAGAAAAATTAAAAAAAAATATGTAGAGACAGATTGTCCATTTGACTCCAAGTTTGACACTTTGTCCAGTTTTGTGCACTATCAACTCATCAACAAGGAAAAGACCTCACTACTGGATCTCCAGTGCCCCTTCCCAGCAGGGGTACTAAAAACTCTGAACATGTAGAACACACAGGCATGAGAAGCTGCTCTGAGCACCTACTGACAAACTTGTTACGTCTTGCAGGTGATGCTCTTTGGAGTCATAACCTGCAGCAAAGTTTAGAAGGTTTTCAATTAAGAAACTTAAACACCAACCACACGACACCTGTATTTTTCCTCCTATGTAACCAAAAAGTTACAGTTTACTGTCTCCATTCTATCTATAATAAATCTCAAAACCCCGAAGTAAGGAACTTAAAATTGGGGTTTTTATTCCTCCATATCACCTAGAATGCATTTTATCCTCTAAGACAAGCAAAAAACACTGGTGTGCAGAAACAAAGACTCTTTGTAGCAACAGAGCGAGGTTACTGTAAGTGTAGCACGCACAAAAGCTGAGGACTTTCAGAAAACGTTTTTGTATTTCCAACCCAACCTTCTCCAGTAAATAAGTAGTACGTGATAAAACAACCCTATTCACCCTCTACTCAACAAATTCAGTTACAACTTTCTTTTTTAATCTCTCAGGAAGTGCTTGTCAGTTTGCTACATCCTGAAAGACCTCAAGTATGAGGCCACTAAAACATGTGACTGATCTTATCTCAGAAAGTCTAATGTTTAAAGAAACACTAAGTGCGGATTCTCCTCCCCTAATAGTAGGGTGCTTCCCATCCCACCAGGGGAGAACAACAGAAATTCTACACACTTCAGTTTTCCCTCTCAATCTTAAAGAAATATAAAAAATGAACATAGGTTGAGACTGGGAGAGAAAGTACCACGTAAGGTTCCTAACTAGCAAACCACCATAAAGACAAGATACTTACCCATAAAAACATCAGACTTATTATGTACAATTTCCCATCCTTTATCAGCCACTGCTAAAATGGGCTGAATTTTACTGTTGTGTTTGTAATGCCATCTATCTGGAATCTGCTCCTTTTTATATACAGTCATGTTGGGATGAGCGTTGGCCAAAGCTTCATATACTTCATCCAGTTTGCCTTCAAAAAAACAAAAGAGACAAAAGACAAAAATTAAACATACCAATATGTTTACTGAACTAACAGTAGTTTAAATACAGCTGAAAGAAGAGGACAAAATGCATTTCCTTAGTGAAGTGAATTTAGTATAATTATACATTACAGTTGTAGGAGACAATGTGTGCACATGTGTTACTGAGAGAAATCCAGAGGATCATTCACGGTAAGATCCCACCTGACACCAGACTTCACAGCCTGTTCCCAAGCAATAAGTGCCCTGCTAATTTTAGAAAAATCCCTCATTTCATAGTTGTCAGAATGTCAGCTTCTCACAGGAATGAGCTAGAAGGCATTCAGTTAAATCCCATGGAAAAGGAACCAACCCCTCCTAGCTCCATGCAAAGCCTGAAAACAAGAAGATAGCTCCTAAACCTGTTCATGAGGTAATAAGGGCATTCAGGCCATATTCTGTCTGTCCCCCAGTTGGCTGTGATGGCAAGTGACACTTTTTATTAATTTTTTTAATTTCAAAGCAGTCTCATTGTTAGCTGCTTTCCTTTAAAAGGGGAAAGAGAGAAGCCACTTTGTTTCTTGGCATTGCTGAATCATCCCGAGCAGGGAACACATGACAAGCACACCAAGGGACAGGCTGGAATGGCAGATGAAGGTGGAACTTTTGGTCTAGAACTGTCAGCCAACTGTATTCAATAACAGCCAACAGCACGAGCTACTCCTCTGTATTCCCAGGGCCTGCTCCTTTCCTTTCCTTAGTCACAGTGAGTGCAAACCCTCAAGCCCTGTACTACCACTGAATAAATAAGCATTTCCCACCCCCAATTCTTTATTTGCTTATTTCCAGTTTCTGAGCTCATCTTTCCAGTAAAAGTCACTTAAGAGCCACAACCAGTTGGACAAGCTGGAACATCAGTGCACAGACAGGAAGAACCAGAACACAGAGACAGAAGGACAAAAACAAGTTCAGGAATTGGCACCTGAGCAAATTTCTTCAATCCTTCCCCTCCATTTGAGGAAAGATTCCTACTGAGGGCTATGCAGTGCATACAACAGACTTATGTGAAATACCAAATCCCTCAGCTGAGCACTTTGTGCACTCAGCTGCCCCACTGGATTGGGCACAGTGTGTCTGCAGGCCCATCTCAGTGACCATTTACAGCCTACGTGGAGTTTGGAACGTACCTCAGGGAAAAAAGGTTGGGAGGAGGTGCCCAATGTCTCTAAAGAAAATGTGTTCATTTTCCCCCTCAGTTTCTAGAATCCAGTATAGAAATTGTGAAGGAAAACTGGAAATACATTAATGTATAATGTTTCTTATCTCAAACTGGCATAAAAACTTGAGAAACACAGTAGAGGTCAAGATGAAACAGCAAAAATACAGATATGATAGAGAGAGTTACAGCAACAAGGGACTCCAATCTAGCATTTCTAGGACTATACTAGTAATAACCTTAATATTGTTATGCCACTTTTCTATATGGGATGGCAGGGAGGAGAAGCCCCAAATACAGCAAACTATGATTTTACACTAAATTAATTATTTTAATTATTTATATCAAATGCAAGGAAAAAAGCCAGCATCAGCAGCTGTGCTACAAGTACTTTCTTTGTGAACATATTATTACTTCCACATGCACTGTAATACACCAGCATGGTTAAATAATGGCTTTAATCCATCTCTCGGAGAAGAAATATGCAGCCAGTTAAACTAAAAGAAATTGCTGCATTTTTAAGCATTCAAACTTTTCCCCAATGTCTCACTAAGTTTTACCATTCCCTTGGCTTAAGCAAGACAAATGGACTAACAAACAGGTGAAGAATCAGTGTTTTGTACTTAAGTGTATGTTAGTTCATAGCTTAACTGACAGTGAAACTCATTGTTTTATAGTAAAAATCATAGCTGCTAACACAGAAGGAAGGAATTTTAGCTGTGCTCAAAACTCAATTCTTGTTTACTGGTAATGGAATAAATACCTGAGTCTCTGGCCAAAACCAAATCCAGGCTATTTCTGAAATCCACTGAAATGGCTTTTTTACTATTCTGTCCTCTAATTGCTGCCTAGATACTGTTTCTTCTCAGCATTTAGCAGACAGGAGAATCAAGTTACACGTCTTCAAGTTCTCATTTACTGCATCAAGGACGTTTCAGCACCAAAGTTTACTTTTACAGCTTTTTTACTTGCTAATGAGAAGGTCCTACTCAACCATCTTGTCTCTATGAGGCTGGAGCTCCCAAACTTGGTTTTTTTATCACCACTGAGGGAAACAGCACTCGAGTGTGCTCAGGCAGCAATGATCTCAGTTTGGACATACTGACAATTTAGTCTGAAGTATTCCTCAAACTAAAAATGACAAGAGACATTTGTTTGCACATAAAAGTCTGCAACATACCCTCCCTACTGGGACATTTAAATACAGAGCACTATCCATTAGTGATGCAAATTTTATAGAATTCTTAAAAAACTCCTTTTCAGAAGGCCACCTTAAAACTCAACTTCCAAATCAGCATTTTTTTGTGTGGACAGGGTTGCTATTTTCCAGGTTAACACACTTGCACCAAATAGTTATAACACTTGATCATCAAAATAAAGAGCAGCACCTCTGCATTAGTGACACTAAACATCAGCTGACACTTCAGCAACCTTTCAGTGACTGCAACCAGACTTCAGATTTTGATTCCAACAATATTCTTGCTCATCATCACAATAAAAACAGTATGAATATAAGTGGATGGCTGTTCAGCATAACAGGGGAAAAAAACTAGTGAACTACAATAGCTGGCAGCTAATCAAATAGCCAACACAAGCTTTCTTTTTATCAAAGCTCCCCATCTGGTCTCAGTTTAACTCTGTTTGAGTTAGAAATATAATTCTTCCACTATGGCTTCAGCACCTTGATGAAAGGCAAGATATGTAACATTCAGGTGTTATCTATCTAGAACACCATTCAGCCTTGATAATGCCATTATATTATCCTACTTCTCACAAAAACTGAAGGATCTTTGGCAACATTAGTCAACAAAAGATAGATTTGCTCCCTTTTCATTTCAGAAAATTAATCCAGGCTTTTGACTGAGCTAGTAAAAAGAATAAAGAAGTGATCCTGCAAGTACTCCTTGTTCAAGGCTGATGTCCTACTGGCATCAGTGCTGCTACCACCACTTCAGTCAGGGAATGATGTCTATAAAGTTTGGATACTTAAGTATCTCTTCAGACAATTTTACCGCTGTAGCTCCTACCTTCTTTTGGCAAAATGGCTACTGTGGGAGAATGGTCAATGACTTTATAGAGCTCTCTGTCCACATACTGATCAAGCTCAATGACCCTCTCTGAGGACAACTCTGACATCCCGTGATCACTGGTGATGATGACATTTATCACACCCCACAGCTTCGCCGCCTTCAGCTTGGAGATGAGATATCCCAGTTTGTTGTCAATATCACTAATTACCGGTCCCATAAGTGGGTTGTCTGGGCCCAGAAAATGTCCCATTTCATCAGGCTGTTCCCAGTAGAGGAGACCAAAGTTTATGGGTTCTTCTGATGTAAACCACTCAATAAGCTTGGCCACTCTGTCTTCAAAGGGAACGGTTTCATTGTAGGGCATATAATGTGTGGGCAACACTCCGTGTATTTTCACGTCTGTTCCAGGCCACATGGCTGCCCCAGATTTGTGTCCTTTCCTCTGGTTCGTTATCCATATCGGGATGGCCTCTTCCCAGAACTTGGGGTTATAGGTATTCATTTTGGTCAGAGAGAAGGTTTCATTCAGAACAGGATCGTACATCTCATTAGCGACGATGCCGTGGCTCTCTGCGTAGAGACCAGTCACCAGGGTGTAATGGTTGGGGTACGTTTTTGTTATGAACACATTGGTGACCTGCTTGACATGAACCCCGTTCTCCATGGCATAATGGAAATTGGGAGTTGAGACTTTATAGATGTAATCCCATCGAAATCCATCAAAAGATACCAGCAGCACTCTGGGCTGGAGAGACAGCGCACTTTGAAGAAATAGTAATAAAATTCCCAGGACTTTCCAACGACAGCTCATGGCTATTCCGGAAGGTATCTTCTGAGGCAACATGGCATCTGCTGAGCAGAGACAGAAGGTTTGTTTGCATTAACATGTTTTGTTAAAGTCATAACTCATACTTAAGAATGAGTAGCTAAAATATTCCTTATGTATTTATATCTTATGTATTCTACAAGAGCATGGACTAGCAGGACAAGGGGGAATGGCTTTAAACTGACAGAGGGCAGGGTTAGACCAGATATTAGGAAGAAATTCTTTACTGTGAGAGTGATGATACTCTGGCACAGATTGCCCAGAGAAGCTGAGGATGCCCCATCCCTGGAATTGTTCTCAGTCAGGCTGGACAGGGCTTGGAGCAACCTGGTCTAGTGGAAGGTGTCCCTGCCCATGGCAGGGTGTTGGAACTAGAGGGCCTTTAAAGCCCCTTCCAACCCAAACCATTCTGTGATTTTAATTCTGTTCACACGACTCAAGGGTATTGACTACTCCTACCTATGACTGGAATTCCTTAATTAACAGCATGACATAATAGGACACATAATTTCTTTCTGCCCTTCCCAAACACCTTCTTGTTCAAAACTCAGTTATCTTCTCAAAGCAAGATAGCTGTAAGAATCCTCACATGGGACTTCCCTGTCTGTAACTGACCTAAAATTTCATGCTTATATTCCCCACTTCTTGCTCAACAGCATCATTTAACCACAAGACCAGATATTCCTCAATCCAATCTTGCACCGATACTCCACACAGTTCCCTTTAGGTTCCCATTTTTTTTCAGCAATCCTCTGAGACAAGTCACTACCAAAATTCAGCTGGAAAACAGTGATTTCGCAATGAATAAAATCATCTTTATCTTCAGAGTACATAACTATCCTAGTTAATATAAAAAGTTATACTGTAACAAGCATCTGAATACCACTGCAGTGACGGAATAGGATCTGTCATTCTGGTAGAATACAAGATACATTCCATGGGAAGTTTTACCATTCCAATTCCCCCGTTCCTCTGATTCTCCTCAATCTCTCTCTCATATATACATTTACACTTGAAAACAGCACAAGCACTGCTGACTGCCCAGAGAGGTTGTGGTTGCCCCATCCCTGGAATTGTTCTCAGCCAGGATGGACAGGACTTGGAGCAACCTGGTCTAGTGAAAGGTGTCCATTCCCATGGCAGGAGGTTGAAACTAGATGAGCTTTACAGTCCCTTCCAAACCAAAGCATTCTGTGATTCTAGGATTTTAAGAACTGCAGGCAGTCAAATGTTACACCAAGCTTGTGTGCCTCCCAAAATTAAAATCCAGGCCTTGAGTTCTGTTAAGAATACACTGACACTTCGGAGATGTAATTCCCCTTTCAGCAAACAGCACAGACCCAAAGGCTACAGAATCTTCCAGTTTCTCCCGACGGAGGATTTCTTCCAGCTGAACATGAAGGAAGGAAGGGAGAACATGCTGCTCTGTCCATCTGAACCCCATCTGCCAAATTAAATGTAGCCCTTCAATTTCCCTTGGGGAGTGACAAATACGGATTTAAGTCCTCTCAAGCAAAATCAAGTCTTTACTTCTGAACTTTACACAGTTAATGATCTCAATGTGACCTATGATTCTATAGATAATAAATGATGGGTGGTTTGTTGTTATTTTTTTTTCCCCAAGGCCTTCCTATACCGGTCTTCCCTGGATACAATCTAAACCCATCTACTGACGCGGGTCTCTCCAGAACTCCGCAGCACAAAGCCCCGGGGACTCGAGGGGCTCTGGGTGGACAAAGCCACCGGTCTGCCCATGTCAGGAGCTGCCACACGGACACACGGACGGACAGACACCGCGGGCCGCGCTCGGCGGCCGCCGGAGCTCAGCACTCGCGAATGCCGAGCCCAGGCCGCCGCTCCCCGCTCGGCAACCCCCAGAACCTCGTGTCAGAGCCGGGCTGGAGGACGCCAGGAACCCCTACCCCACCACCAGCACCCCCGTCTCCGGGGCCGTTCCCCCCGTTACCTGCGGGCCCGCGGAGCAGCGGGTCAGGCTCCGGCACCGCCCCGGGCGCAGCGGCGGCGGCGGCGCCGGGAGTGGCCGCCGGGGCCGTCACTCAGCGCGCGCGGGGCGGTGCCGGGCGTGAGGCGGGTCCGGCCGTGAGGGGGTCACGGAGCCACAGAGTTAATGAGCTTGAGAAGGGTTCTGAGATCGTCGAGTGCAGCCTGTGACCGAACGCCACCATGTCAGCTAGGCTACGGCACTAAGTGTTTCCTTAAACACCGTCCCTGCACCACCTCCTTTGGCAGCCCGTTCCGGTGTCTAATCACCCTTTCTTTCTGTGAAGAAATTTTTCCTGATGTCCAGCCTGACCCCCCCCCCCCCCCCCCCCCCCCGGCACAGTTTGAAGCTGTGTCCTCTTGTTCTGTCGCTTGTTCCCTGGGAGACCGACCCTCACCTGGCTACGCCCTCCTGTCAGGGAGCTGTAGACAGTGACAAGGTCCCCCCCCCGGGGCCTCCTCTTCTCCAGGCTGAGCTCCCTCAGCTGCTCCTCACATGGACGTGCACTCCAGACCCTCCCCCAGCTCCGTTGCCCTTCTTCTGGACATGCTCCAGCACCTCAGTGTCTTTCCTGAAGTGCGGGGCCCAGAACTGGACACAGGATTTGAGGTGCCTCAGCAGTGCCAAGTAAAGAGGTAGAATCCCTGCCCTGGCCCTGCTGCCACACTATTGCTGACACAGGCGAGGTGCCATTGGCCTTGGCCACCTGGGCACACGCTGGCTCATGTTCAGCCACTGCCAACCAGCACCCCCAGGGTGTAAGGTGACCTCAGGACAGTATTTGCCCACCATGACGAGGTGGGAGAGGGGCTCCCTGGAACAGCCCTTCTGCAGGTGCCAAGAGGAGTGGGTTGTAAGGGTGTTGCTTCATATTGTAAATTAAATAGACATTATATAGAAATATGGCCCAGGCAGGGCTGGCTGGGTTATGAGCATTTTTTCCCTGGCAGATACTTCTTCCTGTATTCTGGTGTTCAGACCCACAGCCATGCCCTGGAATGAAGAGCAAAATGAGTTTATCCCGCTTCATCTCACGATAAATTGAACTGCTGAATGGGATAAAAATCCAAACTGGGTTTCCCATTCCCACCTTTCCTAGTTGAGGATCTGTGCTATGTAGGGGTCCACAGCCTATGCCCTGTATGAACACAAACCCCACCCCGCTTCACGGCAGTGTACAAAACCAGTATCCTCTTAATGATGCATGGGAACATGCACCTTATTAATCACTTTATAGCTGGCATGCCTATCTGGTAGATATGTATGTATGTGTGTGTATATATACATACAGGTATATGTGATACCTTCCTCCCCCTGCTCTAGGAACTGTAGTAGAGGACATGGTTCTTTCAGTTGTTTTCTTAATGTCTTTTTTTTCCCCCTTCATTAAGGTTCTGTTACAGCTGTGAGCCTGAGACTAGAACAAAACCAGAGGTGTATGTTGCTGCTGTGGTTAGTAGGCTGTGCAGATGTGGCTGTTGTACAGTTGGAAACTGAGTTGGACCACATGTGTAGCACAAAGTTCATGATCCGATTCCTCGTCGTGACCTGTACCAAAAGCTTTGGAGAAAGCTGTAAAAATAAAAGTAATTAAAGAACTCCACCTGTGTGTGTTGAAATCTCAAGTTGGGTGGCCCTCAACAGCAATGTGCTGTACCACAGTGTTACTCTCACTAGCGAGGAAAAATTGTGCTCACATTTACTGTTGTTTCGGATTTGATTTTGGCTTCTCACTCAGATCTTGACGTGTGGGGAGCTGCCTCTGCAGTGGCTGGGATCAGTCACTAGAGGGTACAGGTGTACCTGGATTTAAGGAACTGCTCTAAATAGCTGGAAATGATAATATTTCTCTTGGATGCCAGAAATGGCTCAGCTGCTTAACACCATTATAAAATGAAAACAAAGCACAGACAAGGAGTTTGCTAATTCCACCAAAATGTTTAATACCATAGTAGATTTTCATTGAAGTACAGAGCTAATGTGAATATTTGTACAAAATATGTGGTTAAAAATAGTATTGATTTATAATATATACAGATATGTCACATCCGTGTCAGAAGTGCAGACACTTGAATGAAACCATGAGTAATGCTTTTAAATCTACAACAACATACACGAAATATTTCTGCAGCTACCCACATTAGGACAACTTGCCAAACTGACACTTAAGGATCCGTCAGTCGTTACAGATGGCATTTCTTTCAGAAGTTTCTGAACAAGAACTCTGCTCTAAAATGGATTCAAAACATTTACCTTCATTAACCCAACAGTGAAGAGAACACACTAATGTAGACACAACTTCCTCGCACTAGATAAACAATCAGTTACAACAATTTGGCTGATTTTCTGGTGAGAATAATAGAGAAGTTTAATCCTTCTTGCTGGATACTCTTACTGATGTGAGGAAACCCCTGACCCAAATGGACCCTTAATACAGCTCTCAGTTACATGGATCTGAATCTTGAAGTCTGTCTTAAGGTTCTGAATAGCTTTATTTTTCATTTGAGACTGCTCACACTTCACAGCTTTCCCAGCCTGACTCCAGTAAGAATCTCACTAACAAACAACCCCCATCTAGGCTTTTGCTGCACCAGGACATATTCCTGTATTAAGATGACTCTTGCTGCAGCCTCAGAACCTCTGTGTAGTGACTGAACAAACTGACAGAAGGGGAGAGAGAATTCAGGCTGGTTTGATTTTTAAAGTTTTCTGAGCATCTCTGCAGTGGAGGCATTCGAGGTTCTTGCCCATCCTACGGGAGTGCTGCTGCTGTTCTGCCTCTAACAGTGCCAGCTTCCCTCCCCTCCAAGCCAAAGCAAATATACTCCACAGGTCAAATAGACCTGTGGGAAAGAGCTTTTACAACATTTCCTTCCTGGTCATTTTACCTCCGAATGTTGCAGTTTACATGTACTTAAAAAAAGAGCACAGCTCATGTTAGAAAAACATCTCCTTTTAAGAGGAAGCTGGAATACTGAAAGCTGCTGTGTTCCCCTAGAAGATGGGCTAAACCAGGAAAGGCCATGTTTGGATTTTTTTTTTTTTTTTTTTGCTAGCATAACAAATTATTCAAGAGCTTTGTGTGAGGGCGAGTATAAATGAGGGTCTAGCTGGGACTCCAGTCCATACCTGGTTTTGATTTTTGGTAAAACAGAACTAAATGTCATTTCTTAGGCAGAGAGGAAGCAAGGAAATGCAAAGGTCTTAAATTCATACTGGTATGTGAGAGAAAGCCTGAAGCAGCTAAAATTTTAGTGGGTAAAATGTTTGCCACTAAAGGAGGACCAATAATAAATTCAGTAAAGGTTCTTTAGAGCATCTAAAAGCACTGTAACCATAATCAGCCTGTGATCCTCTGGGACACACAGCTCTCTGCCATTCACAGCTGAAGCTCTGAAGCTCATTTCCCAGTGCTGCATCCAGTGCCAAGTACCATGGAAGAGCCACAACCGGTGTGGCAGTAACACAGCATTTCAGTTGGGTTGGATGGAGAATCTCACTGTAGTAGGGAAAGCTCGTTTGGTGCTCAAAGTGAAGAATAAACCAGGCCTCCTACATTTCACCTCTAAAGTACTCCAGAAGAAGTTACTATTACTACTTTTTCTAATAAAACACAGTGGTTAAGGCCTGTGTTTTCCAAAGGAATCAAAGAGCTCATAGTTTACATCTCCAGAAAGAGTTCTTGAGCAAGTCTAATTTTTGTAATCATGAACAATCATCCTTTGAGAAACTAAGTCTTTTATGCCAGGCACACAGAAAAAAATTTTTTTTTCCAAATCCAATATAAGAATTTCACAGGACAGTTATCAGCAAACTCATCTCCCAGTTTCCAGTCCTTTGCAAGATCCAGTACAAACTGATGCAAGAGACAACGAACAATTAATTTGAATTTTTATAACAACAAATGTTATTAGAACTTTCCCCAGCCTGGCTGGCAGCTGAATGCCATGTTCCTTGTCCAAGCACTTGTGCCCACTGCATCACCCATGATTATAAAAGCATGGTGAGAATGACATCAGGTCAGGAACATGCTTTTGTTTACCAGGGACTGTGCTACAGTTTTTCTTGTGTACATTGAGCCAAATCCACAGCAAACCAGAGCAAGTTCACATGACTCTGAAACTGCAGCAGCTTAAAATGGAATATGGCATATCCTGCCAACTGCTTTTCCTCTAATTTCTACTGAAACAGAGTTTGGCCTATGTCACACATTTAAGCATTTTCAGTTCTACCAGGGGTATACACCACACTACTCAGTTTACTGATATAGTTTAACTCTTTAAATGTTGCTTTTCCAAACGCCAATGCAAGCAGAACACAAAAATACTGTTTGCCATATTTATTATTTTAAACTAAGCTCTGAATTATACAAGTGTAAAAGTGATTAATTAGGCAGTAGCTTTTTAATAGTCCTATAAAATATGAGTAAATAGAATATTTCAAAAGTATGTACAATGCAATGGAAACGCTCATGGCATCTGTGGCAGTGCTCAGACAAACCACTGGAATCACATCTTGTGAGGTGGTTCGGTCCATCCCTCAGTACAAACAACAGTCTGTCTTTTTGCAAAAAGCTTTTTCGGTGTTGCTGAATGAGAGGGAGGGGGGGAAAGACCAAAATATAACTAACCCACCCCTCCCACCCAATTTAGGATCAAATAAATGCTACACAGTTTATCCATGGGGAGAATTTTTATAATATAAAGCACTTTACAGTAACTATGTCTGGTGTCTTGTTATAGTTGAGGAAGGGATGATCTTGCCATCTTTTCTTGCCAAAACCAAAGTGTACTGGCGTGTGTCTGCGTGTGTTAGGAATGGGGGTTTGTACTACCTTGTCTTAATTTCAAAAATCAAGGCCACAGAAATTCTTTGTTGTTCTCTTTCAAAAGAGGACATTCCAAAATACCCCTTTTCCATGCACTGGAAATGTTTTCATGCTTTAACCTGTACTGAGGAAGTAATTAAAATTTCAATTTCGTATCTGCAGAGGTCAGAAAGGACAAGCAGGCAGCAGAAACAGCAACTGTACTCCCCTGATTTCCTTCTTTTAATTTCCAAGGAGCAGCAGGAGCGCTGTCCACCCAACAGAGGCCCCAGGGCATTGCTGCCAGCTGCTCCCTCTGGTTCCTGCTTTGGGAAGGAAATTAAAAGGATGTCAGCTGTGTCACTGTGCCTCAGGAGCTGTAATGTAACATTCTTCCAGGGTTAAGACATAGGAGAATTTACTGACACTGTGAGAAGCGCAAGTCAGAGCAACTGAGCTCAGAGATGCTAGAGAAAAGCAGATCCCCACTGGGAAAGTAGGGGCTTTGCCTCTGATTTATTGAATTAAATAGGACAGTTCCCCTTCCAGATGGTCAGCATTTTTTGAAAGAAGCCTTCCTTCCATGCCAGGCAAAAACTAGCCTTTAGCAAATACCAGTTTCTCTCAAGAGTCCCAAATGCTGTGACTTTGATGATAAGGACATTATTTCATAACACCTGAAACATTTTCCTTCTGATAACCATTATTTTATCATACACAGGTGATATATAACCTTTGACCATAGTTACAACAGGCTGCTTTGAATTTTCAGGTTTGCAGTTGTGTTTCTATTTCTGTGCTTTAAGCAATGAGCCGTGTCCCACTGCCTCCTGGGTAGCACTACACAGCCTTACACAGCCCAGAGTAGTCAGCAAACAGGGCCTCATTTTAAATCTGTCTGAAAATGCACTTTGAGGAAAGAACATTTAAGGTCCAGTGATTTAATTTGCAGTATAGTTTTACATCATTTGAGGCCAAAGTCCTTGTGTTCAGAACCAGGTCTCTTCAAAGTTTGAGAGCATGGATACAAGGACAAGATTCAGCCTCTGACAGTCTTGCCTATAAAAAAAACCCAGAGTATCACTTTGATTGGTGATGATCTCTGATCACTTACGTGTTTAAATCTTACTGTCCATGTTTATACTGGCCTAAACCCCAAGTACCTCAGCGTTCTGTATGTTCTCAAAAAAGCCAGTGGTGTTACTCCTGAAATACCTTGTGCGGCCTGTGATGGTGTTTTCAACAAGAACATCAGGGTACAGTCTCAGGGCTGTGAGTGACAATTTGTTGACTGGAACCAATTCTAAATACATCACTGAAAAAATAATTGAAGTGAAACCTCTAAGGAGTTACTTTAAGAAAACTTTATACAGTCATCATGAGGATATTAAAGCCCCATTTTCTGTTCAGTCTCTGCTGTAGTTAATGTGCTTCTGTGAATGTAACACACACACCACGATGTCCATAATGCAGTAACAAGTATCACATTATAGATATATGCTAAGTAAAGCACTGCATCTCATTGGGGATATCGGGGGCTGTGGTGGTCAGAGAATGAACTATATGAGAATGACAAGTTTTCATTCTCAGAACATCCTCACCATGCACATTGGGAATGCCATCTCCTGTCCTCACTGACAGAGCAACACTCTTGTTGTCCTGGAAGTGCCACCAAGCCAAGACCACACCAAAGGGAACTTGACCCTGCTGAAACTTTGTAGCCTTGCTGCTAATCCTCCCTCAGAAACCAGATCATTAGGTTTTATGACAAAAAAATCTTGATTACAGAACCTAAGCTGACTTTTCAGATCCTAGAATGAACTTCCAAGATATATTTACTTATTTTAACCTGCAAAGGATTTTAAACTGTGAAATCTCGCTGTGCCATTTCAGAGTCACTTTGGGGAGTACAGCTGCAGTTAATTAGCTTAAAAATCCCACTGTACCTTACACATCTGCAGTATTAATTTCAGTGGAACTACTCATGTGCATAAATTAAGCGCATGCTTAAATATATGCAAAATCTGAGCTCAAATGTCTAGAAAATATGTTCTCAAAATGACAAGTACGCATTAAAAAAATAAATCATCATGGAAGATCTGCCAGACAGGGAATCCAGGATCTGTCTGCTGTCAGCCATGATGCAAACACAGAACAGTTTTTGTAACCCAGTATATATTGCAAGTGAAAGAAACATGCAGGACAGAGTGAAAAAAGGGGATTCAGTTGCATGCAGTCTAATTTCAAGTGTGTAATTATGGTCCTGTTTTCTTTGGCCTAAAAAAAGAGAAGAAAAAAAAACCAGCAAAAGAACTCCAACTAACCTCTCCTCACCTCCACAAACCCAAACTGCGTACAGCTCAAAAAGGGCTTTGAAGCACAGGAAGTGGGAAGGGAAAAGGGCTGAATATTAGAGATGTACACGTAATTACTGACAGCTATTCACCACACCACTAGGAAAGCATTCAGCCTGTATCATTACTGGAACTTACAGTTATGACAGAGAGCAAGGAATCCCATCTTAAATGAGCAGTCAGTCAGCTTCTCTTCCTCAGACTCGGAGAGAAGTACCACTCATACCCTGATGGAAGATAAACCGACTATCCCTGTTGATATTCTGGCTCCCTCCTCCTCAGAGAGGACTGACAGACACCAGACCCTCCAGCAAGCTGCTGCCTCTCCCCTGAGCCCAGAGAGCTCTGTCTCACATCCCTGCCACAATGACAGACCAGTGTTCTCTACAGCTGCTGGTGGAAGAGGGTGGCTTTCTGCTGTTTCTAAAAATATTGCAAAGATTTTTTCTTACAGAAAATTTCCTTACAGAAAATTCCAGGGGATGAAAAGGCCACCAAGCTGCTAGTAGACTAAAAACACACATACCCCCATTTAAAAAAAATAAAAGAAAAAGGGAAAAAACCTCTCTGCTGGGGAGTGAGGAGGGCAGAAGAGCAGGCTGCTTGATGAAGGGCAGGAGCAAGTATCCTGGGAGTTTGAATATCAAGCCTGATATCAGCCTAATTTCCACCCTGAACGATCTCTCTGGTAGTAGTGTTTCACCATGCAAATTAAGCTGTGAAAAGATCCTCAGACTGAAACCCTCCCTTGTTTCTTCAGCCTTGTTTTGCCCTTTCCAGATAGATTAGTTGGTGTGATATGGTTACATGTACAAAGATCTTTTTCCTAGCCCTTTTGTTACATAGGCTTGATTATTGTGAAGGGGTTTCAATGACCTTAATGTCCCGGTACTCAGAAGGCAATGGCTGCCTTTGAACAGAACAAAGCAAACAAAAACCAAGAGCTGTGCTGGAGGAGAGAAGTGCTGCTTCTGCCGGAGAGGCTCAGTTAGATACAGGCGGCGGCAGACCAGGGCGTCGAGTCTGAATGATTTTTGGCTTTGGAGAATTCTTTGGGTCCTCGTCTTCTTCCATGTCGCTGTCGCAGACGTGCACTACCACACTGGGAGTGGACTCTGTTCCCGCGTGCAGCTCATATTTCTCTCCTGGAAGCAGAGAAAAACAAAATATCAAAAGGTGGCAGTCTGGGTAGCAACACAGGCCATGGTACTCCTGGACTGCAGAACAGTCCTGCACCTGGATAGGGTAGATGAGAGTGTGCTGCTCCTAAATACAGGTGAGGGTCAGCAAGGCTGGGCTCTGTCAGCTGTCACTACAGCTCCTGAGGATCCTGCCCTGGGGGCAATGTGCATTGGTCTGTAAGGCACGATAAAATACAGGCACCCTGGTTGTCTGTAATGGTGCTTTGCACCAATATTGGTGCCAACAGCAGTGAAATAAACCCACAAAGTAGGAAGAAGAGAAAGAACACAGAAGTTCATGGTTAAGAAGAGGAACTGGAACTCAACATATCAAACCTTTGGTGTGAAGTCATCACAATTTTGGGTTGGGGCTGTTCTTTATTGTTGTTGTTGTTTTCCTTCAGTTTAGGGTGGCTACAGTCAACCTTAAAGTCCACTGGATTCTGCAACTTGTTACCCTCAGATAGACTTCAACATTTGATCTAATTTTTCCAGAAATAAAAAAATACACATCTCTGCTCCAGATGGATTTTGAGTTTCAAAGCTCTTTAGCTGGGACTGTAACAAATTGTGTCTCTGCAGATGAGATTAGAGCACAGTCTGTCAATGCTCACTAGCAGGCTAAATGCTTAAACAGTACATTACATTTTGTAACTATCTACATTCCTTATTTAAGTCTCCACCCAGTACACCTGCAAGGAAGATGAACATGGTTTGGGTGGTTTCCTGCCAGAGTCCACAAGCAAACAAAGGATCAGTCCTGCATTCAGCCTGATGGCACTACCTGTGTTTTGGATAGTACAAGGGATACAAGTAGGTGTTGGTTATTAAATTGCAAGTAATTAGTTTAAGACTTTAAAGAAAAAAAACATTCCCTCCAAAATGTTCAGAGGTGAGGAAGCTGAGGTACCAGTACACTCAGCTGACTTCTGTTTGTGCTGTGGCACAAGAAGAACCCGGCAGTGCCAGGTGTTGTAGTTCCTGCCTCAAAGCACTTATAGTTTGGTCGTGGTACAAATTTGGATATTTATTTGTTAGCTACTTTGTGGCAGAGTCGTTCATGTGAGGAAGGGGTTGCAGGTTTGGCTCTGAACTAGTACATGCAGTTCTGCGACTGTGCTCATGTGCTGTTTGTGCTGGCAAATTCCTGGTCCAAATAAGCCTGGGTGGCTTGAGACTAGAGGACATGATGTATTTTTGCCTAAAAAATAGGAGGCAACTAGTGAATAATAGCTATAAGTCAGGCATCTTGTTGTGAGAAATATTTTACTGCTGTGATACCATTAATGTTGACATTTAACTGCTCTATTTTTGGCAGCCTTTCCTCTGAATCCAAATTGAGCAAAGCATTACAGGTCTTGCTGATAGGCTAAAATATAAAAAAGAGAAATAGCTCGGTTGTGCTGCATTGAGAAATTATATGGTTTTTCTTTGCCCATTTTCCCTGCAGGCTTCAGCTAATTTCTCAGCTCTGGGCTGACGTCAATGCTGCCATCCAGCACCGAGGGCTGCATTGGTCACTGTCAGCGACAGGCAGCTCTGCAGTGCCACAAACACGCAGCACCGGGCTTGTCCTCCTACACCAGCACCGCCGAGTAAATCACATTCACTGCCCTCTTAAAAGGTAATAATCCCGGTTCAAATGCCACATTCTTTTACTGCTCAAATCCTTCCCAGAAGGACCCTTTCTGCTGAAAAAGAACAGTGGAAATAAGTACAGACACGAGAAAAAAATATTCAGATGCCTCTGGCACGCGTAACTGCAGCAGCAATTAATGTCACTTTGCAAACCAAAATGTGATGCACTTGTAAATTAGGTTTTTAAGGCATTCAGTTATTTCTGAACATAAATGAGCTGCAGACTCTCTTCTGTACTCAGGATTATTCATGCCTGCAGAACTGTGGCTCAAATGGCACAAAACCTTTTCATGGGTGAGCTAGGAACAGGGCAACAGTAACTCTGGGACTTTTGTACAGCTGTATCTTGTTCCAGAATGTAACTATTTTTTGCAAAAATACACTGAAGTGGTAAATACAAAATAAAAATCCGATAGATACAGCCAGATTAGCTCTTCCCTTCTGCTTTTTCTAAATTTTTTTTTCTTTCCTCTTAAACAACACCTCCAGCATAATAAAAACAATGAGTTAAATTTGCAGCAGTTCAACTACTGAAGCAATGGTTGAGTCACTGCCATTGAGTCATGTTTACAAGATCTACGTTGTCCCAAGCTATGAGTAGCAAGTCGAGTCAGCATAGTTAAAAGTCACCAACTTCTGTAGCTAATACCAGTCCAGCATTTGTCCAGTGATCTCATCCAGCTGTCTCTGATGTGGCCTCCTTTGTGTTCTCAGGTCCTCCACTGCCCCATGGTCCTACTAGTCCCACTCACCTGAGGAACTCTAAGAGGCTAAGCCAAAGGATTCCTGGGGACAGGGGTCTTTCTCTTTCAGCAATCTTTGGCCTATCTCTATCCTTTAAAAATTAGTTTAAATATTCACATAAGATGAGATAGCAATGGTAACTCACATAAATTTACTCAGAAAAATACCACAAAATTTATCAAATATACTTGAACATCTAATGTAAAGATGTAAAGCAGGGAAGAATTAAGCTGTGGCATCTCTACCACACAGATTTGTCAGAAAATGTTTCTGACAAACCTCTGAAAAAAGCATTGATGTTCCTCTATTCATTTGCTTCACATAAGAAAAACAATAAGAATTTGAAGTTTCCCCATTCAACAAAAAGCACAGCTACTTTTATGTCACTGGGTGAACCTTTGGTGACCACATGAACCATGAGCAAACCTGCAGCCTCAGGTGACACAAGGAAGATGACCACAGGAACAGCACAAAAATGACTTATGGCATTTCAGAATTAAAAATAATGGCATGGGATTTTCTATCCCTTTGTGAATCAATACTGTGACCTTTCATTGATGGTGCAGCTCCTGTCTAATGAGGCTCTTTTGTCCAGTAAGGACGATGCTCATATACCTAATGAATAATGAACAAATGGTAATAATACTGTGTAGCTACCTCATCCCTGATTTAGACTCATGAGCAAAGGTTAATGGGTTCAGAGCTGCCCACTCCACATTAAATGTGGCATTAGCATCATAAAAATACCTTCTACTTATTGTCCCTTCATCCAAGTATGTTACAAATACTTGGGTGCAAATAACACGCAGTCCTTTGTCCAGGTGCATGTTTATGATGGAAGAGCTACAGCCCATCCCACTAAATACCTCTACATCATGGATGTGTCATGTGCAAAATGGAGGAGCTGCTCCCTGGAAGCCCATAACTGATGTTGCTACAGGAGCAGGGCACCCTCCTCTCCTGACCAGAGGAAAAGTTTTCTCCACCCACCAGCTCCCCTGTACCCTGCCCCTGATAAGGGGAGGGAGGGAAGGGCAGAAGCAGCCATGGAACAGCAGGGAGAGGAAGGGCAGACCTCCTATCTATCACCATTTGTTTGCCCCTCCGTCCCCTTTTAATCCTCTCTGGGAATCATGTAAAGTATTTAGGATTTCCTTTGAATTAGTGAGAACAAACATGAGACTTTGAAAACACCTGGGGACAGAAAATTTGCTGTGTGAGACATGGTTTGAAATCCCTGTGTGTGGCATTTCCTGGGCAGAGTCTTGCTCTCTCCTGTTTTCCCCTTCCCCGAAGAAAGGTGAGCCAAACACAGGGTGGAGCAGGGGCAAAACCTATGCATCCTCCTCAAGAAGCCCAACTAGAGCATGGCAGGAACAGCTACTTCTGAATTGCTCAGAGACAAAAATGAAACCCAGACCCAACAGCCAAGTGGCACAGACAGCTGCCAGGTCTCCTTTGTGGCCCAAGAGCCACTACTGTGGACCCAAGAGCCACCATCTGTGACACTTCAGAATGGTGCTTCTGTAATGTGAAAAATGTATTTTACATGACCTGGAGTGTAGCTTGAGGTGCAAAGCCTGCTGGAATGCTGATGAGGGGCTGGGAAATGTAGAGAGAACCCAAACTGGTACAGACCTGTCTATATGGACTACTAGAGATAGTGCCCAGCCTGCACTGTTTTTCCAACAGTGCCTGCAGCTGTGGAGGTGAGTGGCAACTGAGAGAGTGCAAAATCACAACAGGGAGTGTATGGAACAGATAAAGTGCTCAGCATCCTGACCTGTATTGTGTGTTATTGTATAGTGCAGAGCTCATCAGTGGAGCTGTGATCTGTGAATCAAAGTCATGGGACAAGGGGATTTCATGTGGGCAGCAGGCAGAAATTGAGGTTGGCAAGGGGAGCCCAGGGTGGCACCTGGAGAAAGGCATTTTGCAGTGCAGAATCAGAAACTAAGGTAGTACGGGGCAATCTGTTGTGAAGAAATTGGGGTGACATGTTTGAAAGAGGCAATGGGGAAAGGAGGAGAGATATGGGCAGGTTGAGGAGTGGATAGGGAGAGGGTAAGACTGCTTTCCAGAAAAGAAAGGGCATATTTTCATGCCAAGAGGATGGTTTGTAGATCACTGTAGTAATAATTGGCAGAGCAAACAGCTGCCTTTCCTTTGAGAGGAGCACCTCTGATGTAGATACAGTTTGGACGTGGAGATTCCCCCTTTCTCCCCCTACAAGCATTTCTCATATAAAATTATTTCTGGTCTTCCTCAGTGGGATGAAACTAAGACCTTATAAAATGTTATGGAAAAGACATGAGGACCTAGACTACACAACAGCTTGGCAGGTTGCAGGCATTCCTGTACGAAAAGGTTAGGTCCAAGTCAGGCCAGGCAAGGATACAACCTGGACCTGCCAGGCAAACAGCCAGCCAACCACCCCAGCTCAGCACAATGCCTCTGAGTCTATACTAGCATTTCAAATCTGGAAGTTCTCTTGACAGTGGGAACATTTTCCATCAAACTGATTAACAATCACACACTTCTTTATTTGCAATATATTGAAAAAATTATAGGCTGGTGGTCAGCACCAAGCACAGTCACAGTTCCTGGCTCTGACTGATCTGCAGCATTCCGTTCATGCCTCATTTAAAGCCTAATTTCTGCATCTGCAGAAAGTGAGAATATACATCAACCAGGATCTTAATTAAATATGCCATGATCTTCCCTAAGAGTAAATGCACCCTCACTGATCTCAATTTAAAGTGAAAGGACCAAAAACCAGCTTCCTTTTGAGTACAGCAGGAAGAAACCTGTTCTGTTAGATCCCTGAGATGCCAGTCGGTCACTGCTGCAGCAAAAACACCTATCCCAAAACTGAGCTTGGAAAAGGAGGGCACACAGCAGATCTTTTAACTCACCTACATATTCATTATACTCTGGAGCAAATCTCCCAATGTTTTGCAGCCAGGGAGAGTTTTGGTCTCTAATTTTGTGGCTATGATGATTATGGCAGCATACTAGTGACAGGAGGTGACCTGTATTCATGGAATGGGAAAGGAGCGTGTCCAAGTGGTGCATCTTGCATTCCCAGCGAAGCAGGTCAGTAAAACTCACCTTGTGCCGAGGACATACAAAGACACTATTCACTATTTACAAGCTCACATGAGTTTTCCTGGTCCTTAGATATTTATTTTACCAAATCACTAGATTTAACATAGCAAAGATTCCTCGCAAGTTAAAGACCTGGAAGTCAGCCCCTAACGTTCACAGTTCTGTAAACAACTGTGCCAGTGTTTTTCAATAGCCGATAAGCCATAGTTACATTTTTTAATTGTGTTTTTGAATGGAAAAAAAATCTCCCTTTGCTGCAGCTACCAGTGCTATTTGATTCCCAGCAGTATGTCTTACTGCTGCAATACCAAGAAATGAGTGTCGGTGGGATTTGTTTTTCAATGAAATTCTAAACATAGTAAATGTACAAACTGAGAACAGCAACACTATTTTAAACCCGCCGCTGCAGTTAACTAAAATTGATCCCTCTAACGAGTGCTAAAAATAGAAAGAAGAGAGCACACAGCGACTTTTCATATTGCTCCCTTCAGGCTCCTTAAATCCGGGTGGATTTGACCTTCACGCAAAGCTGTCCCAGTGTGTGGGACAATGAGTGATATTTCACATTCCACTGCTCCAGAACAGGAATTGATTTATTACCCAGCTAGCTCAGGAATTCGTTTACATGTTTCCATTTATAACATTGCTGCATCAAAAGGAAGAAAAAAAAGGTTTTTGGTTTTTTTTTTATTCAGCAGTTTAGAGGCAAAGTATCAATTCTGGAAATAATAATATGCTGTATAGTAGGAAGCATTACATTTCACTGCCTTTTTCTGTGGGCTTTCCTGCTGAAGGGGAATAAACCACAGGAATCTCTGATGCTCTCCTGATATTTATTTTCCCACTGTGAAGGATCCCATGTGAAAAAGATAGGAGATAATCCAGCAAACCTTGTGAATCATGAAACATCTTCCTGCACCCCACGCACTCCAGCTCTGGGTTACTCTGGTGCAGTTGCACAAGAGCCCCAGTGATAAGATGTCTGCGAGTGGAAACTGCTCTCAGAGCAAGCAAGCAGCATCTCCTGTACCACTGGGGAGAAAACAATTCTCTCATCCCACAAGAATTTCAAAAATAAACTGTTCAATTTTCATAATCTCACCCCTCCAATTGTTATTAGATTGGATCTGAAGTGTTTTATTTTGGTATGAACATAATTTAATAAGCTATTTTTTCCTTGTGGTTTATGAATGTAAATTAGATTAATTTCTAAACAATACTGCTTAGACCTGAAACTGGAACCTTTTCCATTTTGAAATTTTAAAAAGAGGATGCTTTAACAGCTTCAAAAAAAACCCATTTGTAAAGATGACTTAATTAAATCAAAAGTAACCCTCTCCTCTGAAAACTTTTGGTTTTATCAGATGAGCATTTTCTAAGGGAAAGCACTGTTTGAAAATCCCAGCTATCTTCAATTACTGGCATCAGCTGTAAATGGGAAGACAGAAGAAAGCCTGTCTGCATTACCCATTGACATCTGTTCTATGTTAACAGAGGCTACAACTTATCCCATTCTACCTGTCTGCAGTTTTCAGCAGAAAATGAGCATTCATAACAAAGAAATCCTGCTGGGACTGAGGAAGGGTAGTTCTCTCTTGACAAACTTGTTAATGTGAGACATTCTCCACTCCAGTGGACGTGCTGTAATGCCTAAAGATTTGATGAGGTATCTGCATCTTGGAATGCAGTACCAAGCAGATGTCATTTAAGAACTCCTCAAGTTCACGGCAAAACATTTGTCCAGCCTCCACCTAAACCATCAATTGCCTCATCTAAGCACAAACCCCAGCACAATAAATTCTGTAAGCAAGCTTTGATCTGCTGTTCAACCCAACAGCACTCATGAGCTGCAGGTAACATTCAATTCTGTACATACATCTGGCAAAACTCATTCTGAAGAAAAGAACCAGTTGACATCCATCAACTTAAATCCAAAGCTTTAATGTGACTTATAGACTTTATGCCAACTCCCTCTACAGCTATTATCTATGTTGATATTTCTTGTCTTCTTTTTCTGATGCATTTTCACCCAAGGGCCACAAGCTTACCTGGTCCAAGCTTGGAAACTGCATAAAGGAGGTCGTAGTTGATGACAGGTGTTGCATCATCTATTGGTTGCCACCCTACAGGTGGGGAGGCTGGAGGCGAGATGAGAAACTGTTTTGCAGGCTGTGGTGGTGCCAAATGAAGCTTGTCTCCATCTGTCTCAGAGGTCTGAATCTTTAAAGCATAACAAAAGACATTGTTTAGTACAGGGTAGAATCACAGAATGGTTTGGGTTGGAACGGACCTTTAAAGATCATCTCGTCCAACCCTCCTGCAATGAGCAGGCACATCTACAACTAGATCAGTTTGCTCAGAGCCCTGTCCAACCTGATTTTGACTGTTTCCAGGGATGGGACATCCACAACTTCTCTGAGTAATCTGTGTCAGTGTTTCACCACTCTTACTGTAAAAGACCTTTTCCTTACATCTAGTCTAAATCTGCCCTCTTTCAATTCAAAACTACTCCCCCTTATCCTATTGCAATAAAAGGTTTGTCTCCGTCTTTCTCACAGACCACCTTCAAGTACTGAAAGGCCACAATAAGGTCTTCCTGGAGCCTTCTCTTCTCCTGGCTGAATGACCACAGCTCTTTTAGCCTGTCTCCATAGCAGAGGTACTCCAGCTCTGTGATCACCCTCGTGTCCCTCTGGACCAGCTCCAACAAGCCCTGGTCCTTCCTGTGCTGAGGACCCCAGAGCTGGATGCAGCACTCCAGTGGGTCTCATGAGGGCAGAGTAGAGGGAGAGAATCACCTCCCTCTTCCTGATGGTCACTGCTCCCTTTATACAGCCCAGGACACAGTTGGCTTTCTGGGCTGCCAGTGCACATTGCCAGGTCGTGTCCAGCTTTTCATCCACACAGGATGGCTAAATGGAATGATTACTCAAACAATACACTTCTAATCCCAAATGCCACCCAGGCAGGGTTTCAACGTCAGTCTCAGCAGAGAAGGCCTGGAGATGAATTTCATCTCAGCCTTACAGATGGTGCCTCTGCAGTAAATGCACAGCGGAGGGCTGTTACATCAGCAAAGCTACACTGTTTGTGCCTATTGTATACCTTCTCTCAGGATAAGTACAAAGCTTTGGTATCCACAGCTGCTAGTTTAGAGATTTTTGAGGCTGAAAAGATACCGTTGTGATCTCGTCTAAATGCCTAAATAAAAAGACATTACACAAGGAACCAGTAACTCCTGCGTCAAGGCCTTATAAGTAACTTCAGAAAGGTTTCTAAATATTTCATTTCTTTAGTTGAAGTGATAAAGGAACTTATCATGTTCCTTAGTAATTTGCAACTGAATGTTCTCATCTTATTTCCATCTCAAATTACCTAGTTTAATTCCTGATCTTTTCTTTTATGTTAAAGAAGCCTCAGCGTAAGTGAATTATACTACAGCCATATCTGAGCAAGGTTACAACCACCTCGAGCCCAGAACAATAAACTGCATTTCCATGACAGCAAATGCATCAGGGTGCTGACAATTCTGCCATACTGGAATGGGTTTGCAAAGAGCCAGTCTGGGTCTCTCAACTCCACGTTTCCCAGAACTTCTAGATCTGGAAGTTGTTCTTCAGCCTGGCTCAGGCCATACACTGCCCCAGACACTGTGCTGCTTCCACATCTTCATCCCTGGACATGACTAATAAGCTCTCTTAAGGCTGAGTGTACTGGAGAGCACAGTGCAGATGCCAGAATGGCTCTGCAGGAAATCTGCTTAAATAGGGAGACTAATCACTATTGTGCACATTTTTCTTTTTCTTGTTATCCCAAGTTTCCAATTAACCTCTTGATTGTGCAGGAAGAATGAAATGGTTCTCAGATCTGCTTAACTGCAAGTTTTGAAACCTCTCAGAAAAAAAAAAAAACAGAGCCAGATCTAGGAGATTTAGGCATATAAAATGGGATTGAGGTGGATTCTCAACACATAAATCCAACTGTAAGATCTTCTGAACTCATCTCCTGCCGAGGCTCAAAACAGCTCCTATTTTGACCAGGATGAAAAGGATCACAATTTAACAGCCTCTTGGGTTTGCCTGATACCTTCAAATGAGTCAGCCCTTAATCTCAGACCTCTGAAGGGCCAATCTGGCAGCCCAAAGCATGCTTACATTGCTCATAGACACTAGTGGGTATCTCACATGCCACAGTGGTCACAGCAATTCATTAAAATGTATTCAGAAGAGGCGGTGGTTGGGCTCTCAACCTCCCTCACCTTTCTATATGCTGGCTGGGGCCTGTTACCCACCCAGGCTGTGGAAGGTCTGTGTTCTTTCTCCCTTGTCCAAGGAGAACTGAACCCCCCACCTGACACTTCCAGTAGATGGATATAATCACCTATGCCCCCAAGCTGAGAGTGTTGTTCTTCCCCTACCTGCTTCCTTTTACTTGAACTTAATGAATTCTTTCTAGAGAATTCAATATTTGTAATTCATGTATTCAGTAAGGAAAAAAACCCAAAAGGCAGGAGGAAGCCTGACTGTGGCTCAGGGTTGCAGTCAAATAAGTAATCCAGCTTTTTTTTTTTAATTATTACTCATTTGGATTCTTTACATTAGCAGGTTTTTTATGGTTGGTTTAGAGAGTTACCCACAGACAACACCCACTGTTGTAAATCACCTCTAAGCTATGTAATTCTGTGCGTTGAATAAGCAACTTTAGTCCTAAGTGGCCCTTTAAATTTACTGCAGACCCTCAGGGCAGGTACAGTTCAGTCAACATAAGGAGGTTTGAGTAATCTTTCAGAAGAGAGATTGGGCATGGGAGAAACATTTATTACTTTTATTCGGTGATACTGCACAATATTTCTATAAAAGCTCTTCACTGACAGAAGTAGATTCCAGAATTCATTACCTGTGCAAAATACAACTTTAACTTCTTCCCTCTGAACTGTGTTTCATGCAGCTCTATTCTGGCACGAGCAGCTGATTTGGGACTGCTAAAATTTATCCGCACACGCCTGAAGCTTTTGAACAGCTGGAATGTCACACAGTCATCATAGGCACGGAACAAGCCTTCGAATTTCTCCTGCAAATTAAAAAGAAACAATGCTGAGGATTAATTTTGTGCTCTGTCACATCAGTCTGTGTCAAAGGAGAATCTGAAACTTGACAACCATTTAACCAGGAGGTTTCAGACTGTGGCCTTTGGGGGCAGGTGTCCATAGAGTAATAAAGGCTCTGTGAAAACAAATTGAGGAAAGCACTGGTCTGGTATTGCTGGACTCTGCAAAAAGTTTGGGGGAAGAAGACTGCAAATTGAGAACCCAGCAGCTATTGAACTTCTCACAGAAGTTGAGCAAAACTGCCACAGTGACACATGAAATGAAGCTGAAAAGGGCACATGACTGAAAACACCAGACAACTGTGGGCTCATCTCTACAGAAGCAACCATTGTGCTGAATTACAATGGAGTCAGCAGAGAAAGGCTGGAACTGAGGGTTACATCCACATCAGCACTGCAGTGTCATTTGGTATTGCATGATGTGTTTGTTCTGGATGTTTTGTAACTTAAATACTTAGTGCAGAAACACAATCATTCCTTGAGAGTTCCTGGGAAACAAACTGGGTAACTGAAAACAGTGACCTGTCCCAAAGACAAATTTCAGGCTGTAGAAACACTTTCAAAAGAACATGACAAAAATATGGATATTTCAACATTGTAAAAGAAAGGTCTGAAGTGTACCACATCCATGGACCTGGAGATGAACAGAAATTCAAGGTACGTTGGCAGCCTTGGAGCCTCAGACCCTCTGTGATTTCTCTGTAAGCTGTGAGCATGCAGAGGACTAGTTCCACACCATCAAATAAAAGCAAAATCCTTAAATGAATTCTGGCACTTGCACAGGTCTTTTCATTCACACAAGTACAGATTCATAAAATATTAAGGCCGAAAGGGGGGGCAGTTATCATTTAGTCCAGCCTTTGCATTTACCCAGATTTCAGACTGTTATCCACTGAGTTGCACATCAATTCCAAGCATTTGAATTACTGCAACGAAGATTTGAAGTCTTAGAAGATGGACAATCAGCCAGAGCAAAGCCCTTTCTCTTAAGAGTGCTTTATCCTGAAAAATCCAGTGTTTGAGATGATTTGCAACACCATTTCGTACACTGAGGGCTATTATGTCAGAGGTTTGTATAATTACAATAACCTAATGTATAATTACAATAACCTGATGTGGTTGCCCCATCCCAGGACATGTTCAAGGCCAGGCTGGATGGGGCTTGGAGCAACCTAGTCTAGTGGAAGGTGTCCTTGCCCATGGCAGCAGGGTTGAAACTAGATGATCTCTAATGTCCCTTCCAACGCAAACCATTCTGTGATTCTGTTTTCTTTGCTATCTCTGCAAGTCAGTATGGTTTTACGTGTTTTAAAATATGACTTCTTTTCTTCTCATCCAGGAAAACAATTTCTTATCCTTAGAGTGAATAACTGGTAAAGACTGCAGAAGATAAAAAAAAAAAAATGCAATTTATGTAATCTCATCAATACTTCAGTTCTCATCTGTTGAGCTTACAAGCAAAACAAAAAATTCAGAACTCAGAAAAAATGTATCCTGAAGCACAGTGCAGCTGCATCAGGGAGCACTAATGGCACTGGGGGAGTAACTACTGTCAGCCTGAGACATTTGTTAAAGAGTTAACTGAGAAAACAGACCAGGGCCATGGCAAAGATTGTGACACACCAATGCGCATGTACCAGATCTCCTTTCATTCACTGCCAACTCTGTGGTCTTCTTCCCCATAACTGATATTCCACTTCTGGCACCCTTTCAAAGGAACCTCCCTGTGGTCTATTAAGCTTTCATGATTTTCATTTCATTCTGCCTGACCTCGCTCACCTCTTCCTCTCACCGCAGGAGACACTTTGGAGGAATAAAAAAAGAAAAAGGAAAGAAAAAAGAGAGGCAAGAGCTCCGTGGTTTGGCTGAGGGTGACTAAAGGCACACAGCTATCCCCAAAACAGTGTGATGCTGTTAGGTTTGTACAAGCGGGTCTAGTCATACCACCTAATGTACAAATTGTCAACATTTCCCACATGAGTTATGCCTTTTGTCTGCTTTGCTGACATTTTTGAAAAATTCCATTTTCCTGAGCAGAAGTCTTCATCCAGTGGCATTTGTATAAAGGTCAGCCAAAAGCAGAAGCCATTTCAGTCCTGTCCTGCTTGGAAATTTGATGCTACAACCTTCACAATGACCAGGCTAAATAGGCTGGAGGAAGGGAGAGAAAGGGACAGGAGCCCAGCATCCCTGTAAAGTAGGACTCACACAGCATTCAGAAACATAGTCCAAATTAAAGTGACTAATTAAAACTCATGTCTCTATGACACCTATGTTACCTATTTCAGATTTCTTCAGTACATTTTGAAAAAGCATCTTGAAGTAAACAAGCTTTAATACATATATAGACATGGTTTAGTAGGGGACTTGGCAGTGCTGGGTTAATAGTTGGACTTGATAATCTTAAAGGCTTCTCCAACCTACACAATTCTATGATTCTATGAGAGATATCAAGGTATTTATATTTATATATCTAGTCCCCTGTAGTAGCTCTCACTTTCCCTACAAGTCAACAGTGAAATAATTCATCATATTAAAAAAAAAAAAGTTTCACCAATCATGGAAGAAACCATGCATGGACTTGTCTGAACACTTGGAAGTATCTGTTACGAGTGACTGTTTATTAGGAAAGAGATCCTACCTGTATGGATGCAGCAGTATTTGCCTGCATCAGCCAGTGCTGTGTGCCCACCCTCTTTGTAACACAACCCAGAACCCAGATCTTGGTTGGAGTCATAATGCAAAAGAAGGTAGGACACAATTTCAAACGTGGGTCCAAGAACAGGGAGCACAAGGAATGTTCTGGGCACGTTCCTAGGCAATCCTGAAACTCTTTCTCATTAGGCACTGAAAGGAATAGATGGAGTATCTCTAAAAAAAGCTGATTAAGTGCTGGATGCCACTGCTACACTGGGAGAACTGTAAAGCACTATGGACTTTATTCTGCTTACTTTTCAATTTGATACTGGAACAGCTTTAGAGATCCAGCTTTGATTAACACTCCTAAAAATGCCGTGGGGAGGAAGAAAATCAAGCCTCTATTTGATATTAATACAGGGCAGTTTATCCACAGTGGGGACAATTCTACTGTACCAACTGAAACTGCAACTCTTATTAAAAAGAGCCATACATCTGGATTTTTCTACGTTTTCAGCTGATAATAATAATGACCTCAGCAGAGGTCATTAATCATCAACTGAATTTAATGGCCCTCAGCTGCATCTCGAGCCATCCCAACTCCTCCCAGCTTCACATTAATTCCCAGGAAACGCCTTATGCCTTAATTGCTATTGCCTGTGACTTCTAATAAGTGCTGAATGTACTTATCTGGATAAAAGTCTTTCAGAGTCGTTCCAATCTATAAGAAAATTTATCATATACATTTTAAAGACCTAAGCAAATTCTCTCCCTTTCAAGTTTTGTGGATAAATTATTCAAGACTCATAATCCTCTCAATTCAGGACTTTTAAAGTGCTTTTAGGATTCAGTACTTTTAAAATGCTTTTAGAAAATAAGTCTTTAAACTTTCAGAGCACTTTGAAAACTTACAAAAAAAAAAAGGGATGTCCAAAGTTAAGCAGCAGTGATGTTACTCTTGAAAAGTCAAAATGCAGAAAGTCATGAGTTAAAAATTTATTTCTGGGATTTTGGAGTGTCTTCATCCATCCCAAGTATGTCTCCATGAGGCTCAATTAATGCTCTGGAAAATGTGAGGAGCCTTCATTTGATCAAGTTCTCAATTCTCCCTCGTGAGCTCCGCACCCCCTCTTCATCTCTTTCCTGTGCCTAACACTGGGCACCTTTCCCCACTTCTTTCTTTCCTGTCACCTTCTGTCAGCTCCCATCACCCTCACTCACCACCTCTAGCAGTTTCTGAAATTTCTTTTTTTTTTTCTAAATTAACAAAATTATCACAAAATAGGACCATACTAATTAGGGCTGCTGATTACTCAAGCTTGATGGTTATCATTTACAACAGCCAATGCCGAGGACAAATGCAAGGAAGAAATGAGGGCTGGAGTGACAGACATGAGCTAAAAGCCTCTGAGGACAAGGGCAAATCTATGCTCTCCTGGACTAAAAACTATTTCTGCCACTAAATGAGAGCTCACCTTGACCAACACCGTGTAAGTTACATGATAACGATGATCAGTGAATTGCAGCCATAAGGAGGCAAACAAGATACTGGATATATCTGGAAAAGTATTTCCAGTAAAGCAAGGAAAGTATTAACAGCATTATATAGAGCACTGTTGCACCTCATTAAAAATGCAGGGTTTGTTGGCTATATCCCAAGCAGATTAAGGCAAATGGGAATAGATTCAGATAAAGGTTACAGGGAGCTGGGGGCAGGGGGGACCTTATTTCTCTCTACAACTCCCTGAGAGGAGGGTGTAGCCAGGTGGGGGTCAGTCTCTTCTCCCAGATAACAAACAATATCATAAGAGGAAATGGCCTCAAGTTGTGCCAGGAGAGGTTTTATCAGGAAGAATTTATTAATGGAATGGGTTTTCAAGCATTGCAACAGCCTTCTCAGGGAAGTGATGGAATCACCATCCCTAAAAGTGTTCAGAAAACATGTGGATGTGGCACTTGGGGACATGGTTTTGTGATGAACACGGCAGTGCTGGATTAATGGTTGAACTTTTAGAAATCTTAGTCTTAGAAGTCTTTTCCAACTTTAACCATTCCATGATTCTATGAATGAACAACTCACTGAATAAGAAATGAAAATGCTTGCCTTATTTAGCAAAACAAAGCAAAGCCTGAGGATCATCAGTAGTTTACCAGAACTGTTCAGAGTCAGGACAAAGGACACTGTGTAGAGTAGAAACTAGAAAACTGTTGGCATAAAACAAGTGGAAACAGTTGGCATAAATAGGTTCAGGTTAGAAGTTAAAGAAAGTTTTAAACATCAGAGTAATGACCCAGAAACAACCTTCCATTGCAGCAGCGGCAGCAAATGATTTTTTTTTAAGATGGAATTTAGTTAGTTCATGTGAGGGACTGTGACAAAGTATCGACAAAACGAGCATTGTAAAACATGACTGCCAGAATTAGCAAGTGAATTGGGTTCTGACACAGCAAGTTCCTGTGATTTATTTCCAAACATTTCTTTCATGAATAGCTCCACTGGTATTGTGTTCATTCAGGACAAAAGCCAAGGCCTAATTCAAATCAATGGAAGCCTTCCCACAGACATCAGCGAGCTTTGGATTAGAGCCCTAGAATTCAGAACCCAAATTACATTTTATTATTCAGTGTGTTTGCACTCATTATCACCCTTGTTACACATTTGATTTAGGAGATGGCTGTGATTTAAAACTTTAGTCTAATGTTTTTCCTAGAGTTTTGCAAGCAAACAAAGCAAGCACTTTTCCTATTTTGATTTTTCCTGTTCATTTATTAAAACATACTCCAAGGAACTAACTACAATAGGGAAAGAGACATAATTTACAATTACGAAATATGTTTTTCCTGAAATTAGTTCTGCACTGGATATAAATATTCCTGTAAGACATAAACTTATCTCTCAGAGTTGAATATATCTGTTTCCACATAGCCACACTGGTTGCAACACTGCAGAGTTCTTGTGCAGCACAAGAAGAAAGATGGAATTTGATAGAACACATGGAGGCCAAGCACTGAAGAGTCTGATAACAAAAAATAATCTACCAACAGATTCATTCCTTGTTTATAGCAAAGAAGATGGGCACACTGGTTACTTCTAGGGATATAAAGGAGTCACTAAAGTGACACACATTTTAAAAAAGAAACAAAAAAAAGAAGCCTAGAAAATATCAGCTGGAAGCTACTTCATGATTGGGATATGTAAATGTCATATTGAAGGTACTGTAATGACCTAGCCTGGATATTGTGTATGGCTCTGCTTATCCTGGATTAAGGAAGATAGAGGCATGCTGGAAGAGCAACAAATGACTGCAAGGATGATCAGAGAAGTTGTGAACCTGTCACAGGAGGTGAAGGTAGATGATCCCCATCCCTGGAAGTGTTCAAGGACAGGGTGGACAGGGCCCTGAGCAAACTGGTCTAGTGGAAGATGTCCCTGCCCATGGCAGGTGATCGGAACAAGATGATCTTTAAGGTCCCATCCAACTCAAACCATTTTATGATTCTATCATCTTGCCTTGGGAAACAGAAACTAAGGTATGATGCGTTTCCTGATACATCCAAGTACAAGGAAATCAGTAAACTATGTCAGGGATATGAAAAATCACTATTGATTCTCAGTTAAAATTCCAGGAGTGCTGTAAATAGAGAAAATATTTAAACTGATGATGATGATGATGAGTAAAGAGTTTCTATTGTCCTACTGCCTTTAAGAAATGGCAGAAGCATAAAATACAAATTTACCATTCAGTGATCCTCTTAAGGTATAGGTCTCCAGGTCACAGCTTTTTATTTTACCTTTCACTGGAGGTAACTGTAGCTGAGGGTGTGGGATCTTCCCTACTTACGAGTGGGACAGGGTATTATTTGAATAAAATATTCAGATTGAATACTAGTGTCTGAATGTTGGTTTGCAGGAAGTTTCTTCTATTACCAAAGGGAATCCCTCATACAATCCCATAGCTGGAAACAGTAACAGAAAAATATGTCCTTCCAGCTGTCATTTGCCAGGGTACATTTCAGGATGGCAACATCTCTAGATGTGAGACATTTTGAAAGGGGGGAAAACCAGGGTATTTTGTCAACTAATCAGAACTACAAAGTATTCTCCAACGACCACTGTACTGTCTAAAAGTGTGTTCCTCACATTGGAACTCAGAGAAAAGCTCCGCTTATCTCATCCTTAAGGTAGAGGAGAGCATTAAGATAGGATTAAAAATAACTTGGGTTTATTTTACATTAAACATGGCAATAATTAGCATCTTCCAAAATTGAACAATTGTCTCAGGATAGGAACAAACCAACCCAGGTTTGCTACCCTGGTCTGTTCAGTTTGTTGCTCTGTGCTTGGCTTTCTCTTGTTTTCAAGGGATGAAGGTCAGGTAAATTGTGAGCCAAAGATGAAATAAAACAGTAAAGCCAAAATAAATTTTACAATTGGACTTTGAGAGGGGCGGGTTAAAATTTATTAGAACTTGCTCTTTTTGGTTAAATTAAGGCCAATTTGCTTGCACTATTGCAATCATGATAAAGGGGATCCTAGTACCTTTAAGCTTTACTATGTAAGGGATGTGCGGTTTGTATTCCAGCTGTGACCCTAAATGACTTTGTTGCTCTGCACTTTGCAGGGAACAAACCCTAAAGAGACCCACACTGGCCACAAAACATGTCAGCACACAGTCCTACTCCATGGCTCACACATCCTGCCATGTTACCCTCACATGCTGGGGCTGTTTGGAGGCATCTGCGTAGAACTTTTAGACCCTGAAGTAAGCGTCAAGGGTTTTGCCTTCATGTTGTACCAAAATCATTCTGACAGTAGAAATATTTGATATAATGCTTACTGCTTACAGATTCAGTGTCTTGTTCCAGAGACAGACTTTGAGAAAAGTATAACAGACGTTACATAGCGTTGTGAAGACATTTGTAATTTGTTATCCCTCAAAAAGTTGCGATGACAAAAGTAGGTCAGAAGTTGGAAGTTCTCTAGTCCCACCTCACACTGGGACTAAAGCAGCAAGAGCCATCCCTCACTACCAGCCCTCCTGCATTACATGCCCACCAAGGCATGACAGCATTGCAATGGCACAGCAAACTTCCTGGTGAACAAAACAACAGAGATTTTTCCCTCTTGAAAAATCAGCTGAACCAAATACATTTATGTTCAGCTTCCAAGTCATCAGCACAACAAAAGGTACAGAGATAATATCTGCCCCAAAGCTTAATGGAAATGGCATTCACATTTCGGAAGAGGCTGACAAATGTCAGGGGCACAGAATTTTGCTGCGTTGCCTTTTCTGTTTTTAACCAGCTCACATCCCTGTTTACCTCAATGTGACGCACGTTCCTCCTGCTTAGCTCCGCTGATCTGGAAACCAAAGGCTCCTTCAAGATGAAATAAATTGTTCCTGTGGCAATGCCAAGGGGGTGATTTAATATAGTTTGGAGACTTCTCAATTCAATTTCACACCCAACGATTGAGCTAAAAGAAAAACCCACACTTTACATTCCTTCTTTATAGGAGAACTGTTATTTTACTGTATCACCAGCCTTAGCTTTTCTGAGCACACTATATCTGAAGTACTCCACTTCCAGATGCTGTATGAGCTCCCTGAAACACTGGAAGTGCTCTTTCAAATAGGCTGGCCAAGTGCACATCCATTAGTTTTGCTCCCAGTGCTAGGGAGTGTTCTGTAGAGACATCATTCTTTGTTCCCTGAGATGTGATTCCTGGCTACCATTTTGTGCAACATCACTCAACAGTTTCCTTTTTTTTTTTTTTTCTCTTTTTGCAAAAAAAGTATTTAGTAGTGAAAAAAAGAAAAACAAGGAATAGGTTTGGGGGGGATTTAACGCAATTTGTTTTCCAAGTAGCAGCCTTACATTTTGCCTTGAGAATGATAAAAATAATGATAATGAAGACACAAAGACAATATTCAGACTGCCCTGAAAAAAACAAAAAAGCCTATTTTTGTTTGCTTTAAGATTTCAAACAATAACTGAGTAGATAATGTATGTACTGATCTCCAAGGAGATCAACAATTTTGCCTTGTTGCTGCAAACATTTAAGCTCAACAATTAATTGGTAGCAAAAGGATCAAATTCCTGTGTATATGTTTCTAAGTTCTCATTATCTTAATGTAGCAAACAAAATAAGGAAATAAAACAATCTTAGTTAAGTTTTTACTAAAAGCTGCTACGTTTATATGAGTAAGGGTGTTCCAGGAGCAGATCTCTACAGCAAAACAGTTGGTGCTGAGGACTTTCTGATCAGGTGCCATGGACTGAATGCCCATTAGCTGTTGGAGCATATCAGGCATGCTATTAGAGTTCATCTTCTATATTCATTTCATCTGAAAGGCATCCAGTTCATGAACTGCTCTGCCATGTGAGCAAAAAGTACAGTTAATGGAGAGCAACAGGAAAGTTTTCTCATGGAATCCCCAGCTCAAAATGCTAATGGAGATGCAAGCTGGTATCTCTCATAAAAACAGTTAGCTGGTACTCATGGAAAAGGAAAAAAAAAAGCAAACCACTGCAACCAAACTGAAGTGCTAGGGACAGTAATAAGTAAGGGATTGGTGATCAAACTTGTGCAGGAAACTAGGACTGAAGTTATTCACTGGGAGAAACTATGTGAAAATTATTCATATTCAAAGAATCATAGAACAGTTTGGGTTGGAAGGGATCTTAAAGACCATCTTGTTCCAACCCCCTGCCATGGACAAGGATACCTTCCACCGTCCCAGGTTGCTCCAAGCCCCTTCCAACCTGGCCTTGAACACTTCCAGGGATGGGGGAGCTACAACTTCCCTGGGCAACTTGTGCCAGGGCCTCACCACGCTCAGATCAAAGAATTTCTTCCTCATATTAACTGTATAAACTTTGGGGCCATAAGAAGAACTACATAAATATCCATCTTCTTATAACACTGCTCTTCACTATTTTACCAAGCTGTTGAAGTGTCAGGGGACACCTCTGATGTTGTCAGTGACGCAGTATCAGGACGTCAGTGTGCAAAATGCTAAATGCAAGAATGAAATATCACAAAGGGAACACTAAGAGCTGAGAAACTGTGTTTTATTTATACTCTTGGAGATGCAATGTTGTAAAACAACCATAAAATACATACTATTCATTCCATGACTCTGTCAACCCAGTTAAACTAGAAAAATAAACAGGAACAAGCCATGGGACAGTTTAAACAAATAAAATGCTTGCCTTGCCCATTCCTGATTTACTATTTTGCCTACAGTGATCAACATTTATAGCATTTCAGCTGTTTCTCATCAGTCATGGGGAATGCTTTTCCCCTTCCCTCTCCCCGACACCACAAACTGCACGAACATGACTAAAAATACAGACTTGTCTGGATTTGGAAAGGACACTGACAATTTTGAAAGTGACTATGAAAAAAAAAAAGGAAGTAGGAGAGTGGAATAGAATCTAATCTCATTCTGCTCCATAAATGTTATTTAACCATGGCAAAACAGTAAAAGGGAACCTACTGACCCACCCACAGACATCCTCTCATCATCCTCTCTTGCCTTCCTCCCTGCCACTGCAGCCCACAGTCAGTGGGCACAACCAGCAATGCCGTGACCATGCTCTGGTTGTACTGTTTGACTGTTTCTTACTCTTGCCAGTCTGTCTCGACCATCTGTCATTTGCTGTCTTACACTTCATTTGCAAATTACTCAAGCAGGTCTGCTGTCTGTACATCTGAACAGCTCCTAGGAGTTACAGCCCGAGACTGGATGAAGCCTCTTTGTACAATGAAGATACACCAAGGGCAGGAATACACTGCCTCCAGTTGAGTCTGTAGCAAACTGTAAATAGCATTTCGGGCTTAATGGTTTACACAAAAGTATCAGAAATAAACATGTAAGGAGAAGGTAAAAAGAGAACTAGGAAAAAATCATCATTGGGCTGGAAAAGAGCAAAACCCGAAAGAAACATTCTGTTTACAAATGTGGGAAACAGAGGGATATTGACATCATGTTGACAAATATCATGCTTGACATGAACCATCAATGTTCACTTGCAGCCCATAAAGGCAACTGTGTCCTAGGATGTACCAAAAGCAGTGAGGGCAGCAGGGTGAGGGAGTGGATTCTGCCCCTCTGCTCTGCTCTAGTGAGATCCCACCCCGAGTGCTGCCTCCTGCTCTGGGGCCCTCAATGTAAAAAGGACATGGACCTGTTAGAGCAGGTCCAGAGGTGGCCATGAAGGTTATCAGAGAAATGGAGCCCCTCTCCTTCTGTAGCTTGTCAGTGAAAATCCACATTCATCATCAACAGTCTGTTCCTCCTAAATTCAAATGTCAGAACTTCCACAGAATAAAATATTTATACATTGCACTGAAAGAGTTCTAAAAGACTGCAAGTTTCTCATTCTCCTATATTCACTGATTTGGTGCCCTCAGATGAGCTATAATCTGCTGGGTATAAGTCCTCTTAATGCTGTTATGACTCTGAAAAGTTTAACTGTGAATTTGATTTTGCAGATCACGGCAGAAAATGGATGGAAAGCATCTGCATAAACAGAGATGAGACACTCTTCCCTCCATGCTGCTTCTGTATTGTCACTGGAACCCCCAGCTCAGCATTGTCCTACAAAAAAAAAGACAATGTTTTCCAATTTGACCAAATTTTAGTTAAAAAAAAATGTGCTGAAAATACTTTTACACTTGGAGAGGCTGTTTCCTCCCCCATCGGATGTCACACTCTTTAGAGGACACAAGGATCCCAAATTGCACGGATGCTGAAATACCAAAAGAAATGCTATACAGTGGTTTACCTGCCTAATGAAAAAGATTTCAACAGCATATTTTCATTTCCAGTATATATCAAAATGCTTAATTAGCCTCTAGAACTTTATAGTGTTATAGTACCTAATGAAACCAAGAATTTAGCACACTGCAGAAAACTGGGCTTGTGTAGGCCAGAAGAGAAGGTTTGTGGGACTTGGTAAGCAGCTTCCCAGCACCCAAAAAGGGGTTGATGGGATGACAGACCCAGGTTCTGTATCAGGTACAGAAGGGTAGAAAAAGAGGCAATCATTTCCATCTGCCTCAACAGCCACTAGTACCATCCACTTCCAGACAGGACAAGGACAAGGGAATTTCAGTCTTACAGTGATATAATTGTTTTATTAGGCAGATGGAAGAAACCCCAGGGTAAAAAAGCAAATATTCCTGACTGAACTGCTCCCATGTCATTTTTCAACCAACTGGATAATTTCCAGTTGGCACAGATTTCGTTTAGAAACAAGAATTGGAAAGTAGACTAATCCTATCTTAGAGCTAAAACTAGAACTGCTCGTCATCAAAATCATTTTCATTTCCTGATGTGAAAAATATATCAGTAACAGCATGATATTAAAAAGATACTGGACTGGCATTATGAAACTGAAGCTGCTCTCCACAGATCCAGAGCAGTGAGTAAGAAGGCACAAGTCCTGTGACTGGCAAGCAGAGTGGTACCAAAAGGAGATTTTCTTCTTTTTATGAACATGTTTTTTTAAAATAAGTAGGACACATAAAAATTAGTATCCCACAGAGTTTCTTGCCCTGTGGCACTGTTTCACACTGCCTGTGTGTCACAGAAAGGTGTCTTGTGAATGCCCTTGTGCCAGTGTGTCATGCTGGAGACAGACATACAGAATCAGATAATATCCAGAGCTGGAAGGGCCCTGCAAGGATCATCAAAGTCCAACTCTTGGCCCTGCACAGGACTCCCCAAGAGTCACACCATGTGCCTGAGAGCATTGTCCAAAAACTTCTTGAACTCTGTCAGGTTTGGTGCTGTGACCACTGCCCTGGGGAGCCTGTTCCGGTGCCCAATCACCCTCTGGGTGAGGAACCTTTTCCTTGTATCCAACCTAAACCTGCCCTGACACAGTGTAGACTCAAAGAGTCTGACTTTGAGGTCAGTGAGATTTTCAAAGCACTAAAGTTTGGTGCAAATAGATTCTAAATGACAGGAGAAGAAGTGGGACTGCCCATTTTGGGGTAATTAGTCAGTCAAAATAATGGGAAGCAATTTTAATAACCTGCTCACTGCTGTGGTTTCATCTTCAAATGCCAGAGGGTCTCCCAGACCACTCAGCCTGATGCATGGATTGTACCTGCACCCAGCTGCACATCACTGCACAGCAGAAGCAGCATCAGTTGTAGCCTTAAGAATAGAGTTTACACTTTCCAATTGAAATTGAAAACTGTGTACTTAATCAGTATGGGAGACTAGTATTTAATTAAGGGCAAATTATCAACTAAAAGTAAACACGTTCATCCCACAAGTCCCTCAGCTGAGTCCAGACTCTCTTTAAGGGATACTCAAGTCAGAAACACAACAGAACTGGACTTTCTACATACAAACCTCAAATTTTATGTTAAACATTTAGGGGAGAATAAATTAACAAGGGTACCTTCCTATAGGTGAGTGGTCTCAACAGAAAGAGGGCAGGTTTGGTTGGACATAAGAAAGAAATTCTTTGCTATGAGGGTCGTGAGGCCCTGGCATGAGTTGCCCAGAGAAGCTGTGGATGCCCCGTCCCTGGAACTGTTCAAACCCAGGTTGGAGCAACTTGGTCTGGTGGAAGGTGTCCCTATCCATGGTAGGGTTTGGAATGGTCTTTAATGTTCCTTCCAACCCAAACCATTAAAATAGAGTAGTTTATTAGGTACCAATCTCCACCCATTATCAGCCACATACTTCATTTTACACACAAGTGTACACTCCCCTTAAGCATCATTTTACCATACTTACACCAATTACTTATTTCCAAAGTCAATTCTCCTTATCCAAGACTGTTCTTTCTGAAACTGTTAATGTCCTTTGCTCTGCTTCTGTTTCACTATAAAATACATAGACTATAAAACTATATAATATAGTTAAAGCTTAAGCAGAAATGTGAGCAAACACAGAGCCAATGACATGAAAAAATACTGTGTACTGTTTTCTAGGATGCAGCATGCATTGAGTAATGCCCTGTTTCGTGACTGCTACTGTATGCCAAGCTCTTTCCCCTACCCCCAAAAATATCACTACCTTGGGAGTCAAGATTGTGGGCAGGTAGCTTACATCACTACATTTTTTCAACAGTTTCAGTCTAGTTACCTGCTACAAAAGCATGAAGTAGATACCTAAACATCTTTCCTCTTTATCCATTTATTTAAAAAATCAGACAAAAATGCATCAACTTCCCAAACCTCTAAAATTTTAATTATTTACTTCTATCTAACATAAGCAGCATACTTATTACTGTTATGGCCCAACATTTGGCTTTACTCCCAGCTGTCTTGATTAATAAGAATTCTTTTTAGTTCAACGATTCTCAGATTCTGGTTCAAGGACTAGCAGTCGCCTGCAGAAAGCTGGCTGGTCACACAGCCCTGGAGTTCTTCTAATATAATCAGCTGTTTCTAAAGATAAAGGTACTGCATTTCACACTTCAGTGGTTTTCTTCTTAGGCTCTGGAAGCAAGATCGCAACGTGAAATCTCATTTTTAGACACACAAAAAAAGGTGCATCTGAAAAGTCTGACCAGTTGGCAGAGATAAACAGCACATGTGCAACAGCAAACATAGTTAAACTGACTTAAACTGTCCACTGGGTACATTAGCACAGAACCCAAACTAATGAACTGCCACTCAACAGAATCAACATGCTCAAGAACACCACAATATCCATGGCTTTTGCTCAGCTTGACAACAGTTAGAAAGCAGCTATCTCTTGCAAACCACTGTCCAAACACTAAGAGGGACTAGATTTTTATTTCACAAATCTAGGCTCTGTAACAACTTCAAAAAGTGGAATAACCCCTCACACCAATAATGAGCTGTGACAGAAGAGCGTAAATGCTGCCAGCCTGGCCTCTTTGCCAAGCTTCTAATGTTCTTGCAGCTTCACCACGTCCTCTCCAGTCACCTGCCTTCCTTTAGAGCACACTGAAAACCAGCTGTGGTGGCCCAGCATCACTGTACCAAAGAGAGAAAATAAGTGACAGGCACTGTCTCCTGTGTGTCCATGAACTACATACAGGGAATTGTATCCTGGGCTTTATAAAAGGAAGAGCCAACAGGTTGAGGGAAGTGATGATCCTCCTCTACTCCTCTCCACTGAGACCCACCTGGAGTCCTGCATCTAGTTCTGGAGTTCTCAGCACAAGACATAAAGACACGGACCTGTTGGAGCAAGTCCAGAGAAGGCCACAAGGGATCAGAGGGCTGGAGCACCTCTCCTGTGAGGAAAGGCTGAGAGCTGGGGCTGTTCAGCTGGAGAAGAGAAGCGACGGAGAAACCCTATTGCATCCTTTGAATACTTAAGGAGGATATAGAAGAGAGATGGAGACAGACCTTTTACCAGGGCCGGTAGTGACAGACAAGGGGCAATCGTTTTTAAACTAAAGAGGGAAGGTTTAGACTGGACCTAAGGAAGAAGTTTTTTACATTGAGAGTGGTGAGGCCCTGGCACAGATTGCCCAGAGAAGCTGTGGATGCTCTATCCCTGGAAGTGTTCAAGGTCAGGCTGGATGGGGCTTGGAGCAACCTGGTCTAGTGGAAGATGTCCCTGCCCATGGCAAGGAGTTGGAAAGAGATGATATCTGAAAGTCACTTTGAACCCCAACCATGCAGTGATTCTTCATTTGTTTCGATCACAGAAGTACGATACTGCTGACTATTACCCACTGCAATTCACTAGAACTCGAGACACGTGCATCACACAACTGCTTACACATGAGCATCTCTTCATAGAGCTGTGACTTTAATTTCTTTTCAGGTGTTCTCTTTTGTACTAAATTTCATCCTGTTGCTCAATTAAAGATTGTTCAGAATTTTGACCCTGCCCCACCAGAACACTGTCATCCACATGTTTTTTAAGGTTTTTCTCTGTTGACTACTGTCATTAATCTCAACTTGGTTCCAGGAAGAAACATGTGAGCTTATCGACTTAGATGTCTTCACCATTTGAGAATGAACTGGTTCTGGTTTAGACATCCCGTAAACAACTATGCACCCACCTTACGGAAATTATATTTAGAATGTAGATTACTTATGGAAATTATCTGAACAGTGTGAAAGTTTCAGTCAAAATATCTACATTCCACATCTCTTTTATCACACTTATCCTGCTGCCCTATCAAACAAGGAAGGCATATTGGTTTCACATGATTTGGTCTAGACAATCCAGGTCTAATTATTTCCAAAGTACTTACAAACTTATTTCCAAAATTCAAGTCAGACAAAAATAACCTGTAATTATCCAGGCCTTTCTCCCCATCATCCTTTTAAACGCAAATGCTATTTCTTTCTTTCCATCTCCCATCCTCAGCAGTCTCTTTATAACCTATGAATTCTCAAAGATAATTTCATATAGTAAAAAATTATTTCAACTACATCCATAAGCATTCTTAGGTAGATTTCTAGCAGGTCCTGTACACTTAAATAAATGTCTTACTGACGTATTTTTAGCAGTTTTTCTCTGCTCTGGCCACTACTAGGGTTGGGTTTTTTTCTATTAATGTAGCTGATTATCTTTCAAGCCCTTTATACAAGACACATGAAATCAGTCACATCATAACTCCCCTCACATTATGTATCTTGTTGTTAATGGATTTGCACATTGTTTTTTCTCTTAATTTTTATACATCACAAAACTTTCCTTGTTCTTATTTAAAACCTCTGTTAGTTAAAATTTATTTTGTGATTTTGCACACTTGATTTATGTATGGATGTATATATATATATGAATCCTTAACCTGCTGTAAAGTAAAAGGAGTATCTGATCTAGCTCTAATAGTTTCTTAATGTACATCCCATCTGTCCTTTGCATCAGGATAGATATTCTCCATTATGCATTGAAAAGTGCCTCCTTAGCTGCTAATTCTCATGTACTTGGTCTCCCAGATAATCTTCTTAGGAAACACTATTTACCAGCTCCATAAGGTTGCTCAAAATGTCTTTTCAAAACAAGTTTTCCTTGTTCATCTGGTTTCAGACTTTATTTCAAAAGCTTACTTCAAAATAATTTTCCACACCAGTACTTGCCACTATTAATTTCTTCTATAATTGATAAAATCAAAATATTAAATCAAATTAAATTACCTACCTCCATTTGCAAACAAATGCACACAGAACATTTTCATTATTTGATATATCACATCTTACTGTATCACTTACTTTCAACAGTTTAAAAATTATTATTTATTTCTAATATCATCTACCACACTGAACAAAAACAACATGGGAAAACACACAGTTCCTTCTTGCATTCCAGAAAGATGAAGCAGAAAGAAAGACAAAGAAGGTAGTAATAAGATATATTAAAAAAATAGATTTGATTTTCTTGGTAAGCTTTCCAAAATATTTTCTGTCCCATGCATGCATATGTAGTCTATCCATGTTCAATCATTTAATTCCTTATGAGACATTTAACAGCAAAAAATTTTGAGGAGGGTGTTGAAAGAAGAGCAGCAGCAACCCAGAGTAACAGTTCATAAAGGGATTTTGTTACCTGTAGGTGGAAGATGCTTTCAGGAAAGTAGAAAGCTGTCAAGATTAATTTAACTAAGGTTTTAATGATGCTAACACCTGCCTGCTAAAAGCTTTGTCACGAAGTCTTCCTTTTTTAGACTATCAATGGGTTTTTTTGGCATCTTGTGTCATCTTCTACCCTTGATAATTCCACTACAGCATGAGAAGTCAGTCATCTGTTCCCACCTTGGTCTTCCATTGATTATTCTTGTTCTCATCAACTCTCCCTCCATCCTGACTTCCCTGCCATTGTCACCCTCTCACTCAGAAGTCCTGCCACAACCTTCCTTCCCTTCCCCAGCCTCCACAAGGGTTTTCTCCACTCTTGGTCTTTCACCACGGAAGCACTTCTTCACAGTAACTTCCATCCTCTGAAACACTATGCTCCCCTTCCTCATTTCAGCCACATTTTGCTTAAACTTAACTTCTTTCCTCCTCCCTCAGGTTAAAACCACAGCTTGGAGGACTTCCACCTCTGACCTGCCCCTTAAAGATATTTGGTTCTCTTAAAGAAATGTTCCTCTTTGAGGGAAAAAGGCCATTTCTGATGGTAGGTGGGTTTTGGTTTTGTTGTTTTGTATCAGCACTAGCAAATAAAAAAACAATCCCCCAAACAAAACACAACACACATCACATCACCCCCAAAACAACTAACAAGGACCCACAACAAAACAACAGCCACAGAGAAGTGGTGGTTAAAACAAATTTCCCAGTATAGGTCTAATTATTTAGACAATTAAAAACCTTTTATTCTTAGTGGTTTAGTTATTGGTTTTCTTTAAGAAATATGGAAAAGCAGCCAAAACTGAATGAACCTTATCACTGGGCAAGAGAATACACGGCAAAGGATGATGAAACTTGAGGTTGGTAAAGTTTGAATAAGATTTGTACAGCTAATAAAACAAAAATCTTCTTATCTCCTCCATAAATGGAATTTCTTTTATTGAGAGGATTAGCAGGGTTTTGTTACCATAAGTTGTTCATCTGCCTCACACCAGCACATCTGACCTACATGAACAAAAGAACAAGTGAGATTTCTGCAAGGTTACCTCTTCTCTGGCCAAGTCATGAGTATAACACAGCAGAAGTCATGCTGCATGATTCAGCTGTATGAATCACCTCTACCTTTTCATGGCCAGCATATTACTCACTACAGGAGAGATTCTTCTGTGAGTGACAAACTGAGCTGCAGAAATTCCCCTGTACAGCTGCCTCTTGCTACTGCTCTGAGCACAACAGGTTCATTGGTTTTCTCAGCTCAGTGACTATTATTTTAACAGATGGGAATATCTGGTGCTGCAAAACTGGAGGCTCTTCCATGCTGCAGAATATTGCTCCTGCTAAATATGAAGCCATCCTGCAAGATAAAGTCAGCCTCTCTATCCAGATGCTGCCAAAATCTAATGGAGATTCTGAAAAGTAGCAAGTTTGGGCTAGTTAAAAAAACAAACAAATAACAACAACAACAAAAAAACCCCAACCAAAGCCAGCTATTAAGTAAGCAAAGCTCCTTGGTCTCTGGAAAACATCAACTGCTCAATAACATTTGAGACTGAACATCTACAGAAACTGATTGTTAAAACCAAGGGCTACTAATTACACCAGCTCTGATCCATTCCAATCCAGCTTCCTAATCAGAAAACTTACTTCCTGGTTCCTTAATTCTCCATCTGCAAGTGAGAATACTTGGAATTTTATCTGTTTTATCTATAACATCACTTTGAGGTTTTTCAGAAACTCCAGGTGTACAGAACAGACACACTGCCATGGAGATGCTGCTGCAGCACCCAGCCCGTCCAGCTGATTTCCCATTCTGCAAGGACAATGGGGCTGTTTACTCCATCAGAGCTGCCACAAACAGAGGCTTCTCCCTGATTCAGTAACAACAGAAATTCCACATAGGGACAATTAAACACATCATGAGAACACTGATGTTATGAGAAGGTGGTCTGCGCTTTCAGGAATTGACATGAACAAAGCAAAAATGAACATGAATTCTAGATGGAAAACGGATTGCAGCCAAACTCAATGGCTGCACATGCATTTTAGAAGCAATGGCAATGAGGAAAAAAAGGGGAGAGGTTTACTGTTTGGCAAAAAAAATTTAAATGTGCAATATCCTATACTGCAGTTAGTGCAGAGAGCAGCTAAGTTGTCATGCCTCACACTGGCAGCAACTGAGGCTCATCCGTATGTCCTACAACAAACACGAGAGTCAAGACTCAACAACAGAAGTCAATAAATACAGTTACTTCAAAGAGGGTTGGACAGTACAGTCTCAGAAATCTCCCAAGGGGGAAATTTTAATTCTGCTGGCATTTGCAAGGAGAAGGTGCTTATTGACACTTAGTCATATTAATGGGGGAAATTTTCACGAAAAGCTCTTGCACACAAAGCTGGTACCACTGTAAATATGGAGATGGAAAACACACACTTTTCCAGCAGCTGAGCACTGACTGGAAGCTTTGCTTGGCCAGTTTCTGGACCTTGGCAGCCTGTACGTTAGCCAAGTGTTTGATAAACAGTGGTAGTCTTCTTCTTTAGCATGTCTTTTCCAAGGAAGAATTCTCTGCTAAAGACCACACTGTCATGGTTGTCTGCACGCCAGCACATGATTAGATAACATCTTCCAAAGCATACAGGCTGTTCAGCACATGAAAGATCAGAACTGAGTAGATTATTTAAGGCTTTTGATAGAATCACCCCTAGAAAATATTAAGGGAAGAACTGTCCAACCATAAAGCATATACATTAGTCTATGAACAAAAAAAAATATTAAAGATACATACAAGGTTGGTGCAGACCTCTGCCTCAAAACCTCTTCACTCAGTATCAAAGCTTAGTCATGCTAAGCAGCAGCAAACAGCATCAGTAAAATTTGAGACAAAAGAGTGTACATGTACAGCACCTTCAGAGGAGAATGAGACTAGATCACTACAGACCTGAAAACATGTCCTAGATTTTATTTTACTTTTTTTTGAGAAAAACAAAGAATTTGGATAGTTCGCCTCTCTAGGTTCTTCTGGGAATTCCAGCCAAATGACAAATCTGTATCACACTTGTATTTGTATTACGAGTGCCTCAGTCTTTAGCTGTACTGATTAATTCATCAAATCTGCTGAAGAAAATCATCATCTCTTCACTGCTCCTCACATAGGCCGGGCTATTTATCAGCATAATTGCAAGGTCCATCTTACTGTATTACCTGCCTTGGATTATTGCTGCACTTTCTACCAACGCATTCTAGCTCTTATTTATTTTCATTTGAGAAATTGCTCATTGTCTAGTTATCCTTATGAAGGGGAAATATCTTCATGTGACTTCCATCAGAAAGGAGGATCAGAGAGAATACAAAACTGCTGTTCCCTGTTAGCATTAAAAGGGTCAAGAAGGAGAAACAGAAAGCTTGTCCATATTCCAGCTGCTTAAGAACCTGCAGCTGCCACTGACCTCTGGTGAAACAGCAGCATTCCCTTCTTCTGAGTCAAGGGAAAAGCAAATACAAGTAATTGAAGGTAACCCCAAAGGGCACATCATGACTTAGGTGTCTTACCACTGTTTCACTTATTTAGAAGCTTCTTAAAGACTTTAGTTGCCTTCACAAGGGGCTATTAGAAGGACAGAGGCAAAGCCTAACCTATGTCTGTAACACAGGTTATCAGCAGCACCTCAGTGAGCCCCAGGTTTGCTGGCTCAGAGTCTCTCAGGGCTGACACTGAAGCCCACAGCAGGGTCACTGTGCTGGAAACAGCACTGTGACATCTGGGAAGCTCCTCTTTAATGCTTACTCTAGACGAAGACAGACAGTAAGCAGAAATCAAAAGACATCTATGTCTTTTTCTCCAGCAGAACTATTGGATCCTGCAGATTTCACAGACACAATCTTATCTGCAAATAGAAATAACTGCCAACTATAGAAAATGCCAACAGAAGTTATAAAGTAGACCTTTCTAGCCATCAGGGTATTTTTGGTAGTCATGCTGTTGTTTGGTTCCCTCCTTAAAGCCTGTCTGTGGAGTCTTATGACTGTGCAACAGTCTCTTCCCACAAACCAAGCTCATGTGGCTAAGGAGAAGAATTTAAACAAAGAAACCCAGAAACTCTCTCAGTAAGTCATGCTTTCTGCCACTGGACAGCTGGCAGCATCTAGAGGGGCAGCTACACTCCTTTTCCTCCAGCTTTCTTCACTTGACTCTAATCTTAAAGCACTTAAACTTTAAACCTCAGAACATCTTTGTAAATGAGCCACTTGTACAAGCAGAGAATTGAAGTGGAAAGCAAAAACCACAACCATCTAGTGTGCTTTTGCCCTCTAGACCTCAGAAGTTTAGTCTACTAAACCTCTCAAAGGCAACTGCAGGGCAGTGACTGACCTCCAACCCATCCATCCCAAACAATTCCTATTAGCAGGGTGCTCGCTGGAGCGTTGGAACTGAGTAATGAGTTTACAGATTGACAGAGATCCTGCTCCAATGGGATTAATGCTCCAAAGCTATATAGTCAAAACAGTGAAACTATTTCTACTATTTCCCTTTGCTGCCTTGCTCATGTCCACATCATTTTTTCCTGCATTAAGATAATGGCCCCATCCACATTACTTTACGTTACTGTCTTCAGATAAAAACGTGATCATTAGTGCCAAGTTGTCCCAGTCCTATCTTGCTTCTGAGGAGAACAGTGCATGTGAGCATAACTGAAGAGGGAATATGTTGAATTAATCACATAAGAACATGTTGCTTAGAGTAAGAAGCCTGAGTTTAAATTCTCTGCCACTGTGTCAGTGATGTCTGGAATTCTCTATTAGAAATAAACAAGATATTCATTAACTAATTGCTTATATAACAAAGATCATTACATAAAATTATCATCTAGAGGCACTGAAAGAAGAATTTTAATTATCCAGGTGAATTTCAAAGCAGAACTGCACTTCATGACTTCTGTGGTTTCCTTCTCAACTTCACCAGTTCCAATCTGCAGGCACTGTACAGTCAGTAACATGTTGATTAGCCTGACCCAATTTTAGATTGGAAAAGACAATTCAAAGCAGCAGCTGATCAAAACTGAGAGGCTGGTTGGCCGGGTTCATGGATGACAAACCAACAGTGCCAGTGCTGTGAGCCAGCTCCCATTTCCAGGGCAGCTATACAAACCTTTGTTTGTTGAAAGGATGAGACTCTCCAAACGCTGCAACGAAAAAGCTTTGCCTTCAGTACTAAGTAATTGCTCCCCTGCTCCAGAGGCCAAATGGAAAAAGAAGTGTTTCCAAGCCTGACTGCCAGATGCTAAGAGCACAGTGCCTACAACAAGGTTGCCTCCATAGGTGGAAAAGCAGCAATAAGTTGGAGAGCTCCAAGCCCTGTGCCCAGTGTCAGCTTTGTGTAAGAACTGCCCAGCACTGAAGGGTCAGTGCTCTTGAGAATTGGCAGCTTTGAGGAGTCCCCATTGCCACCTGCAGCAAGAGCTGCTGCTCCAGAGCCTAAACACACTGAGCTCTGCCACTGCAGGCCAGGCACCCCCTTCCAACTCTCAGGAGCGGCCAAACCACACACCACAAGCGACAAAGAGATGGCTCCCTGCAGCCAACATCCTTCTCCCAAGTTTCACAGGAGAATTGTGGCTCCCTGCAGTCAGCATCCTTCTTCCAAACCTCATGGGAGAACAGTGTCTCACTGCAGACCATATCCTTCTCTCAAGCCTCATGCCAGTTCTGAACCTAAACAGAAATCAAGTGAGATATGCTGTAAGCATATCCTAAACCCTAAACACAGTCCTTGCTGATATCAGAGAACTACTTCTACAGGACTAAGAGTTCATTTGAGCAAATCTCCCCAAGCACCACATGTATCGTAAAATCTTTAATATCTGTTCCACCACTGAAGGAACGTTCCCTTCACACAGCCAGAAGGTTCCCTACTAAAAAACTTCCCCCTACATGAAAAGCTTTATTGGAGAAGAAAATGGAAGGGACAATAGCCTAGACTTCAGCTGTCAATGATATTTGTGCCTTCCTGCTGACCTGCACAAGGGCTGGACAGAGGGGTGGATACTCATGGGAGAACAGGGCAGGGGAGAAGGCAGGATTTCTGTGCTTTCTTTTGTTCTTTTAACTTCAACTTCCATCCCCATCGCTTCTCAGAAACAGCCTCTTCCCATTTTAACCCTAAAGCTTGATGTTCCCCATCCTATCAAAGTCACAGAAACATTTTTATGCTGACTGGACCATACTGTCACAACAAAAAACCCGACCTTGAAGTGAACCCCTCTTGCAGGCACACAAAAAAAAATCCTCTTTTTTCCCTGCAGGTCTCCTGGGAGTGATCCGAGAGCAGTAGGTCTCTCCACCTTTAAACTATCAGTAGCACTGAAACTTTCACAGAGAGGATGCCCACACTGCTGGCTGCTGTGTGGAGAGCCTGGGGATGAGCACAGAGCTGGCCAGGCTTAGGCAGCAGTTTGATGACAACTGGGTGAAAATGAGCCTGCAGTGAGCTCTGGGTCACTCAGGACACACTGCTGGCAGCATCTAAGCCAGGCAACTTCGAAGTAGACTTAGCATTTCTGAGCTGCAGTGCAGTCTGCAGTGCAGTCCCCACTGTAAATATACCCAAAGTCTTTGCAATCAACATTTTAATTCAGACATAAGGAAAAAAAAAAAACAAAAACCACAAAACCCAGCAGTTTTAACCAGAGCAAGCAAGGTACAGGAAGTTCAAGTAATATGAAAGGGATTGCAGTTCCTGCAACTGCAATGTTTCTGTAACCCTTTTGTTCTCTTTTATCTCATGTTTCTGGCCCACACTTTCCAGATGCTGCAGCTTAAATAAGGCTAATCAAAGTCTTGCCTAAGTCAATGGAATGTTTTCTGCTGATTTATGGAAGCCAAAATTTTGCTTTTTCATTGCTACTGAAATGTGAATAAGATACAAGAAGCTCACTACAACTTTAATTTCTTTGCATAGTCTTAGACTGAACGTGCATCATATAATAAAAGACAGTTGATCCAGATATGAGTTCATATCAATGCAAGTGTAAATCCTACATGTTAAAAAATATGTTCTTAAGTTAAAAAAAAAAGAAAAAGAAGAAAAAAGGAATAAGCAGATGAACATTTTACTACTTCAAAATAATACAGGAAACATGTCCCAGTGCAGGCAAAACTGCTCATCTGAATCATTCCTCTGAATTAATCACTATTTCATCTCTAAATCCAGTATGAAACTGTTAAGGAAAAGCTTCTTAAATTAAGAAGAATCTCTTGCTGCCAACACAAAAGCATTTGTACAAACTATACATGATCTCACCTGGTAACAAACTAACAGGGAAATAAAAATCATCATAACCTCTTGCAAATCAAAGTAGTTTTATTTCCAGATATTTCCACTGGCTTCAATGTTTGATTCAGAATCAAACAGAACAGAGATTCAAAGTTTGACCTCCAATTTGTAAATCCTTTTTACCCTGTTCCATTCTTTCAATACTAAGAACAATCAGATTAGAAACTAATTTTCTCTGTACCTTTGTCCTTTAAATAAACTGCTGAATAACGCTGTATTACGCCTGTGAGCTCTTTCAGATGATCTGTGAAAAGCATACTTAAAATTCCTCTTTCAAACTTAATTTGCAGTGATTTTCTTGCAGTAATATGAGAATAAATGAAAAAGATAATTGATTTCAAAAGTAAGCAATTACACACAATGACTTTTCTACAGCAGTTGTCTAATTAAGAGACTATGAGCCCAACCTTAGATTTAAGCACTGTTTATCAAGTAATCATATGATATGCAAGATGCACAACTTTTTGTGTCCTGTTACATTGCAGATGCACCAAAACACTTGCTACAAACTTTTAACCCTTTGCAAAAATTTATACCTGCACTCATGATTTGAATCTGAAGGAAAGAAACAGCTACTCTTGAACTGCGTAAAAATATCTGAAGGTTATCAGCATTGATAAATAACATTTATGGCAAGACTGATCTAAAAAGTGGCACTGGACTAAAAATAACTTGACAAAATTAACAATGAAAGATTTTTTATGAATATGAAACATGCATATGCACAGATGTCAGTTATATAACCCATTTCTTATATCATTAAAGAGTAAATACCAGCCTATTCTTTCAGCTTATCAAAACACAGTAAAAAGCAGGCACAATTCCTCTCCCATATTTCTCTCTCCTAATTAACAGAATTTTTTTTTAACTGCGAGTCTTTTACTACTGCAGCAGAATCTCATCTGCCTCCTTATTCTGAATGGCTACATACAAGTGCCTATTGCTCCCAAAGGCTTTTCTAAGAAGCATCTGTAACAAAAGAACTGAAGGCTCATACCTTAACCTCTTGGTTGGCAAAAATCTCCACATCAACCCCACAGGCAACCAGAGTGGAAACATCACAGTCCATGCTACGGGCTGGCATCCCCCGCCCTTGAACACAGAGTTAGGCAAGCTCAGAGTAACAAACGGTTGGAAGGAAAAAAATAAATAAATAACAAAAAAATCTTCAGTTCAGTACTGCAATTGAACAGTCCAAAATTCTGCCTCAATGACTGCAAGCTTCCGGCACGAGCTCTTTGCACTAAACTGAGTTGCTCCTTGCCTTTCCCCCGTACACCCACCAACTGAGCAGGCACAGCATAGTAACAGCGCTATTCCATCTCTCATGGCAATGACATCACCACAAAGACTGACATAAGCTAAATCTATTTTTTCAACCCTTTTATCTCTAGGCAGCACGGTGGATCAAATTGAACATGATTATGTGCTAAATCTGAACTCGGACTAAATCAATTCATGCAGCGTTCACTGTCAACTGAGTCATAGCTGTTGTTTCAGCTGAGTGCTTATGTTGGCAAAAAAAAAGATCGCCTGACACTGAAAGCTCCGCTCTGAGTGTAAATTAACCCAGCATTTAAAGCCACCAAGCTCAAGGTAGGATTCGCTACTTTATTGTACTTTAAAATCTACAGCAGGGCACTAATGAAAAAAACCCAACCAAATCAACAAAACCCTCAGCATTCTGGTTTTAATAGCTTTAAGTATTCTTTTTTAATAATGCACGTTCCATAACCCCACACACGGGATTAGAGAACATCTAGTCCTATCATCAGGAGTGATCAACACACTGCAAATTTGATCTCAGCGCTTCGACATACACGTTGCACTGTGACTCATCCCCAGGAAGATCAGAGGCATGTTGGTGTGTGATTTGGAAATCAATACCCCTTCAAAAGAACAGAACATGAAAATTTCCTTGAAATTAGGGCTCCGCACTAGGCAGCCTCTATACCATCCATCCTTGGGGTTAACCCTTCACAAATATAACAGTGTTCAACTGAAAGAACAGATATGAGTAAATTGACACCTGCTGACTCAGGTGTTTATTCTTTGCAAGTTTATTTTTTTAATTATAGAAATAAAATATCTACAAATTAGGGACTTCTAAAGTGATCTTTATCCCAGACTGGCACCATTACTTCTCCTCTACCATTTCATTCTTGTGATCCATAATTACTCATAATTTTTGTAGGCCTAGAATTGACATTTATGGATAAATCAGATTAACAGGTAGAATTTAAACGTAACTATTGATATGAACCTAGGAACAGCTGATAGCTCAGTGTAAGAGACTGCTCTGTTTAACTCCACTTCATTGACAGATATACTTATAACATCTATATTTGATGTTAGGGAGAAATTCTTTACAGTGAGGGTGGTGAGACACTGGCACAGGTTGCCAAGAAAAGCTGGCAACACTTCCATCCCTGGAAGTGTTCAAGGCCAGGCTGGGTGAGGCTTGGAGCAACCTATTCTAGTCCTGCCCATGGCAGGGGTTTGGAACAAGATGGTCTTTAAGGTTCCTTGCAACCAAACCACTCTTTGATTCTGGTGTTGCAGCTTGTACCCCGTTCTGTGATGCTGCACAGAGTTTGCTACTGACAATTAAACCAGGTTGTCTAAAACTCCCTCAGTCACATACGTTGAGCCACAGTCAGTTCAGGTTGCAAACTGACATACCCTTGATGAAATTCAAAATGAGGACACACAGGGAAAATACATGAAGTTTTTTGCACCAAAACTGTGCATTCAGAGATCTAAAAGCAGACGTGGCTCCAGATAAGCCTCCAGCCAACCCAGCTTCTTGCCTTACTCTTCTGCCAGCACTGTAAATTTGTTAAGTGCTGGGAATTCCAGATTAGCTGATGACAGGCCACCCTCTGACCAGTTACACACTCTTTATCCCTGCCAGCAGGTGGTGAGGTTAGATGCTGATACAGAAACGCCAAGATGTCTTATCAGAACATTGTTTTCTAAGTTCTATTAAATCATTTTCCCACTTTTTAACTTACATTTATAGTCATCTCCTCAGCAGTAATCACAAACTAAGATCTAAACCCAGGTCAGAAACATATCCCAGCGCTAAAGATTTTACAGAGCCAGACTACACCAACCAACAGAAATGGCAGCACAAGCCAGTAAACAAATCCATATTGTGTATTATTATCAATTGCTTTGTACACTGGTTACTTAATCACTGTCAAGATTTCTCATAAACCATAGGAAACCACCTTTTAGAAAGAATCTGAAGTTAATATTTTTATGCATGTTTAGAGGAACTTTTATTCATATATTCAAATACAATATATATGTGATAACAGAGGAAAAAGCCATAAAGATGCCTGAGTGAAGGTCTATGCAGACAGCAATGGAAAAATCACAGCACCAGAAAACTGAGAATGTAGTAAGTAGTTATCAAAGAGCTGGGAGGAAACACTGAAAGCAAAGATGAGTCATATGCATCTGAGCCTACTGAAAGTTTTAGCAGTAATGGACCAACAGGACAAAAACGTAACAAACATTTTAAAAAGGAAAAGATCAGGAATTAGGCAATGCTGGTCACTAAGGTCTGTAAAGGCATCGACAGTGAAAGCGATATCCAGCCTGAGAGTGGTTCCACACTGATGGAAAAAAGATCTGACAATATAGAGCTACACTGGATAGTTCCATAACAATTTCTTCCCTTTTTTTCACTTTTAAAACGGTCACCTATAAATTTCAATAGCCTTAATTTTCTTACAAAAAATGGTACCTGATGTGCAAACTGACCTGTTCCACTTCATGATTATTCCTGTACTTCTACTATTCATCTCCTTTCAAAAGAGAATCATCACAATTTTTCCACTCCATATGAGTAAGGAAACCTTACTGAGATCACAATTACTGTCATTTTTTTGCTGCTTCTTGCCTATTCCAAAGCATAACCTAATTCTTCCCCTTAAAAACCACTCTAGCTCACTAGGGTATTTTAGTGAGCTCTTTACAAGATAACCTAGTTGTTTTTGCTTCTCAAAAACAAAGATTACCTAACAGAAGAACTCTACAAAGCTTTCGAGTACTTCAACTTACATCTTTCAATATATGTCATATTCTATTTGTTACTGCTCACTTCTCATTTGAAATCAAGACATAGTCCTATGTGAAATTTTTTTCAGGGCATTCTACAACTGCTTATAGCCTCATCTAATGTTAATAAAAAAAATATTGGACATTTAAAAATTAATTAATATTGACTTATTTCTACAGTTCAGGAGACTTGTTTTTCAAACAAATTTTAAAAAAAGCATCTCAATTTCTTTTTAAAAAAAAATTCATAACTCTGGCTCTAGATGGGTCTGGCCAAATTCAGTTCACTAAACTCCCAAGAAAAAATGAAGTCATATTTCATGCATATTTTAAAGTATCAAATTTAATAAACAGAAATTGATACAGACACACATACACTTCAGCATATTACTGATACTCATTGAGTAGGTTCTCCAGATCACAAACTGCTACTAATCACAGCTTTTGCACTAACATGAGTCCAAGGAAAGCCTTGTTGGCAAGTGCTAAGCCAGAGGATTTGTAGATCATGTATACACCAAAAAGCTTCAGCTGAAAGCTAAAGGCTAGGCAATATATATAACTAATAAATACTGACCAGCACAAGAAGATTTTTTTCCCAAGTAAAACAATTGGTGCTGAGGACCTGACATCAACACTCTACCTATTTCAAGAGGGATTCTTCCAGGCTGCCTCTAGTAAGCCCTGTAGACTGGAAGCCAGCAGCAGCACAGTAGAAGCAGCCCTGGAGGCAGCCTTTGGTGTAGGTTCATCTGAAGGAACAACATCAGAGTGCTCTGTGACGTGAGCCAAAGCACCAGAGGTGGAACACCTTTCCAAAGAAAACAACTTGAACCAGAATGCAAATGTGAGTGCATCCAAAAGTACACAATGCCACTGCCATCCCCTAGCAATTTTACAGTGGGTTTAAGACCACAATCACTAATTCTGAGAATGGAAAGTAGAGAGTTTTGAACAGTCACTCAGAAGCTTCACAATTAATTTCAGGTTTTGTGCATAGTAACAATTGTGCAGAGAATTAAATGGGCACTGCTCACTATGTGTGATTATTTTGGGGGGGGGGTGGTGAATTTAGGAGCAATTGAGACCCACTTGTATAACTAGGCTAAGCACAGAAATACCAAGTTTTCACAGTTACAGGTATAGGCATCAGACAGGTTCTAGAACTCAAGAGTAATATTCCAGGTGGTATTGTTCCTTCACAGGCCCCAAAGTAATCCCACAGCATGACTAGACTGATGATTAACACTTGATGATCATACCTTATACTTGGATCAGTCTTTAAAAAGACAGAAAGCTTCCCCAGTCAAAAGGAAAATAAGCCATGTTGTTCCAGACAAGGACAATCTTGTGTTCTGGATTTGTACAGAGCCTGAGATAACACAGTTCTAGTCTTCAACCTGGAGTTGTTTTTCTGCTGTACTTATGGCTGTGCCTCAGCTCAATACATATAAGCAGAACCACAGACTTAAGACTTTTCAAGCTCAACTGTCAAGTCATCAAAACAACTTTTGCAAAATCCCAACCTTCATTTTGCAAACAAACTACTACTGATTTAGCCTTAGGGAAACTTCACTGGCTCTGGACCTCACAGTAACATCAGCCACATTGCAGCCAAAACCAGCAGCTAAATTAAGAAGCAAGCATGATTTTTTTTGCTCACTGGATGAAGCTTGTGCTCATTATTACAAGTACTAGAAGGGTTATTTCTGTAGCAGCTCTTCTTGCAGGTGCAAACCACATTAAGCGAATGTACAAATCCAGAAAAATAAAAAGTAATCCCACATCAATGACCCTGCCAGGCCTGAATGGAACACTGCAAATAGATTCACATTATGGCTGATTCAAATGTTTTTAATGATGTGCATCTTTACTGATCTCATTCAGCCTGCTGCACAAGTCAACAGTATTTAAACCATGCTCCTACCTGTTGCTAGGGACTTATTTTTACAAATACAATGTACAAATTTACAAATAATATACAAAATTTACAAATATAATTTACAATTAAAAATAATTTTAATGGAATTATAAACACTTTTGAAACCATATAAAAATTTAGTGACATAAGAGACAGGCCTGAAAAAAAGCCCAGGGGAAAAAGCCCAGAAAAAAATGACAGTTCTTCCAGTTTCTCTGTCTGCAGCAGAAGATAAGAAAGGCCAACCAGACACATTCTTCAGGAGCACAGTTAGCTCCTTCAAAGAGGTGTTTCACAAAGACTTAAAAGAAAATGGAATGCTGAAGACTGGGTAGGGTTCAGCTCAGCCATAGAAGGAAAATGAACAAGCATTTTTTTTTCTTATGACAGTGAGCACTGGCTCTTGCTACAGTAGATTACCCCCAAAAGGATGGAAGTACCAGATAAATCCAGCCAGAGGAACACACCAGCAACACAGCAGAACAGAGGAATCTGGGCCAAGAACTGGGATCTGACAACAGGAGTTTTGCTCATCTCTATCTGTGGTGCAACTTACACTCTGCACATATTAAAAGTCGAAAAGTTGGCATTTAAAATACATTACCTGATGCTATAAGCCAGCATCTCCATGCTAGATGAGTTAACTGCTACCTGGAAATAATATTCCCACTCTCAATTCCCAAACAGAATGGCCATCAAACTGTTTGGGAATATATCTTTTAGACAGTAAATTTAACTGGCATTTGCAGTAAATAAGGAACGATGAACTAGCCAACAGCTACAAAACCACTGATTTTTCCAAGATGAGTTTGATCCCTAAACTAAAGTTTCTACAAATCCCAAATTGGCATCAATTGTGGAAAAAAAAAGGGCTTTAATTAACCCCTTCTCATAACAAATAATCAGTCCTATGGTTTGAAAACTTTTAAAGACACAGAATTTTGTCCAGACTAGAAAAGAAGTTTAATTAAATTTAGAATAATGCTAGAATCAATAAATTCCTCATGCATGCAGAGACATTAGAGCTTGGAAAATGCGTTGTCTGGCCTTGATTTTTGGAAAAGTAACTTTTCTGTATTGTAAGTGATATTTTGCTTTTCTGTGTGCAACAATTTCTGTTAGTCACACTTACAGATCTCAGAATCTGAGCGCCTAAGGAAACAAAACAAATCATTAACATTATGAAGGATTTCTCTTTCTTCAATAAAGAGAATATCAAGCAACTCAAGGACCCACATATGCAGTGAGAATACTTCAGTGACTGCATAAACAACTGTGTCATTTAGCCCACATCACTTTGCTGTCTCATTTAGCTACACACAAGTTTCAGCTGTGAGTCAGAAATGCTCAGTTATTTTAACCGTATCATTCATAGTCCTTTGCTTCCAAGTATATGTGGGGAGGTGTGGGGGGGTGGAAATCCATAGGTGTGTCTTCTGTCTACTCAGAATGGTTACAAATCTGTGCCAGATCCACACACAAAAAAAGAACTGTTATGGTTCCAGACTACAAAGCCCTCTCTCTTGTAAAATGAACTGCTGCAGTTCAGAAGTCAGGATGCCCTTCATTCATTTGGTGAACTGATGGCCACCTACAGAATACACAACACACAACGAATCCCTGATAAGAGAGGAGGATCATAACCCTGCAGCGTAAGCTAAATTTATTTGCAGCCTATCTGCACAGTATCATTGATAAATTGCACAGGTTTCAGTTTTAAATTAAGAGAACTAAACATCCTGGTATATACACTGCCAGTATAAGCAACAGAACTGGGAATTAATTCCATTGCTCCAGCATGGATAGCTAGTGCAATGGGAGATGCTGTTGGGTAACAAAGCCACATGCACGGGCTTGACAAACGTGATCAAGGACTTCTGGAAGACCCTTCCCTTCTGAACCACCAGAGGGCTCCAGGAGGTTCTTCAAGATTTTTAAATTAGCATTTAGTATTTGGGCAACTGTTCAATACACTCCTTGTTCAGTACATTCTATGGACTCTCAAAGAGGCATTTTGCTGACCAGGCACTTGCTGTGCAGTTTAGGAAGGCCTGAATTGCTCTCTAACCTCCAAATGCCAGCAAGATTTCCAGCAACTACAACAGAAGCATGTAGTGCATATGGATATATGTATGAACTAGCATTTAAATTTAATTTCATTTAATTGATCCTGAACTGAATCCTACATATTAAGTTACCATTGTGTCTCAATTTCTTCAACAGCTAGACAAGATTGGTGATACCTGCTAGTAAACACATAACAATGTTAATAAGCACGTGTAAAACAGATTTTCCCAGGCAAATTTCTAATTGATAGATTTTTATGCTGTCTTTGATTTTGTAAAAGTGATAATGACCAAAGACTTAAAAAGAGGTGAAGCGCTTACATATGTTTCCTCTTGCAGAACTTGAAAACAGAATTAAACCCAGGTCATACATGGATTCTGTAAGTGATACACACACACAGGATGCCAGGCCAGTGCTCTGAGCTCTGCAGGAAACTCCAGAATCTCAGGCACCTTCTCAGTTCCCAGTGGGAAGATGGAGGTGCTCAGAGGCTGGCACAGCAACAAGACACTGAAGTAATGGATTCAATCCTTCACTAACTACCTTTGTGACCTTAGATGAAGAGCATGCAGGAACACACATTCGGAAGGGCTCAGAGCCTTTGTGTTTTATTTGGATTTTAAGTATAAGCTGGGTAGGACAAGTACCCTCCATTACTAGTTGTAATTTAATGGATGATGCCAGCTGGAATAGGTCTGTAATACTCCTGTCTAAAACTGTGATTTGCAGTTACCCACGAACTCTGTTAACAGTTTCAAAATGTATTTTTAAATCATTTCCATTTACCCTTACTTGTCTCAGACTAGCAAAGGTATTTAACATGCCTGTATGTTTTCCTTGTCATTTCAGACACCTCATCAGAGCAAAATGCCCTTGAAAGGAGAGCCTGGAATACCAATGCTCACTGCTGAGAGAGACCAACCTTATCTCTCAACTGCAGCTCTGCACAGGACACGCAGGTGAGAGATTTAATGGCTGTGCTGAGAGAAAACAGTGTTTACTGCCAAGCCAGCAAAAGCAGTCCAGTTCAAAGGGGAAAAAAAAAAAAAAAGAAAAAAGTCCACTGTCAAACAGCATGCTGTCAGACAGCAAATAATGAAGCAATGAATAATAGATTTCTTACATAATTGCTGTTTTATCCTGATGTTATAGGGTGGGTATTTATTTTGCTGCAACAGTTTAAACCAGACAGTCTCTTCTGTTAATTCCCTGATCCAACTGCAGACAAAAAAACCTAAGTGTTGATACTTAAAATTTGCCATATACAAATATTAATTCTTGTCTTCATTACAGACAGATGACTCCGGCTTCCATTTTTTTATTTATGTTCAAAAGACAGCTGGAAATTAGATAATATGTGACCAGAACTCAGATATAAAGCTTCTCCAGGGGCTCTAAAGTAAAATGAAAAATCTGCTAAGGAAGTTTTTTGTTTCTCCTAGAGCATGATCAGAAAAAAACAAAAGAAATTTGATTAATTATAAGATACTAGTGAACTTGTAATGTATTTATAAAGTGGATTTATCCTATTTCCTCCCTAGAAACTGATTTCATGATTTCACAAACAGAAGAAAAGACCATGATGGGCCATTTAAGAGCTTGTACCATGTGAAGATACAAGAGATCAGATTCAGTTTCTCCTTTTGCTCTCCCTAAAACCTAGATTTATTTTCCCAGCTAGAACTTAAGAAATAGTCTTCCATCAATCCGTACCAGGAAAGGACTAGAACTAAGTCCATTCCTATATTTTGCATTCTCAGTTTACTTAATATTTCCATATTTTTTATGAAGTGATACAGCTCTGAAGAGACATTAACAAAAATAAAAGAAGAAAAAACTTAAAGCAGAGCTAGTTCCCATACAGGCATCTCATGTCTTAAGTATCCGTAGTGTGGTCTCAGAAGGTGAGTATTTAATACAGTTCTAAACCATTTAGTCATTCCATATGTTGGTTCACTCTCTAGTTAATGCATTGTCAATATTAAATTGACAGTAATTAAATAGCAGATACATTAAAATACAAGTGAGTGACAGAAAATTGATGTTATTTCAAAGCAACTGATCTATATTTAAACAATCAACTTTCTTCTGAAACATGGAGCTGTGAACAATGAACAATGAATTCGTGCTATTCCCCAAACCAAGGCCTTTTCCAGTAGAATAACATTTCCGTACAAAAATTGCAATTCATTCTAATTTTGATAGTCTTCAGAGGAAAAAAAAAAAAAAAAAGTAGTATTTCTGAAGTAAGTCAGTCAGATCCATGGGAAGTCTTGTCTGCACTTGATATTCTGGCCAAGTCAGAATCACTAGACCTCGGTAAATGCTAACAAAAATTCCACAAAGTCATAACTTAAATCTCACAACAACTGCCTTTGATTTCTGCTTGTCCAGACATACAGAGGCCTGTTAAACTCATGTGGAGTTGTTCCCATAGTTCAGACCTTCTGCAATTTTCTCCATGCTAGATTTAAACATCCAAATGAAAAGCGTCTTTAACAAAAACTGCAGTTAAAATAATCTGATAGGGCAATATGATTCTACCTACTACTGAATTCTACATTTCTGATCTTGACCACTTGTGCCCCAGTTCATGCCATTCTGAATTTTGCTCCCAGCCTTATTACAGCTTACTTTACCTCATCATCAAGTAATGCATATTTAGTTATGTTTATATTTCTTCACAAGTAAGCTCATAAAATTATCTGAGAATATTTATTGATGACTTAACTTTAATTTTCTAATTATTTTTGTCATCTGTTACCATGATTTCAAGGTAATATTCTATCCTAGTTATATGAGCCAATTCATAGAATGGTTATGAATATAGCTTTAATTAAAGTTTATCACACAGCTATAGACCACTTAATTGTTTCTTTAATCACTTAAATTAGAACAATGCAAATAAGCTACAAATGGAGAATGCCAGCACTGAAGCACTCAAAAATTTTAAACCATTAAGAGTGAATCCAACAGCCTCACTTTTCATAGAAAGCACAGTATCCCAGTTAAGGGGAAAAAAATGTCTTACTAAAAACCTCACACTCCTCTCCACCCTGTACCCTTTGATGTAAGGTGCTCCATACCAATGTTTATCATAAAATATGAACTTGAGATTGTATTACTTTGCAGGTCATTATTTGTTTCAACACTTTCCTCTGTAAAGAAATCTTTTCCTTTGCAACATAAAATAAATAGGGTTTACTGTAGAAGGGTGGTTTTCCTCACTATTGAAAAGATAGAGAGATACAAGTATTAATTTGTAATTTAATATGAATTTCTAAACTAGTATCTATACATTTTAGTCATGAGTTTTTACAGTCAAAATTTCATTATCATCCTTCAACAAAAGATGGACAAGCAAAATCCTACTTCGGTTCACTCAAGATATCACCAATTAATTTCCTCAGGCCACAGAGATAAATTTAGGCTCAAATATTACAACACAATGCAAGAGGCACCTTGGGTGTACCACCTGCTCTCAAAGGATCACTTGGAACTCCTTTGTTTTATTACATGGCACTGGTTCCATCAACTTGAACAAGAAGAAATTCATGCTCCAAAATGTGTGTAACAGGGAATTTCACAATTCCTTAAATTAGCACTTAAAAGACTGATAAAGACTGTTCTAACATTGGATGATATCAAATGATAGCAACCACTTCTCATGGACAGGATACAGTCTGCAGCTAATACTGTAATTTAGAGTGGGAATGAATCTAAGTGTGTGTGTGTGTTTCTAGGACACAAGGAAGTAACTGAGCACAATCATGAGCCAAGAGACATTCCTTGAAGATAACTAAATTAGAATTTGAACGAAAAATAATTTCTTATCTTTTGGACAGAGCAACTGAAAGAGTTATATATTTCCTGTTCTGTCTATGTGCTTGCAGCATCATTATTGCAATGTCTAATTGCTATTTACAAAGTGTTTTACATACACCAATGAACACAGACAAATTTCTGAAAGGACATGTACCAGCCCACATACAGTGAGCAGATTTTAAAAAGAATCAATTCTCCAATGAAACAATTCCTGTGTCAAGTTGCAGATTGTTTCAGGGCAGTCTGCCCCAAGTTAGACTGTCCTAAGAGAAGGCACTGAAGTCTTCAAGGCATCACATTCACTGCAGTGATGGACATGATACAAAAAAATTGCATCTAAAAGATTAAGAGAGCACAGAAAGACACCTCCATCAGTCTGCCAAGGCTAGGAGCCAAGGAAGCACCATGGGGCATGGTACACTCATGAGGGCTTAAACTGGGCTTAAACTGAGCTTAACCTGAGTCTACTTTGGCAGCAGCATAAACCAACTAAAAGACATTCATTCATAAAGGCACATATTCTAGCATCCATAAAGACAGTCCCAACTTGCTGCCTTGCTCCTGTAAAGATACAAAAGAACAGGCGGATGGCAGACAGGTTTCTATATTAACATCTATTTATTTGTGGAGCAGTAACTACAAAATAGATGTTCAAAAGCAGAATACAGAATCACAGAAGGGACCTTTAAAGGTCATCTAGTCCAACAGCCCTGCAATGAGTAGGGACATCTTCCAATAGATCAGGTTGCTCAAAGTCTCATCCAATCTGGTCTTGAATATTTCCAGGGATGGGGGAAACATTTCATGGTATTTTGAAAGCACACAGAAAACAAAAGCTTTTCCTGAAGACAGAGTAGTTACCAATACAGAATCATTTCACAGAGAATCTTCAAGGCATTGAGAGGTTTTTTTAAATGCCAATTTAAGATCTGAAAAAAGTGTTTAAATTTTAATGGTCCATCTCTTTTGACTTTTTCTCTAATGCCCTTGAACCATTCCCCAGTTATAACAACTGATGCATTTCAATTTGCTAAATAAACTCTTCGGTTTATGAAAATAAACAGAAAATTATTTTTAGTGGTTTATTTATTACCATACCAATTTCTGGAAGTAAAGTCTTTATGCAAGCTTAATGCACAAAATCAAAAGAAGTTCCTCTGCCCCTAAAATACAGAAAAGAACTAAAATACAGGTTCAGAACTATTCTAGCACTACTCTAGAGCAAAAGCTGAGCAAAGAAATGATACTTTTAAAGCAAAATTTAAAAAGGCAGAAAGAGAATCCAGAGATATCTTTTCCTTTGTTTGTAAATTAATATCCTCAGTGATTTTAAAATCCACAGGATAGGTGCATGCTGTAACCAACAGAATAATTTTTTTAATATGTAATAACTCTCTGACCACAACTTTTTTTTGTATGTTATACTGATGGAGAATTCAGTTGTACAGAATTTGCTTTGTCTGGAATGGAAATATTGCTTCCTTTGTTGAACGGGAATTTAGAGGTGCTGGTATTTTCAACACGAATTTGTTAAATAACAGAACACTGCAGAAGAACTTACATAAATAAAGATTACCTGAAGTCTGTGGACTTTTAAATTCAGAGAAAGAACAAACAGATCTCATACAGAGATTTCAGTCTTCAAAACAGCAGATAACAGAGAACCAAACCCAAGCTCCTTTCTTTCCACTATCTCAGATCTCCATTTATCAGTGTACAGAATCTGCTGCAACCTGGGAAGCTACTGAAAATGGATACATTAGAAAAAGGGACTCTTGTTTACCCTCTACATCCTTGTTTTGCAGAATAATTTTCAAACCATTTTATCTTGTCTCTTACATTCCTTTTGAGATCTCATTATTTGAGTGCTTTCTTGTTTTAGTGTATTGTTTATAATTTCTAATAAAAAAATATCTGAAACTTTCACCTCAAATCAAAGGCAGGGGGGGTTGGACAACCTCAAATTTCATCATTCTGGGCTTGTGTCACCAAGTCATAAAACCTCATGACTGGACAAGAATAAACACAGCTTTCTTCAATATAGGTAGAAGAGCAGTAGGCAAGCACAAGCCTGCACAAATTCATGGAAAGGGTTTTGAAAGAGATCATTGCAACCCTTACACTTGAATGCTAAAAAAAAGGCAGCAAAATTTAAAGTTGGTCTCTTTTGGAAAAGAATCTTTAATAGATTTTGTCTAACATGGTTTATTTCAGATAAATGAATGGGGGGATCATTTCACAGAGCAAATAGCTTAATGCAGAGAAGGCAGGATTGGTGTGGGAACTGCTCAGTGCAGAAGAGAACATCCCTGCACTGCCAGCAGTGGAAGTACCACACCGGGGGAAGGATATTAATATGCTTCTATTGAAATTCATTATTAGGAGTAATTTTATCTGGCATACTAATGACAACCCACACACAACCCACGATAACCCATTGAACAGATCAGCACTCACGAAACCTCCAATAGCTTAAAGTCTTTGAAGCACAGGAAGATCAAGATTGGGACCACAAGTTGGCCAAGACCAGGGTTGTTTTGCAAACCAGCATCTGGAAAAAGCCACTACAATCCTAGGGTTTAGCAGCAACACTTCCAGGTAAAGAAAGAGAAATGATTATGTCACTTCCCAACGCCTCAGCTCAACGCTCAGCACAATTGAAGGAGAGATAGATAAAAGATGACGGTGGCATAGGAAATGAATACACTCTTGTCATCAAAGAATGAGCTCCAAGATGTCTGTGGGAATGCTAACAGGACAGGATGACTGGCATTGCTGTTGGAAAGAAAAAGACAGGAGTAATTTGAAAGATTTTTACATGTGGGAGGGAATAAATGCAGAGCAAAGTAGGCGATAAATTTGAAATGGAACTGTAAAAAAGCAGCATGAACACGTAAGAGTGATCGCGTTGGAGAGAGGAAAAAAGAAGCCTGAGCACACTCCTATTTCACACCATTTTGCATCTTCCAATTCATCAGAATCACGGGCACAACAATTCATGAGGAAGATGCTCAGCAGCAGTGCTGAATAATGAAACAGTCAGGGAGAAAGTGTGGGAGTCGTGATACTCAAGTGCATGGTCAGCTCAGCTCAGAGGCTGTTCTGGCCAACACATTTCTGCTGCCATAGAGTCAGGGAAAGAGCAGTTTTTAAAGTTGAAACTTGCTGAGCACAGATAAACTTAGATTGATTGTCTGGGTCTGCCACCTGGAATGAGGGCAAAGATATTGCGACATATTCAGCAAAACAGAACAAAAAAGACCTCAGAAAAAGAAAAGGAGTTTGGTTTCAGTCATTCAACTTTTTACATTGTCAGCAAAGCACATGTAAGTGTCCATTAAACCAGGCCAGCTGGTTTTATAGAGCCAGATGGGGATTGGGAAGCTGAATCAACTCCAGTTTTTGTGCTGATGACTCAAGTCAGGTGAAAAAAAAGGAATGATCCAAGGCAACTTAAACGGGGTCCTACCAAAAGAGATACTAAAGCACAGATAACAGTGAGTTATGTCTGATCAGCAAACTGGGAATACAGTCTCAAATCCAGATCTAACAGGAGCTTGTTAATAACCCAAAGTAGTAACATAGTGGAAGCTATTTTACTTCCACAGAGCCTGATTTTAATTTGGGTAAAAACTTGAAAAAGTGGAAGTGAAAGAGGTGCCCAAATATGTGTAATAAAATTATTCTAATGACTGCTAAATCAGTACAAATGATTGATCCCTTTAAGTCAAATGGTCTGCAATGATAAATTCAAGTGTGGACAAACAGGAACCAGAAGTCTGATTACCAGCACATCAACACTCCTTAATCTAACAAGAAAATTCTACTTCATACGGAGCTTTTTTAGGAATGCTTTATATGATCAGTCTGAAGTTGTGATTTTTTTTATGAGGGGAGGAAGATGAGTAAGAATCAGAGAATAGTTGCAACTGGAGGGCAAGTCATTTAGTCCAACCCCCTGCTCTGCATAGTGTCAAATGAGAGCAGGTTACTCAGGGTCATACCCTGTCAGGTTTGGAGCATTTTCAAAGACTGAGAGTCCACAGTCTCTCCAGGCAAACTATGCTAACACTACACCACCCTACATTAAAAAAAAAAATTTATTATTATAAAAATGTTTTAATATTTAAAAGTAATTTCCTTTTTTTTTCAGTATGTGCCCACCGTATTTCTTTTCACTGAACGACACTGAGAAAAGCCTGGCTTCAGCTTCCTCACTCCTCCCCATCAGATGCTTATACATACTGATAAAATCCCCCTGAGCCTTCTCTTCTCCAGGCTGAACTCTTCAGCCTCACCCTGCTGCCACCACCCTACTCAATACTGCCCAGAATGTCCTTGGCCTTTTGGCCACCAGGATGCACTGTTGGCTCATGTTCAACTTGGTGTCCACCTGGACTTCAGAGCTGTTTCTTTCCAGCCAGTCTATCTCCAGCACAGCCTGGTGCACTGCATATTGTTCTCCAGGGGCAGGCCTCAGCATTTCCCTTTGCTGAATTTGTTGGCCCATTTCTCCAGCCTGTTGAGGTCTCTCTGAATGGACACCCCATGTGGTCTATCAGCCACGCCTCATGGTTTTGTGTTGTATTCAAACTTGCTGAGGGAGCACTTGCTCCCATCATCCCACTCATTAATGAAGATGATGCACAGTATTGGCCTGAGCATCAGCCCCAGGGATGCATCACCAATGACTGACCCCCTGCTGGACTTTGTGCTGCTCCTCACAACCCTTTCAGCTCGGCAGCTGAGCTGCTTTTCAAACCTCTTCACTGTCTACTCATCCATGTCATTAGTTTTTGCATAAGGATGTTACAGGGGACAGTGTCAAAATACTTAAAGTTATGATAAACAATATCTATTTCTCTCCCCTCATCCACTGAGGTCATCATCTTCACCACAGACCATCTTCAGGTTGCACATCTTTAACATTTTCCACTATAATTTAAGGAATGAACCAAACCCATTATTTAACTTTTTTTTTCTCTCTTCCATTAGTTGCATTTATGTCCCCTCTGGTTTTTACTCTCTCTCTCCATGTCTGAAAGTCAGCTAAGCACACCCTAGCACAACAACATATCTGCAGATGGCTATTCAGTAGCTTCACAACACAGACATACAAAGATCAGAATATAATCCATAGTAGTGGGATAGTCACTTGTGTATCAAAATTCTATTTTTCTTTTAAAATGTTTGAGAGAGTTTACAAGACTAAAGTTCATGCTAATATGGCCCCAGGAATTCTTTACTATTCTGTTTTAAGTCTCCCCAGGCAGGTAAGAAAAAGCTCGACTTCAACAAAATTCACATAAACAACAGTATTTTATAGGTGCAACTGTATTTGCTTTTAGTTCAGATCAGGATTGTGCTTTTGAAGCAAACCTCCTGACAACCCTCACCTATCACACTTTGTTCTACACCAGTGATTAGGCTGAGTGTGCAAGTTGGATTTCTTTGGACAAAATTGAAGTGGAAGAGGCATTCCAGGCATGCTCAGTCCAAAGGACTTAAACTAGATTAAAAAGTAGTCTGAAATACCAAACCCACACACAAATACAACTGTTTCCCTCTACAGACCCACCCTGGCTTCACTATCCTGTTCTCTAATGCAGATGCAGCCCATGAACACTTGCAAGATCTCAGTCCAGAGACAGCTTCCTTTAGCACAGGTTGTCAGGAAGTAAGAACTTTAGCACATAGTACTTGGCCACTACATGGAAAAAAATTAAATTTAATCAACAACACAAGAAAGATTAGGATGGTGTTGGAATGCTGGCAACTATTTTCCATTTCTTCCCAGTCATGCAGGAAGGAATGCAAAGAATGAAAACTTCTTATCTGTAGTAAGAACAATGCACAGAAGGATGAGGAAGCAGGGCAAATAAAAGCATGATTTTATGAGACCTGTAACCAAACATCTATGGCAGTTTATACACAAGGAAGCTCTACATTTGTCAATTAGACAACAAAAAGGCTGATACCAGACACAGTGAATCAGTTTTCCTCAGCAGATGTCAGTGTTCAGATGTAAAGATTAAATGTTTTACAAAGCCAATACTAAGAGAAATAGCGCAAAGAAATAACTTTGCTGAATGATCTTCAAAAGCCAAAGAGCAGAAGAATAACCATGTACCTGAACCCACATTACTTTCCAAGATACAGCAATAAAGTGCCATGTAAGTGTATGTCTCATAGGCCAGTAGAATAATCTACCTTGGAAAGGACTTCTGGAAGTCATCTAGTGTAACCTCCTACTCAAGGCAGGGAGAGCCTTCAAGTTAAATCAGATTACTCAGGGCCCTGTTCAGTCAAGTTCCAAAATATCTTCAAGGATGGAGGTTTTTCAGCCTCCTTCAGCAGCTTGATTCAGTGCTTACACACTGTGAAAACTGTTTTTCCTCATAAGTTGTGATGTGGGAAATTCTGACTGGATTTATTTAAATCATGAAATGGTGTACCTGCAAGGAGAGTCTGGCTGTCTCCCCTCTACACCTGTAGTAGAGGACAACAACCAGGTTCCTCCTGAGTTTTACTCTTTTTCTCATGCTAAACAAACCCAGCCTCTCCACATGTTATGTGGTCCTTTTCAGTGTCCTCTGCAGTTTGTCTTCATCTTTTTTTGCACACAGAAGGCCAAACCAGGACACACTATCCCAGATGTTGCTTCGCAAGTAAATAAAATAAATCACCTCCTCCAGCCTGCCGGCTCTGCTCCTGCTGACGTACCACAGGTCACAGTTATCTGTGACTGAAGACTAGAATCTGAACATTTTAAAATACAGAAGCCTCACAGTGAGAAAATAGAAACGAAACACAGTTGGAAGCAAATTTACCCCTGCCTGCTGCATCCTCCGAGATAGAAGGGTTACCCTGCGGGTGACTTTCCATCCAGCAACAAAGTGGCTTCCTGCACTGCAGGAAACTCAACATGCTCTCTGGTTCTCTGGGAAGTCCCTTTCCAGTATCTCTGCAGCTTGTGCTTCTGCTCCCACCTCTTCCCAAAACTCTGTTGCACTGCAGGTTTCTTCCTCTTCAACTTTTTCTCCTGGTAATTCTCATTCTGGAAGCCTGCTTTTCCTAGGGCTCAGTTGCTTCCAGGGAAGAAATAACATCTTTCTGGCTGTCCAGTAGCTCACAGAAGGCAAACAGTTTTCTCTGTAAGTCAGTCCCAGACATTAAAAAAACCAAAACAAACGCACAGATACAAGAAATAATACGGTAATACCAAGCATTCAAATATAATGCAAATATCACCTGTTTCATAAGCACTTTAAAGAGCTTTGAGTAAGACCGACTTATCTAAATCCTGACCCAGTGATCTCATTTGTGAGCTGAGGAAGTAAGGGATGTATGAACAGACTGTTTAAATGGGTTGAGAACTTGCTGAACTGACAGGCTGAAACGCTAATTATGAAGTGCTCAACATCTCCTTGACAACAAATAAGCAGCAGAATATCACAAGGGTCAGTATCAGGACAGAGACTGCTCAGTATCTTCCTAAGCACTCTTAGACAATAAGACAGCTTGCAAATTTGCTGTAAATGTAAATGATAGTAAAATAGTAAATAAGGGGTAAAAAATTCAGTTGCAGAACATTTTTTTCACTTGAAGGGTAATACAGATGTCATCTGCCCAGAGAGGTGGTGGAGTTTCATGGAGGTTTTCAAGAGCTGATGAAAAAAGTGTCAGAGCTGACCTCAACTAGTGTTGGCAACAGTCCTGAATTTTGAGCTAGAAGCTGGACCAGATGGCCTCGAGATCCCTTCCAACCAACATCTCTGTGATCCTGTGAAGATACAATGCAGGCACTTAATTGCTCAGGACAGCAATGATAATTTGGGGAACACTGCTGGGGAGGACAAAGCATATGTTGGTCCAGTATGTGGATGCACTAAATAAAACACTTGCCATTCTGCTCAGGCACATGGGCACTTGTTACCACTCTCAGACTCAAAACAGACTTTATTGCTCTCAGACCTTCTCATTACAAGTTATTATTTATTATTTGCATGAGGAAAAACAGGGAGCTCTGCTTGCTTGTAGACTCAGAAAAACCCTTAAAGGAGAGAGAATTCAAAGTCAAGTAATACAATATACTTGCCAAGAGCTTAGAGAAGAGTCCCTTGCTTTTGTTTGACAATTTTCTTGTCGACTCCTCCTTGACTGGCACTGAAATATCACTGTAAGTACATTCAAATACCTCACTGCATTTACCCAAACTTTGAACTACAATGTAATTCTTCACAGGGACTTCTAAACATGCAAAGCCACCTTTTTACCTAGTTGGCCTATAGGCTCTTCCAGTATTGCCAACAGAAATAAGATGTATACAGGATTGAATTCCAGCTATAGCAAATAATTTTGCAAATAAAATATAATTTTATTAATTAAAGTAATCAGAATTATTTTCCTGAAGTATGCACACACACAGTGTGCATATGTACATGCAACACAGAAAAAAATAGGCAAAATAAAAAGAAAACAAACTGAAAGGAAGGTTTATGATCTGCCTTTACATACTCAGAAAAAAGTAACACAGAAAAAAGTAATTGTCTCATTCAGTTCATGGAAATATATTAAGCTATTTTTTTTTCTACTCACATTAAAACCGTTGTTAAATACTACCGTAGAGCAGGATGTTCATAATTGAATGGTCTGGCTTAGGATTCACTGAAGAGTCAAACTTGTATAACTATGAAATGATATCAGCAAGATCATTAAGGTATTACAGAGGGACATAAGTCATATCTACCCAAAAAACTGTTCCTGGCACTGGTAGCATTATATTAATCATTTTAGTTGTGTTTATTCCTCTAGGGTGTAGTGCATTGTATTAGGTGCTGTACTAACAAGCATCACAGTCCTAACATGCTTAAGATAATCAATAACCACATCAAAGAGATCAGTCCTTCTGTTTGCAAGGCTTGAAAATTATACTTTTTTTCTTTGTGTTTTATGCATTTAAAACTATTGATGTATTCAAATATTTCAGGAAGCATTCTCTCCAGTCCATTATTTCTTTAACTATCTTTATGCATTAGGTAGTGACTGTACCCATTAGGAACCAATTTGCTCTGTTAAGTATTTCTGTGCATATCTGGAGGACATCCTTCCTCCCCCTAGAGATAAGAATACCAAAGATTTCTCCCCATCCCCTAAGCAGCCAAGTGGAGAAGATAAGTGATATATTCTTAAATTAGAAGATACAAAGCTAAAACGAGAGTATTTTATCAAGTTATTTTTAACAAAAACCATGTCCTTAACAAGGCTGGGATAGGAACAGCACAAGTACTCAATCTTCTCATTTTGCTCAAAACACACTGTAAATGTATTTAAATAATTTACTACTACATATTTTAGCTGATTCCATTCATCTAAGCCAGGCTGAAACTTTATCCATCTTATCCATTACCTTGCTTTCAAATAATCCTATATACTTCAGTAGGGCTTTGACGAATAAGACAATAAATCTGCATAAACATGGTTCAGACTTCAATCATCTTAATACAACAGTACTTCTCCTCCTTTACCAAAAAGGAAAAAAAAAAATCAGTCTGGGGCTTCATGTAACAGCCAGGCATGTCAAGTGCCTTAAATCATTCTCAAGATAAATTTGCTCTCTACAACTCCCCGGAAGGTGTCTGTAATTCAGGTGGGGGTCGGGCTCTTCTCCCAGGTAACAAGTGACAGCATGAGAGGAAACAGCCTCAAGTTGCACCAGAGAAGCTTCAGATTAGATACTAGGAAAAATTTCTTCACTGAAAGAGTTGCCCAGCCCTGAAATAGGCTGCCCAGGGAAGTGGTGGAATCACCATCCCTGGAAGTGTTCAAAAGGCATGTGGATGTGGCACATGGGGACACGGTTTAGTGGTGGAGTTGGCAGTGCTTGGACTTGATGATCTCAGACATCTTTTCCAACCCTAATGATTCTGTGATTCTATTTATCCTAACAACATCCCACCTACAGTAGGTGGGATAGTAATGGAGGGACCATGCAGACCCTCCAAGCACACCTGGAAGTTGTTAGGGAAAGTACTATTTTTCTTCAGCCAAAAGCGTGTTATGGACCATTGTAACAATTCAGCTGAAAACATTATCTCACATTATAGTGCTGGAGCCCTTGCCAGAACATGATTTGATTTACAGCAGCCTAAGACTATGGCATTAGATATCACACTGTCGTGCTTATTAGGATTGAACTCCTTCTCAGTAGATACTCACCAACATTCGGCTGAGTGATCCAAATAAATGAATTGATTTTAGGTTTTAAAGAAAACTATGACAAGCAAGACAAAACAGAAGTTGCCTTTAAAACCAATTTAATAAGTATGCTATTACATACTCTAAGTTCTCCCTAAACTGCTCTCCTCCAGTTTGTCCCTTCTCTCAGCTTTGTTACTAAATCAGGTGTAGTCACATATTTATACCACCTTACCTGGTAGTGCTGCTGGTCACAAAAGACAACAGAGCCTATTTTAGCAGATTTGCAAGCAAGCACAATGATGATATTATTTCAGTCTGATTTCCTAGCTATATACAGGATACCATAGATGGAATGAGGAAAGACTTCAGAACTGCTGAAGATAAAGTGTAGAGCTAGAAGCTGAGTGCAGATTCTGAGCCATGATACACAGCAAAAATTAAGATCTAGGTCTACTTTAAACTGCAAAAGATAATAATAATTCCTCGGTGGAACTATTTTGAAGGGCTGAAACGAAACTGAAATACATTTAGAGTGAGCACTGTTGTTCATACTGCACAAACCCAGCAAGGATTAAAATCTGTATTTTGTATTTCATATTCGAGTGGCAGGGTATTTAAAAGTACATTCCTTAAACTACATTCCTTTCTTTCTTCTCACAGTGAAGAGCTGTGTGGTGCATGGAGGAGTCAGCAGATGGCACCCATGGCCCTCAGTACAACCAGAGCACACACAGCCTGATGGCCTTCAATCCACACAGTGGATTATTCCCAGGAAGTGTGGAATTTTTTCCTGTACCAGACAGGTAGAAGTGTGTATAAATAAGGTTTATCTTCACTCTCAAGGTGACTTGCTGCATGATTATCAGGTGCAAGGAAAGATCAGAAAGAAGTGGAACAGTGTTTTTCACTTTCATAATTTTTATCCCAAATTCAATAATATTGGTGGTTTTACTCCAGTTTTCAGAGGTGATGCTTCTGTGTGAGAATGCCATTTTCAAATACTCCCTTTCACCTCACCAAACACACACCTAAGGTATGACCTCAAAAGAAAAAAAAAAAAAAAAGGAGAGAAAAAGAAACAACCAACATACAGATAGTGACTCAGGTGTACCATAAAGCTCAAAAACACAAAAGGCATTAATAAGAATCTAAATTTTCCTTAAAAATCAATATCACAATACTGACACAACTCATGTTTTATAGGTCTGGGGTTAATAGCAGTGCACATACTACAAGAACATATCTAAAGTATAGGTGAAGGTCCTTCAAAAACAAAATAAGGTAAGGAAGGTTAATGTAGAAGAAAAAGCAAGGCAAGTACCAAATATTTCAAGGAGATCAGCCTATCCAGAAACTGTATACTGCATATTTGCAGCCCATGAAACACATGAAATCCTAAAGAAGCCACTGTCTTCATATGACTTTTCAGCTTACGAAGAATTTTATGAGAATCCAGTGCCTGTTAATGTTTGTGTTCAAACTCCACCTTCAGTTACACCACCAGGAAGTAGCTGGTTTTTACATGAAACTAATTCTCATACCAAGTGCAGATCTGTGCAGCACTTTTTTTTCTCCTGCTAGTAAGAGAAAAACAGGCTGGAAAAATACAAGATTATGCTGCGAATGGAAGATACGAGTTTGAGAAAAAATCTCATCTTCAGTAAAGATACTGATAAGGCTTACATCTATCTCTTTGTGTTTCCAGACTGCCAAATAACAGATAAGGATTTAATTCCTAGACCTGAAGTAAACACATGAAACGCAGAGGCATAGCTTGGACAAACTATTTTAAGCAGTTGCTTTTAGTTGTCACTACACAATGTCAATCAGATCATATATTTTAGATCAACAGAAAGACTATGGTGCAGCAGGGCTTTGAATAGATAATCAGAACTATGCTTCAGTAAGTGACAGCTCCACAAAATTTTTCCAGAATCTAAATACATGCACAGGACACACTGCATCTGCTATATGTAGGTCATAAACCAGCAGGGAGTCAGAAAAACTTCCATTCAGAACTGTAAGGATGATAGATGAAGACAATCAGTAATGAATAAAACAATTTATTCGGGAAAGACTTATAAAAGGTACAAGCTTTATTATTTAAACTATTTGAAACTGGAATATAAAAAAGGAAGACAGATTTTCTTCCTAAGAAACACTCCTGTACCACTTGTGCTGTGTGTTTCTCCCGTCTAACTTCAAGAGACAAACAGGAGCAATTAGAAACAGCTGCATCACAGAGCACACAGCAGGTATAATGGACACTACAGGTAAAGAAAGACATGAAAGGAAGATTTGTAGTTACAGATACAAAAGATAAAGGGATTTACAGAAGGACACAGGAAGGAAGGACAGAATAACACCACTCAGCGACATATTTCTGCAGCTCCTGGTGTTAGTAGCAGAATTTAAAGGAATTTGGAACTCGTTGTGACCAAAACCTTCAAGGTGTATGGTGAGAAGCATGTTTATTTAGAGGAACAGGATCACCAGCACATAAGAACTGAATGGGTCTAGAAGTTACTTATTTAAGCATATAGCATTATATAACCTGAATTGTTTCTTTGCTTGTTAAAGTGGAGAATCCATCCAAAAACTTTACAAAGGCAAAAAAGTGAAAGCAACCAGTGCCAAAAGAAAGTAAACTTGCTAATGTATATTAAAAGTGTTTGATATTGCATAGCAGGCAGCCTCTGGGTCAGGGCCTGTGCTGTGTCAGTGCTCCCACTCCGTACATGGCCCTGCACCAGGAACTGAAGAAAAAACAAGTAAAAATTACTCCAGTTCCCAAACTGGCAGAAGGCTGATTTAGACAGGCCTGTGACTCAATCAAACACAACCTCAGCCATGTGAAATACCCATTCCCTTCACTTCAACACTGAGTGAACTGACTATATTTTCAGTCAGGGATACCACAAACTCCAGCTGTTTAACAAAACAAACAAACAAAAAAAGCCAAAAAGCTTTCAAGAAGAAATATCTTGAGAAACAGAAAAATAATCAGCATTCAAAAGAGTAATGAAGAATAAAAACAGAAGAGACATTGACTTCGTCGTGGCTTTTGTAAGTCAGCCCCATAGTGCACACCAGTCTGTTATCGAGGCCTTAACACAGGGGCCAACCAGTCAGTGGCTGGTACCTCATTTCCTCACCATCTTCTCAAGTTTCCAGTTTTGTCCTTCCCTTCTAGGCCAGCCACACACTGGAAACACAGGGATGAAACTATCAGATTTCTCCCCAACACTACTTTCAGTAACATGAATTGCAAAATTTCTAAATGATTGCAAGGCCAGTTAAATATAACACACGCTAACTTGAGTGCACCTGGCTGCAGTGTAAGAGATGCTTTCATTACTCTCTTGCAAGAGATACTATAAATTCTTTTTCCCATTCTACTGTCATCTTAACTTCCAGCTCATTAGTCCCTATCACATGGAAGGTTTCCCTTATCCCTCGACACACACACATTACATCTAACATATCTGCAAAGCCTCTGTTTCTCTACTAAGTTTCAAAGCCCAGTTCAAAAGTCATGTAACTTAAGCAGGGTAGAGTGTCCAGGAAATGCAATTGAATTAGAAGAAAAGACCATAAAAGTAATAACATTAAAGCAAGACAATTAAAAAAAAGTACAAAATGCATTTCTTTTAAAACCATTCACACATTCACAGTACACAGGAAACTGAGAACCTGAACAAAATCCTCACTGATGGAATGGTACAGTTTATCAGCAGATCTGTTGCCCAAGAACTGGATCTGAGAACAGTTATGAAGAAATCCTTGCGCTACTGCAACAAATCCCAACACTTCCATCAGCTGGGGAAAAAAAGGGATTTATCTGGCACAGAAGAAAACATGTTTTCAAATACACAGAAGTAACCGATAATTCATTTTACCTTGATTCAACTCCGATCTCTCAACTCTGTACTCAAATCTATTGCAGATTTTGTCCTAATCAATGCTACAATCTTAAAGCTGCCATCTCTCCCTTCTCCACTCTGTATTACCTCAAATCACCTTCCCATACCCCTTATTTTCTAAGACAATATTCCTCTTCAAGTGTTACTTTTTACACACCTCTATAAAGCATTAATTTATTAATTATGTTAAACCAGTGCAGTATTCTTAACATATATTTCATATGAAAGATTTAAGAAATTTCCCTAAATAACTGCTAATTAGAGTCATAAATTTATTGTTTGGAATATGATTAAGCCAGAATGTCCCTTCTATAAATGCAGTGTCTTCATGCACTGCTAATGAAGGGTGACCTTCATTTAGAAGCCTTTTCCTTGGGCCAGAAAACTGATATCAGAACTTGTGGATGGATTAGGACCTCTGATGGTATTAAAATAAAGAACAGCTGCTGCCCTAACCACATTAGAATGGCTTTACTGCACTTTTTGATTACTATCAGCTAGGAAAACAGTATTTTTGTTGACTTCAGAGTGACAGTTTGCTGGAGGAAGAAGGGCAAAACTGTGTTTGACGATTAGCAGATATTTGCTGATAAGAACTACTTAGTGGGACCATCCAAAGACTTTTCTATAAATTACATAAAGGCAGCTTTTCCCTTTGAGAGCTGTGGCTCTTGCTTGTGTCAGCAGATACCAGGAGGGTTGACTTCTTCCTTTAATATGCAATGTGCCAGCATCAGTTTCGACTGTAGAGTTCATGACTGTGGTTTATTCCAAGTGTGACCTGGTGTCTTTTCGTCTTGGCTTTACATCATTTTACAGAAACATTTTGAGATTGCCAGACAAGAAAAAAAAGGGAAAAAACCAAAACAAAGCAAACAAACAAAAGCCAAACAGAAGTAATGCTGATCAAGAATAGCAAGTTTCACCAGTTACAATAAATCTTCCCATCTCAGAACAGAACATATCTTGCTATCCTCCTGGAAGAGAAAGGCTCAGTATTCTATGTACACGCAGTCAAACGCTCCAATATTTTCAAGCAGGATGATCAGAAGGACAAAACAACCACCACCAAAACCTCTCTGTCAGCAGAAGTCCCCAGTTGACCTCCCAGTTCCATCTAACACTGGTGGAGTTCAGAGGAAAGCCACACTGGCCTCAGTGTTCCAGGCCAGCTCTAACTTCCTCAAAGATCAAAAGGCATTTGAGTCCAGGAATTTAGTTCAACCTATTACAGGAGACAGACAACTGCAAAGTGGAATCTTAATCTAAATCTGTACAGTGTTTAGGGATATCTTAATCAGACCTACCCACAGTTTATCCTACAGTGTCCATTGTGCCAGAGGAAGAAGTGATTCAGAGACTTACACGCAAGACCTTGCAATTCCCAGTGGCTCCCAGAGCCTGTTTTCTCATGCCATAACAGAAGGCCCTCATAAACCTTGGCATGGATTTACTAACACCTTTGTTAAAATGTCTCACTATTCAAAACTCTGTATTTTAGTAGAACTGATAAGAAAATTATATTCCTGTATTAAAAAAAAAAAAATACTCTGAATGGTCCTTTCCCAGGAAAGATTTCCCACCCACCCTGGTTTGAGATAACGCATTCCCTCTAGACTGCAAAGTAGAACACAGCCACAGAAAGCCAACACTAGAAGAATTTTTCCATAGCTGCTCTTAAGGAAAAAATACGTTTCCAAATTTAAAAAGCAGACAGTAACTGCTGCCTTGTGTGTTCTGGAAAGAACATTAATCAGTTTATTTTTGTAATTTACAAACAACTAGTACAGTTAAATGCTTTGAAGCACTACTTCGAATTTCAGCTGCAAGGAATACAGGCCTACCTTTAACACAGTTGGCCTTTTGCCAGGCACGTTCTTCCACCAAAACAAGGGCATTTGTGCTACCAAGCACCCTGAGCATGGATGGGAAAATAACCTCAAGTACTGTATAAATTAGAAGACAGCATCCATATTACAGGCAGTGGCCTTTCAGGCCCAGAAATACTCATTACTTTTTGGTTGGTTGAGGGGGTTTTGCTGTTTAAAAAGAAAATGACAACCAAAAAAAAATCAACACATTTTCACAGCAAGAATTGAACACTGATTAAATTGAGGAATATTCAGAGTTTGGTAGTTCCTGGATGCCAGCAGGATAACTGTGGCCAGCTGTACCTTCTACTTGCATGGGATGGCTTATGCATCTTTCCAGAAAGACAGCAGAAATGCTGAAGCCTTTCAGTAACAGCCAGAACCACCCAAGAGAGAAGCTGGAAGGAATGCCTAAACTAGACTAACGACTCCTTACAGCTCCTTTAGAAATTCAGCAGATCACCTCAGAGAAAATTACCATCAGACCCTACATACATGCATAAACGCAAGTTGTCTTGTTAACAGCTATGAGAGCAACCTTTAATAAACTCCTCATAAATATGCATTAAAATTCTGAATATGCAAACTGCACCAATCAAAATTAGTTCATTTTCTTCCTCCAAACCAGAATAAATACTCAATAGATCCCAAATGTCAGTGAAGGTTAATTTCCCTAATGCCCTTTCTCCAGTGAAACCTCAGCACCTCACTCCGTGGTTTGAGATCTATGGAGCTCCAGACACTCAGATGCTTTAGGAATCTTACTGCCAGTCATGTTAAGATAGTTCATATCCTACAGTATGTTCAACTTTATGAAGTTACTGCTTTTCTTAACTGAGCTCCTCAACATAACTCACACCTGACCTGCAAGTAAAACACAGGAACAACAGCCCCACGGAAGAGCTGCTACATTACATCCCATTCCAGGTGCCAATACAGAGCTGACTGACAAGGTCTAGTAGCTGTACCATGGGAAATAAAGTAAAGGAGGTTTATGAATGACAAATATAGAGTCATAGAATGGTTTGGATTGGAAGGGACCTCAAAGATCATCTAGTTCCAACTGCCATGGGCAGGGACACCTTCCACTAGCCCAGGTTGCTGAGAGCCCCATCCAACCTGGCCTTGAACACTTCCAGAGATGGGGCATCCACAGCTTCTCTGGGCAACCTGTGCCAGGGCCTCACCACCCCTACAGTAAAGAATTTCTTCTTATTATCTAATCTCGATCTACCTGTATTCAGTTTAAGGCCATTTTAATGCTAAATATCAACAGCTCTTTTCAGTTGTAGAGAGAATTTATATAATGAGGCTGAAAAGTCAGGATTATCACTCCAGCAATCAGATGGGATATCAAATGCTGAGCATGGAAGGTCACAGCTGCTTTCAAACAAAATATTGTATTGCATTGAGATGGTTTGTAGGAAAAGTATTTGAAATTTGTTACAGAAAAAAAATAACGCAATGGAAAAAGAACTTTACACTGCGTACTTCTTAGAGCAAGATCAGCCTCCTATAGCTTTATTTTAGTACTTCCATGATCATACAAAAAAAGCACTACTTAGCTGTCTGCAAACCACCACCCAGGGAAGAGTGCAAAATAGGATTCCCAGAGGGCAGATATGATTCATGAAGGACACTGCTCCTGCAGCTTTTCTTTGCAAGCTCTCTGTATTTTCATTTTATTAGATGCATAGACAGCATATAGTAAAGAAACACTTCCATTTTTCCAGAATGCCAGGGAATAACATTCATCCCATTTATAAAGCAGGACAAAGCAAAGCAGGTAGAGATTCCACAGCACGAGGCACAGTCTGCTGCAAGTGGCAGCTTCTGATAATGTTATCATATCAACCACTAACAACCTTAAAAGGTAGAAAAACTGAAAGTAAAACAAAGCAACAGTAAGTGTACCAGGAAGGCAGAATGAAGATTGCATTCCTTTCTAGCCTTGGAGCATGACTTCATCTTTGCTAGGGTGACCTTCCACTGAGTCCAGGCTTGAACACTAATATTAGACCAAAAAGAAGTGTGCCACCCTTTAAATATAATGATTACTCAACAGCTAGAGGCTTCAGTGATGTAATATGACCAGAGAGATTCTGACTTCACAATCTACATGCTTAAAAATGAAGTCAAAAGGAACAGATCTTGCCCTGCAGACACAAAGCCTGCCTAGAGCCTCCCAGAGCATCTTCTTGAATTAGCCTGTAGGAAAAGGGAACCAAAGAAATATTTCACACATGGTAGCAGACACACTGGCTCCACTTTGTTTAAAAGGAGCACTGAACAGACACTTCTCAATTATCTGCTTCAGAGTCAAAGCATCAGCAGAAAGTTTCAGTTCCAGGATTAGCATATAAAAGTTAAAGACAACACAGCAGACCACTGAGCAGTCCAGTGCCTTTTACTGCACCTTAAAAATAAAAATAGCTGCATGAAGATGTGCTTTGTTGAAAAAGCTGAATGCAAGTATAAAGGAAAAAAGCCTTTCCATGCAAAGCTACAAAGCTCTCTTAAAGCATCGCCCTTCGACAAATATTCCAGCACTCACCTGAGGTAGCCTTAAATATTTTTCAAGGTCCAAGTTAAATAACACATCTTTAAAAAAAAAAAACTTAAAGGAAGCCTAATGAAGCTTCTGCAGTAAGAGCAACCAGTCATCCAGTATATGTAAATAAAGTTGTAATGTGAAAGAATCCCTCATGAAAATAGTAACTGTTTTCATAGTAAAGTCCTTCTATTAAAGTAGGATTATCTTTTCCATTGACTTGTTAGTTTGACTTTTCTCCTTCCTTCCCCACCCTGCCTCCATTAAGCTCACAGTTCAGGAAATGCACTTTTAATCACCTCCATTCCCAGTCTTGCCTTCACACACTGACTCTCTTTATCAGAAGAATTAGGATACACTTTAGCAAACGTTCAATGAATCAGACTGGTGGAGGTTGGAAAGGACCTCTGGAGATCAATACATCCCCCTGGCTCAAGCAGGGAGATTTAGACTCCACATGCCTTAGGACCATGTCCAGACAGCTTTGGAATATCTCCATGGAGAGAGAGACAGACTGCACCACCTCCCTGGGCACCCTCTGCCAGTGCTCAGTGACTGTCATGGCAAAAAAGTGTTTCCTGATATTCAGCGGGAACAGACCCTTCTGTCTTTTAGTTGATGCCCCATGGCCTCTGGTCCTGGCACTTGACACCACTGAAAAGAGCCTGAATCAGCCTTCTTTGCACCCTGTCTTCAGGTCATCGTACACACTGGTAAGATCCACCTGAGCTTTCCCATCTCCAGCTCAGCAGGCACAGCTTTCTTGGCCTTTCTTCACAGCAGACAGGTCCAGTGGCCTCATCTCAGTGGCCTCATCTCAGTGGCCTCATCTCAGTGGCCTCATCTCAGTGGCCTCTCCCCAGTAAGTCCAGGTCTTCCTTGGACTGGGAAATCCAGAACTGGACACGCGTTTATCACTGTATTTTTTTCACGCAGAAATAATAGTAATATCTCCTATTGGTTTAAATTACATTGGCAAGAAAAGGCACTTAATGGACTTTGGCTATCATTGCCTAGGCAGCTTCACCATGACTAAAATGTCTTTATGCGAAATAAAACTATCAAGCTTAACCGGTGCTCCTTCCAATTTGAGCCAAAAGAATGAGATAAAAAGGGAGCATACAGCCTGTAAACAGCTTTAGGAAACACATCCGTCCCTCACGTAAGCATATTCTAATAATGACAGCTTTGCTTAAGCACCTCCCGAGGCGCTACAGCATCTGAAGAAACTATCTTAAGAGACAAAGATGCTTCACTTTGACAGTGTGTTTACCAGTCTCAGCCTGAAGGAAGCTCGAGTCGCAGAAGAGAAAGGAAGGTTTTACAAAACAGTGATATATGCACAACAAAAGCACAACAAAAGGTTTACTATGCAGAAAGTTTAAGGGCTATGGGTAGCAATTAACTGCTGAAACACACCCTTAGGAGTTATTAGGAGTCATGCCCTTTGGCTCACCAACACAATTGCTTTATCAGGAAAGCTAAAAGGAGCTGCACCTCCCATTCAGTCACACTATCAGCCAAAAATAAGTCTCAGTTTTGCCCTATCTTGCCCACGTAAGCAGTCCCCTCAGTTTTTCCAAGAGATGCGACAAATCTCAGGGTTTAGAAGTAATTTTATTTTTAGTTTCTTTACAATAAGACTTCCATGACCCAACCAAGTCAGTCCTGTATACTCCAAAACCCAAAGTAATCTGCCCCTACCACTAACAGATTTATGCCAAAACAAATGATCAGAACACAGGCCAGTGACAGGGACAAATTCGATCCCAGATTTGCAACAGATTATCCTGTTAGATAATCTCCACACCTTTGCTGGTTTTTAGAAACTAAAAATCCCCATGTTTTCTCACACACTATAAGGAAGGTACAATTTCATTTTCTGTAAAAAGGAGCAGGCTGTCCATGATGGGAGTGGAGATAAGCAAAGCCACCTCCCCTGAGTAGTAGAAAGTTGTTATGGCAGTGAAGCTGCTAAACCATCCTGCACAAATCCTTAAATGCCCACGTTATCAACCCAGTTATCTGGGGCACTCTTCTACCTAAGTACAAATTTCTTTCCAAGAACTCAGGCCTGGAAGGTAGGGAAATATTTTTTGACCATATGTTGTTACTGTAACACAATCAGATACATGTAGGTAGTATTAATCTATATTCCCCCTTTCTTCAGTGTTTAGGGGCAGTGAGTTCTGAGCAGCTTCCTTGGAGCCTGATGGCATTCATCTCCTCATCCCAGGCCCCACAACTCTTCAGACTCACTCTGGTGGGACCTCAGGGTGCCAGCCAGGATTAAAAACAAACCTGGCCTGACCCAGTGTCTTTGCCTGCACTTCAGCTGCAAGAATTCCTCATCTTCAGAAAACAGTGGTCAAAACTCAGGTTCCCTACGGGTGCCATCATTGCTTTTGACAGGCACCACAGAATCCCTTCTAAGAGGGATTGCAAAGTCACAATACTGGTGAAAGGGTAATTCTGACATAGGCAAAGTAAATCTGATTATGCACAGCACAGGTGTACGGGCAGCCAAGTGTTCCCTCTGGATTGCAGGAAGTCCAGCACAAACTGGAATTTACCCTACATCTGATACAAAGGAGTTACACGACTTCAAATTAAAACAAAAAATATTTAAGCCCTTTGCTTTTAAAACCTATATTTATTCAGTATATTGCTTAGATATTTGTGTTAGAAGTTTGGACTTGATGGTTCAGGCTTCTTAAACACTTCAGGTAATGTAACTTAAAAAACTGAGTGTAAATTCTCTACTTTAAGACTGTTTCATGTTAAAACCACTCAGAACTTTATATATTTGAATATTATTTATGTAGGAAGTTCATACACCAAATCAACCATTTTCAAAGACAGGTTTCTCCAGCTTTATTTAATAGCTAAGTTGTAACTTTCAAACCAATTAGACTTTCGCTGTCTTCTGAAAAGTGCAGGTCAGGAGTAAAAGTCAAAGATACCTTACAAAAAACTTTACTTTCTGTAGAATGAATAACACAATGAAATGACTGTAGATGTAACCATTACTGTAGTATATAATTTTAACAAGTTTAGAGTACCTTTACATATACTTTGGATCAAATATAATTGAAGATATGATTGTTAGCAGCATTTATTATGATGGTGTGAGATTTTAAAGTTTAGCTTAGTAACTTTACAATATTTAAAAATGAATTCACGTGTGCTCTTATCTTGCAGCAACAGTTATTAATAGAAAGGATTATGGGTATTAATCAACTGGGAACACAAGTACATGTTCTACAGGAATAATAAAACCATAATCAACTCCCCAGGTTGTTGAATTTAATGAGAAATCTGAAGGTAATCCCATCTCCATAATTATAGACTTAGAGGAGTAACACTTACCTGCAAACAGAGCTGTTCAATCCATGGCATCCACAGTTTACAGACCTGCACATGGCTTAGAATATCCACCTCCACAAACCAGCTGCTATTCTTAAGACACATCCTTAAGTCCTGCAAGTCTTTAGGGATTGCTATCCCACATACTTACATAATCACCCATTCCATTTCCTAACTAAGCCATCAGCTAAATACCAGAATGCAGCTCTCAAAAGGGAAAGCTCAGGAGCAAGTGGGGATAGAATCTCTGCAGGATGAAGAGAGATTCTCTAGTTCTAGGCAGGCTTCTGTCCTTTAAAAGTGGACTTTCAGATCCCTTCAACTCGTTAACAGCTGGTTAGAAAATTCTGCAAAATGGCAGAACATAAATTCAAGATGCTTATTAGCAAGAAGTCTTACATACAATAGGGCACTATTTTCCAAAATTGTAATTTAGAGTGTGGGATTTTTATATATGTAAATACGATTTTGCTTAGTGCTGTGGTATGAACCTTTACATTCTTTTCATCTATATTACTCAGCCATACACAAGACACCATTATGGAAGACAAAGATGCATAAAAAAATTAAACCCAAACAATTCCACTTGTGCAACCTCCACAGACACCACTTTTGGTACTTTTAACAGGAAGCCTGTATCCTCAGAAGTTTTGTTTTATTTCTCTTTCATCTGGCAATTTCACCACTAAAGAGCTTGTCCATTCTGGCAAGCTCTGGTCTCAGTGAATTTGTAGTTTTATCTGGATATGTCAGACAGTTCCAGCCAAAACCCACTGTACCACTGCCAGCTTGTTTCTGAATTGAAAATTCATAACAGGATACTCATGTAGTCTCAGATGTGCCCATAACAATTAGCCCAGACTCATTTCATCAGACAACAAAGCCCCAGGCTATTAGTTTTATATTCCTGAAGTCTCAGTCAGGAAGAACACTAGACTAAGAAACAGGAGCTGAATGCTTCCTACACAAGTTGGGGGTTTTTTTAATTATTATTTTAAGAGCACATTGTTCTCAACGTTCTGTTTGAGATAATTTGCAAAGTTAAAAATATTTTCATAAAGCTTCTCTTTTCTTTTTTATCTGGAAAATCTAAAATGAATGATAGTGCGAACACAGTATTACAGATAACTCAAAATACTTCAGAACTTATCTGTCTCTCTACAACTATGTGAGAGGAGGTTGTAGTGAGGTGAGTGCTGGTCTCTTTTCCAAATTAGCAATTGATAAGACATGAGGAAATGGTCTCAAGGCATGCCAGGGGAGGTTTAGATTGGATATTAGGAAAAATTTCTTCACTGAAAGGGTCACCAGGCATTGGAACAGGCTGTCCAGGGAAGAGGTTGAGTCACCATCCCTGAGGGTATTTAAAAGATGTGTGGACGTGGCATTTGGGGACATGGTTTAGTGGTAGACTTGGCAATGCTGGGAGAATGGTTGGACTCAATGATCTTAGAGCTCTTTTCCAACCCAAACAATTTTCTGATTCTATGATAAATACAGAAAGGCAGCCTCCCATCACAGTGGTACATGATCAGCAAAGGGAGCAACCATCACATGTTTAACTCTGCCATCACCACCATCACTGCAGCTGCAGCTGCCACGAACACATGAACCTGCATTGCAATATTCTGCAAATCTGAACAAAAGAAAAACATTTGTGTTGACCTCAGCTGACAAAAAGGCTTTTAAGCTCTTGAAACAAACATCATGGCAGAGTGGTGTTGTCACCATAGAAAGAAGTCATATTTGTGATCGAGTTTCTTCGCACAAGACCCACTAAACTGTTTCACTGACTGCAATAAACAAATATAAAGCATAGGTTTCTCTTGTAACAGAAAACATGGAAACTGGCACAGTACCTTACTGTCCTCGTCTTCAAACACAGACTGGTGAACGTTGCAGGCGAAGAGAGAATTTGGGAGATCGTTGAAATCAATTATTTCATGAAAATCTTCCTCTGCAAAACATCTCTTCAAGCTGTTGTCTCCATTTATAGAGTAGAGTAAGAACTGTCCTCCATCCTCCGGGATGCAGCCATAGTGACCCAGGCCTCGCATTCCAAAGAAGAAGGAGTCTCCCCTCATCCCTGGCAGCACAGAGAAGTGACACACAGTTACACTACATTTTCAAACATTCCACATCCACAAGTTAACCCAGAGGTTCTTAGTTTGGGGGCTTCATTTGTAGAAAGTAAATTTCACACTATTTTAAGGCAACAACTGACCTCTGACATAGGTCATTGAAGACCAATCTCACCAAGGGACTTGGCTTTAGCTTCATTTTTTAGCACAGGAAAGACCTGAGCATATCAGCACAAGCTGCTGGACAGAATAAGAAGTGAGACTTTACCTTCAAAGGAAATACTATGTTGTATTTGGGTTTAGGAGTGCCATGTTTGTTACTGGTAAGGCAGGCTGCTGCTTTTGAGCTTGCAGCCAGCTTTGGAAGTGTAATGTACTGAGCAAGAAGAAAATGAAATAACTTTGAAAATTATACCAGGCATCAACTCATAGGAAAAAAAAAAAAAAGACCCTGTTGGAAAACAGCATGAAAACAGAATCATTGAAAAGCAATATAACTAAGACTAAAAGTCTTGCTGACTTTTGGAACCTTTACCCCAAATGCATCAGAATAGAAAGGTAATTTTAAGACACACAGAAGTAACATATCAGCCAAGGGGAATAAGTCAAGGTCCAATTAATTATCAGTATGTTAATTAGTATTAAATCAGGTATTTAGCAGTCCTTAGTACCCGTGTATTTGACATCAAATTCCACTACAGAGCTCCATTTAACTGACTAGAAGCTTACTGGATAATAATTAATTCCCTTATATTTGTTTCTTTCAATAACAATATGCAATCATTAGCTGCCTTTTTTTTGTCATAACACAAGGAGTTAGTTACATAAAGGCAGAGTGTTCATCTGTTTCAGATCTGCCCTTGCTCGCTTGCATACTTGCTATTCTCTATAAATAGCTGTAAATATTAACTCAAACACACTATATAGAACTAGTGTCCAAAATTAAACCCTATGGGCTTATTACATTTAATCTCAGCAAAGTAAAGCTAAATTATGGAGCTAATTTGCTATGCCTGTGTCTTTCATATAACCCCTGCTCTGCTGCTGCTCTGAAATTATATTTGGCTGATGACAGAGCACATCGTTCCATAACATAAGGTTATGGAAATATCAGTAATTGTTATTGTTGAAGTCTCAGAGCTAATGACAGAAGTTCTCAAGAAACCAAGTTGAAGTCATGCTTAAAAGTATCAGTTTGGAGCAGAATCCACACTTACCACGCTCCCAAATCACGTGAGAGACAGATTTATTAGCCAGTATTAGTCAGAATCACTAAGGCTGGAAGGGGGATGCAGATGTCATCCAGCCCAAGCCACAGGGTCACACCAGGGTAATTCAGGACTCGTCCAGAGGTCTCTGCTGGACAGGAACACCACTCATAGTGCACACAGTGATGTGCAGAGAGCTGGCAGGTCACAGGATCTTAGCTGTCCTCCTTCTCCAGGTAGTAAAGTATATTACACAGCTAAAACCAGAATTGTTTACTAGTTCTGAACTCTATGCATGTAAATTATGAAGGAGGGGGTTAAACCAAACAAAGATGCAGTGCTGTGAGGAAGCAGGTGTAGTATGAAAGCCTCAGGACTGTCAGCTCTTTTTACTGTGTTAACCTGAGGACAGGTTTTTCAGATATCAAATACATGCTATTTTTTTTAATCAGGTCAGTCTGATATTAGCACAACTATCTCCAACTAATCTCAGTCTAGGAACTTAATTCTAACTGAAGAAAAACAAGCCCAAACAAATGACAGAGGAGATGGTTCAGTATGACACAACATTGCCTCTGGTATTTGAACCAACTCTCTTAAGCCTAGTACTACTGTACATTTCAGGGTAAACATATCCAGGCAAGTACTATAAAGAAATACTCACAGCAGCCAGAAATTTCACTTCAGAATGTAATACTTTCTCTACCAAAAAGCAGTAACAGATCATCTCCTTCAAGAACAATCATCTCTAAGTGTGTTTGTCATGACGTCTAGCCTGTGTCATTAACTTTATGAAAATAAACCTCAAACTCAGTGTGTTACAAAACATAATTTACATGGCAGAGTAGGCTTCTGTCAGTCTGTATGAAGTATTTCACTCACAACAGGCAAACGACTTGCAGTCAGGGAAGGTACTGACTATTTGATAGTCACACAGGCTGACACTCAAAACTTGTAGGAATTTGGATTATGAATGTTAAAGCTAACTTCATGGCAGCTAACAAGTTTCATACCTCCTTTCCCAATGCACAACAAAGCTATTAGGGTGTGCAGAGAAGTAAACAATCTCAGTCTATTAAGAGACATCAGAAAAGTCTATAGGTTTCCTCACTAAAGAGTTGTTTATTTTTCCCTCCTGGAAGAGCCATATTTTCCTCTCCTGGAAAGTACTAGATAGGAAAGCTTTCAAGCTAGGAATTCAGCAAAACCACTATGACAAGCAACAAAACAGAACAGGATTTTAAGTTACAACCATGAAGCTCAGGTTTTTAACCAGTAACAAAATTAGCATACACTACAGCAGCCAAGATAGAAGTTAGTAAATACTTACATCATATTATGTCAATAGTTTTGCTGGGCTAGAGCTCTTGAACAGGAAAAGCCTGTTTCTTTTTTCAGCCAATTATTGAGACAGATTTGCCCGGTAGGGCTTTGGTATTGGACAAGTCTTTTTAAGAAAGTCACTGTCACACATCTTTTAACCATCTCTTTTCCACCTTGTAGGTAGGTGTGTATACCTGCACATGCCTTTTCTACACTTCAGATACACCCAGAGTATTCCCTCCACTAGCAAGTCAACTTATATAATAATCAACTGATTATTATATCCTCTGCCCAATTTATGATGGGACCTGCACAGTTAAGAACATCTGTATGAAATAACAATTGTTTCAGAAAGTTTACTTTGTCTTATACAAGGGCCATGTACTGCACAATATTAAGCCCAGCACCACTAGTGAGAGAAATCTCACTAATAAAATACATTTATGTTCCCCAAGAGAAATAAACTGCCTATGAGTCTGATCTCAACAGTAATCAGAGGGGACAAACATACCTGAATCAACAACATGTGTTGGTACACTTTAAGTCGTAGGGTTGTAAATTCAGACTCTGACTGGACAAACTAGCACTTCTGCCAAAAGATGCAACATCATCTGTCACACACCTTGGGCTGCTCACTTCCAACACCAGTCACTTCCCTATGCAGGGAAAGGCCCAATGATGCCTTTTCTAGTGGAGAAAGCATCTCCTGCTCAGATTCATGGCACAACCACACAGACTGATTCAGTCAGAAGAAAAGACCAGGTCCAGGGAAAAAAAGTTGGGGTTTAAGTCCACTAGGTATTTGGTAGGTAACTGACCTGAGTCACTCCATGACTGCATAAATATTTGTAGCAACCAGGAAAAATCAAGGCCAAGTTTGGGAATGGGCAGACAACAGCAAAGGTCAGGACTGCACTTTTCAGCACAAATCTACTTAAAGCATTCACGAAATTATAATCCCAGCTTCCACAGCTCTGCATGAACTTCATAAATCACCATATCAGAAGTTATCCTCAGCCAGTCATGAGCCAGTAATCTTACCTTTTTCCACATTATAATATTACACATTAATAATGTCACACACACAAAATTTTATATATATATATATGTGTAAAAATCATAACTATGTATGCTTTATTATGTCTGTTAATCACCTTAAGGTTCAGGTGTTCTGTTGGGAGTAGTGTTTCGTGGCTTCTTTGAAGTTACTTAGCCACTCCAGGCAGTCCTCTGGCAAAAAAATATTTTCTTTCCAATTATTCTACTAATTTAGAACAAAAGAATTTACATTTTAAATCCCTTAAAACAATTAATCCTAAATCATGTATAATCCATCAACTGGATTTCCATATAAAATAGGCCCAATTAAAAGTAATCTTTTATGTAACTGTAATACAATCACTGGATCACATTTCTGTTTATATTAAATCTCCTTTCCACAGCTTCTGACAAAATAAGTTAACTTCCCCCACTATTAAAAAAATTCTATATTAAAAAAAATACATCCACATAAGAGTAAACCATACTTACTTTATTTTTAAAATGCAGTGAGTTCAAATTGAATTGTGCATTTGCTTCTCCATTCCCAAATCAGGAATTTTTTCAAATACTTAAGATATCAGAAGCTGTCATACAGAATTTCAAACAGAAGAGGCAACATCATGAAAAAATAATGCAGTAACAACAAGGCATCATCCAGTACCTACATTGATGTTAAATTATCCAAGATCTGAACTGGGATCACACCAGCAAACTGTAGCAGGATCCCTTAAGATGTCTGAGATACTGAGACATAATCAAGCCTGAGCTCATGTTCATGTAACCTCCAGCTAATGCTGATCACTTGCCACAACCATTTATTCCCTTTAGTTAAAGTTCACCCAAATGTTATCTGTGTTATTTCTGAATTTGGTGTAAGGTTTTGACCCTGAAGTTTCAAGTCAGAAAATACATCACACAGAACAGAGAACCCTAAGAGTGCAGCAAGAGTGCAGCCCCTTCCCCTCCAGACCCTACACATCACTTTACACTGATGTAAGTTATTTCAAATTTCTCCTCCTGTGGTCCAGGTGTTCAAGGGTTCCTTATTTGGGATAGCTCAAAACGTGAGGCAAACACCCTTACCACTGGAACAGATCAGGTCGTGTCAGTTCAACACTGTAGATACTGTGTCCAAATGATCTGTAGAGATTCCAAGTGGGAGCTCTGTGTTCATGCTGTTACCTCACTATTTTTAGACACAGCACACCTCTAATTAAAATTAGCAGAGACCAGCAGAAAATTATATTAATTGGCAAACAGCAATAGCTCACTGAAGTTTCTATTTGAAGAATTACACTTATTTAGTGTAAAACTAAATAAAGGGCATAGATGTACCTCTTCCCATGAAGTTAGATCCCTGCAGAGCCAAACTCTTCAAAAAAAATCTTCATTCAACAAAATGAGTACATGAAGTGTTTGAATGGACCAGTGCCTTATATACCACCAAGCACATACAGATTTATCCACTGTTTTCGTGGAAACTAATGCAGCATTTCCTTGGTGAACATTTTCCTGTCTTAAGAGTTTTTAAAAAGAGTCCCCGAGGGACATCAAGAAACAGGCACATATCTCTTGAAATCACTAGGAAACTTTACTTTTTTTTTTTATTAAACACTGCTTGCCATGACAAACAACATGACTAAAAATAGAATAAAGCAAACAAAATGTTACAAATAGAAGCTTTAAATATAATTGCTATAAACTACAAGTATTATTGAGTCCTGAGTGCAAACCTGGAAACTGTAACCTGCAGGAATTAAGAAAATGTTGGGAAAAAAAACCCAAAGCAAGTTGCAGTTGCTCTTCTAGAAGAGTCCAGGAAAAGCATAGGGATTCCATCTTGGTTCCTACTGCAAAAAAACCCCAACCTCCAAAAAGCCAGTTTTACCATAATTCAAAGGGGGGGGGGGGGAGTGGGAGAAGAGGGAAATCAAACCCAGTGAGTAAGACTTTACTGAAACAATCAGGCTTTACTTAAAATATTCACTGACTTCACAACAGCAGTCACCAGTTTCAGTAGTGTCAGCCTAGGGATGCAACTCCTGCTGAAGTCAACTGGACCCACGCTGAAGACTTTGTAAGGAGAAATGAGTGTAACAGGGAAGGTCACACAGTAACCTACTGAAATTCCATTCCACTCTGCACAATGAGTGCTGGAGATGAGCATTATTTTTAATGGTGCTAATTCTTTACTGTGGAAAGCTCCAATGGACTTAAATGGAGGCTTTTTACTTAATTAGAAAGAGCAGAACAGGACCTCACATGACAGGATTAATGAACCTTTGCAGTCTCAAAAGCAATATGGACTAAAGTCACCCCCTCCCCTTCCCTCTTCAGCCTTCACCCCTGGTCTCCCACCTGGGCAATGATTATCCCCTTTCCAGGAATCAAAATCACCAGTACAGGTGTCCACTCACATTTTAGCTCCAATTTGGCTGGCATCACACAAAACCAGTCAGTTTCAATCTCCAATTTTCCTCTTACAAAAGTGGCAGCTATGAGGAAGAGGATTTTAATTTTATTTTTTTTCTAAACGCTAACTGGTGCAAATCCCAAATGTTCTAATCCTTTCCATTGACATTCTAGCCGTATTAAATTTAGCTGAGACTTTGTAACTATTTTTGGAAGCTTTTAACATCCAAAGGGACTATTCAGTTTTATTCCTCTAAAGCAGGACCGGCCAGCTCAAGCAGCCCAAGATGTGCACAATGCACCAAAGGTTCAGCTGTGCCTCCCACGCCAGGGATGTATCCTGTGACCAGCAAAGGGACTCAGTTGGCATTGGGTTGCTGAGCATCTGCATCTCCAACCCTGGAGAAAACAAGCCAGGAGATGCTGGTGAGCCCAACTAAGCCAAGACTCCAGTCACATTCCACAACTGGAAGGTGATACTTTGGAGCAACCAATGCCAGGTGTGAAGATTTCATGTGCTGTTCTTACAGTCAAGAAGCTGAGCTCCGATCAATCAGCCACCACAGTTACCATGGCAACATTAAGGTATTCAAAGAACAAAAAAACCACCTCCCCAAACACAAAGAAACCAGAACAAGCTTCCTGATTACCTTCACTTGGCCTCTATGCTAATCTATTTAAAGCAAGCCCGTTTTATAAGGGGTATTAGAGCTTCACTGGCCTTCAGCCAGAGCTGTCACCTCACACAGGGGTCAGTGGAACACTCGTTTAACAGCTTGTAATCTGAAATTCATAACCATACCCCAATTCTTACCAAAACCTACTTTCTCTTTCCCTGTTAAAAGGGGGAAAAAAGGAAAAAAACATGTCAGAACTACCTGCAACAGGAGCTGTTCACAGTGCTTTAAACCCTAGAAGAAACTCAAGGCACCATGATGACTTGGAATAAAATTCCAAAGTTTCCTCTAAAAGGATTTCCTGCTGGCACACACGAGTAATTTATAACCTAAAAAAGCCATTAAGGACACCAATGCAATGACAAACATTTTCAACACAAACAATGACAGACAAAGCCACTGAATCTGAATGCACACTACAATATTTGGAAGAGGACTGAAACTAGATCACCTAGCTGACAACTTCTCAGAACTTTAAGGAAGATGGAACAGTTCCTGCTGTTAAAAGCACCAGTTACTAGTCAACAGAGACAATCATCTACAGAAAATCTTCTTCTGTCCTTGCTTACTGTTATGTGTTTGCAGTTTTAGTCATTGTTTTATATTCTCATAGTATTCAGACTTTCATCTGTTCAGAAATGACATGCAACCACATAATTTACTTTTACTGCAAGAATAAATGCAGCAGTTTCTTTACTGTAATTATGTATTTTCACAGAAAAAGAGTTTTCCTTTTCTACAAATGAGACATTCTAACTAGCTAAACAAAGAGCAAACCATTTGTAAGGACAAAACTTGAAAGCCTAAGACAGAAGCTGATATAAAGCACAATCCCTGTTTAAGCTACAATTCTCGTTTGTATGATTTCTTTCAGCTGCATAAACCTATCATACATTTTCCTTTTAAGAAATTTCATTAAACTCCAAACTCAAGCAGTAAAGGACCACAGTATTTTCAAGAGTAGCAAAATAATCTAGGAGAGGTGGGGAAAAAACCTGAACAAACCAGTAACTTTGGAGAGCTACCTGTTATATAAGCATCAAATGACACTGGTGTGGGATCACTGAATGGTTTGGGTTGGAAGGGACTTTAAAGATCATCCAGTTCCAACCCTCTGCCATGGGCAAGGACCCCTTCATCCAGACCAAGTTGTTTAGAGCCCCGTCCAACCTGGGCGTGAGGACTTCCAGGGATGGGGCATCCACCACTTCTCTGGGCAACTTCTGCCAGTGCCTCACCTCCCTCTAAGCAAAGAATTTACTCCTAATATCTAATTTAAATCAACCCTCTTTCACTCGAAAGCCATTCCCCCCTGGATGCCGCAGCCAAGTTCAACGCAGCCCGTGCAGAGTCTCCCGCAGGGATTCGGGCTCCCAGCGCACTCCAGCTCGAAGCTCCCGAGTACCTGGTCCGGGTTCGCACCGCTGCAAACCCCGTGGCTCCCACTGCCTCCTCACCGCGCTCCTCCGCATCCCAGCGGGGCACGCACCGCCCGAGGTGGGGGCGATCGCGGGCAGCCGCGGGCTCGCCGCGCATCGCGCCGAGAGCCGCGGGAAGGTGGAGGGACCCCGAGGTGAGCGCGGCCGCGGGGCGGTTGCATAACGCAGGTCGGCGGGGCAGCGCTGCGGCCCCGCTGGAGAAGGAGGAAGCCCCCGCGGCGGCGGCCCTGCCCTTACCTGCGGCTCGCTCGCTCCGCGCTGTCGCTGTCGCTGTCACAGGACCCGCGCCCGCCGCGCCGACAGCGCCGCTCGCCCGCCCGGGACAAGGGGGAGGACGGGCCGGCCCAATCAGCAACGCCCCCCGCCCAGACGGGCAGGAGGAGCCACCAATGGGAATGCGAGGAGCGCGTTGGCCCCGCCTCCTTCGTGCCCTTGGCCACGCCCCCCAGGTCCCGCGGCGCCGCGACGGGTCTGGGGGAAAGGAGGGGGCGGTGAGGGGACAGGGGATGTGAGGGGACAAGGGAGCCGGGACAGGGGATGTGAGGGGACAAGTGAGCCGGGACAGGGGACAGGGGATGTGCGGGGACAAG